>NC_137464.1:146556868-147049807 GCF_964235325.1 Thermobia domestica
TTCAAAACTTTTTTGCAACTAAAAATTCAGTTAAAACCAAGATTTTGTAGTTTTTTCAAACTAAAATATTTAAGAAGTTTCAAATCAAAACAAAAAAAAAAAATCAACGTAAAAGTTTTTAACGTTAGAAAATTTAAACAAACCATCAACATTCAATAACTTAAAATATACACTACATTTGTAACAAGATATTACTTTTCATCAGGGATACACAGTGGAAACATCCGTCTACATGTATTCTCGCTGGACCTAGTAAGTCTGGCAAAACGTACTTTGTGAAACGATTATTGTCTAAACTTTCAACTAATATAAAAACGAAATCCCATAAGATATATTTGTATTATGGAAAATGGCAAATTGTATTGTAAGATGCCGATTTCATTACAGTTTCACGAAGGATTTCCACGGATGAAAGATTTTCAATCACAAGATTATTATTAATTGACTATATGCAAGAAGTGAATAGTAGCATTGTGACGAAATGCGATTTCTTTCCCGACGATTTAAATCAATACGTCTACGTACCAACTAAACATTTAAATTATTGAGTATGTTAAAATGATGATTTAATCTATCACGATGTCTCCTACAGTGAAACACGCTTATCTGCTACATGTTGTGCACAAAGCTAAACCGAGATTGCGTAAGGCTATAATTGCCAATGCAGACGATTCATTAATCCGTAGTACTTGTGAATGCTGTTATAATGTGTTAATAGGCAATATTCCACTAACAAGTGCGCAGATAGCAAGATTGAAACATTACAGGAAAACGCTCCGCTACCCTGTGAACAATATAAAATCATTGGATAAGAAAAAACATTTAAATCATCATTACACTGAAACTTAGGGACAACACATAACCTAAGGTTATTGGTGTATAAATGTGAGACTTGGAACCTGATAGGTAATTATTAAAACCGATTTATATGAAACCATAACAATTTCACACTTCAGTTGCAACACAGTGGAAAGTTATTCTTATAATCAGATTGGCTAATCACTTTCAAACTGAAGCTTAAATTATTTCCAAAAGTTTTTGAAAAGTTGTGTTTTAATATTTTTAGTTTGAATTTTCCAGGGTGTCTAGCAGTCGGGAAAATCGGGAATTTGTCTTAAATTTAAAAAATGGTCGGGAATTCGGGGATTTGTCTGGAATTTGCGAAAAAAAGTCAGGAAAAATGGAATTAAATTCCACATGTTAGAAATGATGCTGACGCTTGTCGGAGCGACTCCGATAAACCTCGCGTTCCTAAATGCATCGCGATGTAGTACGTTTACATCGTATTTTTTTAAAGTGTTCCTAAATACATCGCGATCCATCTCAACCGTTTTTCTATTTTCTACGTAGAAGCGGTCACGTGGTACGCGTTGCATCTCGTACACCGTGGATTTTCTGCGATTTATGTGAGGCGCGCGGTTTGTCTCCTGCTGTAGTGCTGGGGGAAGAAGAGTGGTGAGTGAGTGGTTGGCAACAGTGTTTGCTGACAGCAGAAAGGTTTTTGCGTTTCAAGAGTAACGGGTGGTAAATTGAGCGTTGCATCGCACTATGCGTATATAATATTTAGTATAAATTAAGTGTTGGATTGTTTTTCACGTACAAGTAAGTTTACCTGGGCAATGATTTCGTAAATAATTCAACACTTTAAAGGCTAGTTATTTTAGTGTCACGGCAAACCACATGCCATTTCTTACTTTGCCATGAATTACAGGCGTGTCAGTTTTGAGTATTCAACATTCCTGCCGTCATAAATAAGTTTATTTTACCAACTATTAAAAAAAAAAAAAAAGTACCTAAGCAAAGTTTTCCTAACCTAAAGACAGTTTTCCTAACCTAAGAACAGACAAAGAACCCAATTGTAACAGTTTCAGAATAGTAGCTAGAAATTTGAACGACAAGTTGCTCTATGCAAAATTAGCGTTTTTTCAATCTCTTGCTGATGACTGTGAGCCTTTCCTGACTGAATATCAGTCAGAGATTCCTATGACTCCATTTTTGCATGGTAGCCTTACTCAGTTATTGAAAGTATTGATGTCTCGCTTCGTTAAAAAAGAAATAATGGACAGGAAGAGTATCAATGCTATTGATGTTATGGAGAAAAGTGAAAACTTACATATTAATTTAATTCGTATCAAGGAAATTGACCTTGGGTATGCAACTAGGTCAGCACTGAGGAGATGTACAGAAGTTAGTGAAAAGGAAATTTATGTTTCCGAAGGTAAGTACCTGAATGTTATCAACATTTCGTGTCCAAGCTGCAGGAGAGGTCCCCGCTAAAATATTCCCTTACAAAAGCGCTGAAGTTTCTCAATCCCTTAACCGTTGGTCACTCACAGGAAGAAGCTGTTAAACAAATGAGAGCAACGTTCGAAATTTTAGTGCAGAGTAATATTGTCTCAGCGTCTGATGCAGAAAAGGCAGACAGAGAATACAATGCTCTAGTAGATCAGACACATGTGCGGGAAAAAATGGAGTCGTATAAAAGAAATGAAAACAGACTTGATGACTTCTGGATGAGTGTGTTACCACCAAATGATGTATATCTGTGAAAAATAGTAAAGATATGCCTAATTCTTTCCCACGGTAATGCAGCATTAGAAAGGTTTTTTTTTTTTTTTTCGGTAAACAGGGAAATAGTAGTTGAAAATTTGTCAGAGGATTCTTTAGTGGCGCAGCGTGTAGTGTATGATGCTGTCAATGAAGCTGGTGGCATACAAGCCCTTCCTATCCCAAAGCAGATGATTCTATCAATGAGAAACGCATACGCGAGAATCAAGGAAGCCGAAGAACGCCGCAGAAAAGTGATGTCAGAAAAAGATCGCAGGGTCACTGAAAAAAGAAGAGCAGAACAGAGACGAAAGGAACTTGAAGCAAAGAAACAGAAAATCGTAAATCAGTTGTCAGAACAGGTAGCTACCATAGAGGAGGAGATCAAAAAATTGCATGATTAGATTGTTTCATTGCATATATGAAGAAGACATTCTATGATCAGGTAAGAACTGTTCACTTTATCATTACATTCAACCTTTCCTAATTTTACGAAAACATTTTTTTTTTTTTTTTTTTTTTTTAGAATGAGTCGGGAAAAGTTTGGAAATGGTCGGGAAAAGTCTGGAAAAAGTCGGGAAATTGCTGAGAGAAATTTGCTAGACACCATGATTTTCTTTTCATCACTTCTTGATTTCTTTTAAAAATTCTACTTTGAAAACTTTCGAACGCTAGTATTATAGTTACAATTTGTAGTCCAAGGTCATTGGTGTAAAATTATTCTTTATACAATTTGATTGAGTAATCAGTTTCAAATCTATTTAAAGTTTTTGAAAAGTTTTGTGTAAAAATTTTTGTTCGAAAATTTTTGAACCTTGTGTTTACGGCTCGTGGTTTGTCATTTGTGGAAAGTTATTCTTGATGCAATGTGATTGGTTGATCACTTTCAAATCTTGATGTAGAACTGTTTACAATGTTTCAAAATTTTGCTTAAATTGTTCGATCATTGTTTTAAAATTTAGTTAGTTAGTTTGAAACTTTTTAAACCTTAGGATTGTAGCTGACTTAAGATAATTGGTAGAGAAATTTAGGACTTGAAACAAAATACCATGTAATTATTAAAACCAATGAATATAAAACAAGAACAATTTCCACTTTAAACTTAATCACAACTCATAGTCCAAGATTCATTGGTTATTGTTAATGCAATCTGATTGGCTGATCACTGAAATTTTAGTTTAAAATTTTGAAGGTCACTTTGGTATTTTAATTTAAAATTTTCGAATATTGAAATACTTTGTTTAAAATTCTTTTCATAAGTTTTAAATTTTTTTTATTAATTTATCATATTTATATATGCTTTATAAAAAGATTCATTTCACATGGCTTTCGAGAAAAAACAATTATGGATCATCTCAATATTGTTTTTGGTATAGCAGCAATAGCATGCTGAACATTAAGTGCGACCTTTTGCCCCGCTTTACTCTACTAGAGAAGAAATATCTCCTCCAGTTCCTTTCCAGGCGGCAACGTACCAAGAACTGACGAAACGTTGCCACGTTGGACCGCAATGGATATACGTTGTACTAAGAAGGACGCTGAACGAACATCTCCAGAAACGATAGATATGCGTCTGCCTACCTCTCTGATAAAATCAAGGCTTCTAGAACCCCATGCCCCACTGGTCTCGATGGATATTGGAGCAAAAATAAATTTGTCGAGGAGATTGTTGTATTTCCTTTCCTTTTCTGCCTCTCTACGTCTAGCAACTTCTCCAGCATTCATAACAGTCAATGGAAGGCTTGAATGGGCAAATGTGTCCGAACATGTAAAATCCCAAACTAGTGATTTGCCTCTCATCCAAGGTATTAATGTCATGCCATCAGGTCGTTTACCATCAGAACGACAACAGCCTGACGGTTCACGAATGGAAGGAATTCCTGCCGTTGTGAGGGCTCGCAAATCGATGTCATTAACAGATGAATGTCTGGTGTTCCCGCCTATGCTCTTCATGCATGAGAGGCCATCCAGGCCGCGTTGGGTAACTTGATCCCCGCAAGCTGGACAGCGAAGTGGCTCTCAAACATCTGAACCTAGTCTTAAGGCTACTGCGATTCGGAAGTTTTCATTAGACATGTGAAGACCTAATTGGGGGGAAGGTAACGCATTTAACCATGTCCCAGCATGGGGGGATGACGCAGCAAGAAGCCTAGCTTTATCCTCAGGAACAGTAACGGATTTTAAAATAAGTTCATGAAAATGTGCTTCTATTGGTGTGTACCAAGATGCCTGAAAACCTCTTTTGCTGATTTCTGGAAGGTCCGTATCTGTTATATTTATCCATTTACTTGAGCCTTCTTGAACTATTTCATCTGGGTCCAGGTGGTAACCTTGTGGAAGGAGAGCCTCGATTAAACGAAGAGATCCGTGGTAGGACGCTAAAAAGGTAGAAATCGCCATATCAACGGTTTGTCGAATACCAAGACCTCCTAATCCAACAGGTAAGGATGCCTGCATCCAAGAGTTGTCACTCAAGGAGCAGTTCAAAATTGACTCTAGACCCATTTTAAGGATAAGATCATATTTTTCCAGTAGTGGAGTCTCATTCCAAGATGGAAAGCATCTTAAGAAGTAGTTTAAACGAGGGATCGATAAAGAGGCACGTAGTAGAAGAAAGAAAGCTGTATGGACAGAAATCGAGGCGAGATGAGAAAAAATATTCTAACTTCGATATTTTGCTTAACAGGACATTGGTTAAATTTTATTTTGAAAATTTGTTGAACCTTAGGATTGTAGTTACGAGTTGCAGTTTAGAATCATTGGTAAAACAAATATCACTAGAAATCACTAGTGGGTAATTATTAACATATTTGATATTTAACAATGTCAATTTCACATTTTGAATTTCAGTCACAACTCGCAATCTGCCAGTAGCGGTAAGCTATCTTTGGTTCAGTTTCGTTCGTTGAGCATCTAAAAAAATTCATTGATTTTCAAATTCTTCGATTTTTTTTATTTGACCATCTGTCTAAAATTCTCACGTTAAAAATTTTGCCCTCATTAAAAGCTTTTGAAAAAAATAAAATTTTCTGTTTTAAAATTTTCTTGCAATCATTTAAAAGTTTCAATTATCACTTCCAAAGTCAAGTTTGAATATTTTTAAAGTTGTTCAAAATTTTATGTAAAATTTTTAAGAACCCTTTTTAAACTTTGTTTCATTATCTTTATTTTTTTTAGGTTTAAAAATTTTTACATGCATTGGAAAGTTAAAAAAATTGATGACGTTTGTTGAAAAGTTTCAGAAGCTTTAAAACATTTCATCAACATTTTAAAAATTTTTCACTGAATAAAAAATTTTCAAATTTGAACAATTTTAATCAGGATACTGAAACAATTTTTTTTAAAGTGCTCAGAAAACTACATAGAGATGTTCATAAATTAAGTAATTTTTAAATGTAATTTTGAAAGTGATAATTGAAATTTAAATGAGCACTACAATATTTTAAAATAGAAAATTTGATCATTTTTTTTTCAAAAATTTTAATGAAGGCAAACTTTTTAACCTAAGAATTTTAAACAAATATGTTTAGTCAAAAAATTTGGAACACTAATCAAAAAAGTTTAAACAAAATTTCAGAAACTGCACTAAGGATAGCTTTCGAGTAATGACAGAGTATCAGTTATGACTAAAGTTCAAAATGTGAAATTGAGGTTACATAAAAATAGGTTATTTATTAACTAGTATGTTTTAAGTGATAACTTTCCTTATCAATGACCCTGGATTATGAGTCCTAACTACAAACTTAAGGTTCAACACATTTTCAAACTAAAATTTAGAACTTTTATATATATATATATATATATATATATATACACACACACACACACACACCTCTACCTACGGTTCATTCCCGTTGTGCCTACTTCCCGTTCTGCCTACAGACCCTCCAGCACTTTAAAGAAAATATTTTTAATTATCTTATCTCTAGGCAGAACGGTAATTCCCGTTGTGCCTACTTCCCGTTGTGCCTACTCTTTCGAGACGGGGAATTATGTGCAGGGAGGAATTTTTGTAGGGAATATTTCTTTAGTATTTCTAAAAGCTTCTGTAAAAACAACCACCACCTCTACAAGTTTCATCATACATGGAAAATTGGTTGACTCAGTTGCAAGAATGTTAGACATTGTATGTGAAACAAACATTAAAAAAAAAAAAAAAAGATCTAATATCAAGCAATTTCAGAACAAAATTTTATTTGGGTTTCCAGTAGTTTACCTCCAGCATGCTAAGACTTGCAGTACTAAAAAATGCCACAGTTCACATCCCCAAGACATGTCTGGCCAACTATTAAACAAACAACGCAAGAGGATGCATAAGGCGGCCTTTAAAAAGAGTGTTTGTCTCCATCATATCTCTTTCCTCGAATTGATTGATTCAGTTGCCAGTAACCCGTTTGACATTGTATCTGAAACGAACACGAAACAGACTTACTTCGGGCTAATATCAATTCATTTCACAACCGAATTTTAATCGGTTTTCCAGTAGTTTATCTCCAGCATACTAAGGCTTGCAGTACTAAAAAGTGCCACAATTCACATCCTCAAGACATGTTCGGCCATACATTAAACAAACAATGCAAGAGGATGCATAAGGCGGCCCTTTTGAAAAAAAAAGAGCCTTTGTCTTTTACATCACTGCTCCTTCTTTGGCATTACCTTAACAGGTAATTTGTCTTCTAACACGATTCTATACTACATGCAATGTTACATATACTTATATTGTCAATGTAAATACTACATATCGTCAATGTTAATACCATATATCGTTAATATAGCCAATATATTTAAAACATCTCACCATCACTGTTCTAAATGCAAACAGTATGCAACTGCATCTGTGTAAGCCACCAAGTCTATTACATGTGATTCCAGACGTGCCTTCAATGATTTTATTTTTTGTTCAATTCGCTTATATTTCAGCTTTGGTTCCTTCGGCTTTTTTCCTACCTCCAACATCAGCATACAAGCTTCATTCTCACTCTGTTCTTGCTGCAACAGCTGTACAAATGTAAAAATATTTGGATGTTCTCTTGTCAGTTTTCTGTTTAATTTAGAGTGCCAGCCCTCTACAACATTATTTGTTCTTCCCTCAACATTATCATATTGGTTCCATATATCTCTGGAAAAGAGAGAAACATTAATTACATAAAACAAATCAAACCTTGACAATACATTCAACAACGATTGGAAGTTGCATGTTAACGTCTGTCGTAGATAACGTTAAGGATAACGTCTGTTGTTTGTTGTTAGTAACACGGTAAATTTATAAGTATTCAGTTTTGTAATCATTACACTAGTATAGAGTTAATTTCAGATCTCTGGTATGAGCAGATTAAAATTTCGTATTGGCATGCAGATCTCAGAAATGATTTTTTATGGAATGAGAATAATAATTACGCTTACCACACTCCATTAAAGACACTATGCACCATTTCATATCCAGACACTTCTGAGCTCACAATTGTAGAACACATAGGCAATACAACAATGACAAACGAAACTAATGGAAAAACATAAAGGACTAAAATGACCGAATGAGTAGGCCTATATATGAAATACTAATCACTGCTAACGTAGATTTCGTTTCCCAAACGAAAACCACATATATTTGAAAAAAAAATCAAACGAAAAACAGATAGTGAAATAGCGTAGAAAATAAGGTAACTACTATATCGTACTTACTTTGTGAAAATGGCGTCTGCATCGTCCAGCCATGTTTCGACTAAATAGTCATGAAACTTCTCTGCGTTTTGTACTTTCGGGGCATTTTCCTGGAGATGCAGGAACATGTCACCCACTTGCTCCACTGGCACAAGTGGTAGTGCAGCAGCACGTCTTATCCACTTCCTGACCTCTTTGTCTTCTTCATAAAAAGTGGACAACCCCAATGACTGAACTTTCCTCCATAAACATTGGGTGTAATGGAAGAAACACCCACGAATGGCTGCATCCGGAAAAACACCAGTAACGGCATTGATTACCGCTCTTTCAAAGTCTATAATCACTGTAGTAGGATTAAAGGAAAGACCATTTGCAGAAGCCGCATCTTTAATGAGAAGCAGCATCCTACGATAGTCTTCCTCTTTCTTAGAAGGCAATAAACAAAATAGAAACGGAAAAGTCTGCCCCAAATATGTCCCATGTATGGTGTACAGCTGCTGATATATACGGGGAGCTGCTTTAAAAGTACCATCCATCCAAACTGTCTTTGTGGTTGAAAGCTTCCGTAAATTTCCGGTTGTCCCAAAGACCTGCAGAATATAATATTAATATTTAGCTCCCCTAATATATTGATAATTATTAGTGTATTAGCTAATTAACATATTAACAAACTTATTAAATTCAAACAAAATATATATTTAATATTGAATTTTCAGACATGCTGCAAGCTTGAAGTGTGATGACCAGCATACTTAATTCTAGCTAAAAATTTAAGGATGCATACTTGAATGTTAAAGTTATCTAAAGCTCGTGCCCAGAATATAATACAATTGAAATCCCTTATTTGAATCAGTTAATTGTATTAGTACACCTCTGGCTCCAAAACTAAACTTTGAGGATCCTATTAAGTAAATTCAAACTAGATGATATTAATTAATGTCTGTAAACTTAACACTGCTAACATTAAGTACTTTACGAAAGTTATTGTAATTAAAATTGAATAATAATAAATTCAGTTACCAATAATCGATCAGAATCAACACCATCATCAATTAAGAGAAATTCCTCTCCTGTTAATGTCTGTCTCCACCTGCCCTCTAACCTAATACAATTTCTTGTTGTGGGAAGTTCAGGCCTTTCTGCGCTTCTACAGTTATACAGGGTATGTTTAATTCCCTCAAATGTTGGCAAAGCGGCTGCAACCTCTTCCTGTATCCCTTCCTTTGCAATCACTTCTCTGAAGATAGAAACAAATGAAATAAATAAAAAAAATACATGAATAGTTTCGTTAAAATTTACCTGCAAAATACATTCATCTGACTAGTGCAATAAGCTTGAAGTCAAAACTTGTAAACTGAGATTATTTGTACTGCTAACTTGAACTTGTATCACACGACTAGCGAGATACTAGGCCACTACCTTCAAGAAACTGACTTCAGTTTACCCAGATCAACTATTTGGTGTCTCTTAACGTAATGTTAAAAAACGAAACAAAAAAGTAGTTAATTTTTAACTAGAAGATAGAACTAACCAATAAAATAACTACTCATTTAAAAAGAAAATTTAGTCTTACCTGTAAACTTTTGGAACTGCATCTACAGGATTCTCGGACACTTTACACTTCATCCTGTCTATTAAGCATCTTGCTTCAATTTTGCTCCTTTCTGTTTCATGAGAGTGTACTCCACTCTTTGATAAAACATCGTCACCCAAAACAACAACTGTCGCTTTGCACCCACGTGTACATTTCCAATATGTCTTTTCTTTACTACGTCTATTAATCCGGCATAAGAACCCTTCGTACGCGAGCACTTTCCCCCCGTATTTCGAACTGACAAATTCTGCCATTCTGTGCTGCTTACTATTCCTATTGATACTTATAAAGTGACATATTAAAAATTTGAATTGAATTTTATACAGATTACTGTCTCGATCTCAGAACTTTCACTTTTCGAAGCCGTCAGGTGTTCTGAACGCTGATTGGCTACCGGTGAACACAGTAGCCAATCACCTTCAAGAGTACCAAACTGAAACAAAATCTTATAAATCCCTTTCCCTCCCCGATTATCTGACCTTTTGATTTGAGTTGAAACTCTACAAAAACATTCAATTATGATATTTGTATTTTGTATTCCTGCTATTTACATTGACAATATAAATATGAAAATAGAAGTATGTATGATATTACGGCATATAGTATAGAATCACGTATAGAAGACAAATCAGCTGATAAGGTGATGCCGAAAAAGTAATTTTAATGTAGGAGACTAAGACCCTTTCTTAAGGGCCCCCTTATGCATCCTGTTGCATTAGCCCTATTTGTTTAATATATGGCCATCAAACATGTCTTAAGGATGTGAACTGTGGCACATTTTACGTACTATGAGTCGTAGCACGTTGGAGATGAAATACTGGAAAACCGAATAAATTTTTTTTGTGAAATGACTTGATATTAGACCGAAATAAGTTTATTTTCTTGTAACTGAATCAATTAATTTTCCATTTCTCTGTAAGTATTAAAAAAACACATCTCTACTAAAGTAGACGTGAATAACGCTGCTAATAACAAAACTGTACCTAGTCATTTTTTCTGAGAAGAGCAAGTAAGATAACATTTAAAATATATGATGAAATTTAAAGGAATAGTTATTCTTCTTACAGAATCTATTAGAATTACTAAAGAAAAAATCCCTAGAAAAGATCCCTCCCTGCACAGAATTCCCCGTCTCGAAAGAGTAGGCAGAACGGGAAGTAGGCACAACGGGAATTACTGTTCTGCCTACAGATAAGATCATTAAAAATATTTTCTACAAAGTGCTGGAGGGCCTGTAGGCATAACGGGAAGTAGGCACAACGGGAAGACACCCTACCTACCTACCTACACCTACCTACCTCTCTCCCTGTTTGTCTACCCTACAAAAGGCGTATGCGAGCTTGGCCATAGGAAAACCGAGAATGCATTCATATCTACTTTAGTATTGAAGCTACTTTTTTGATACGTTTCCAAAAGTTGCGTCGGCAATAGAGCTACGTTCCCAGACTCATCAGAATGCAATATCTCGTCCATGACTGGATGCGTACAAATGAGAACCCAAACCAACTCTGTATTTGCAAAACGAGTAACTGTAACAAACGAAGACACTAACAAACAAACAAAGATAATGTGTGTAAAATGTGTAAAATGCGAGTTCAGTGAGTAAACGTGAGCAGTGCGATTAGGGCAATTGCTTTAAACACTAGTTAACTTTGTAGCAAATGAAACACATGGATTAATGCTGTTGACTTTCTTGGGTCTTCCAGTTTCTTTCCACATTTCCTTTCCACCAATTATTTCATAATCATTCAGTCTCATTAATCACCCGTCTGTTATAAGCTATAAAGTATAATCAAGGGATATAAAACTAGAAATTTCATTTGATTTCAAATGGAATAGCACATTGATTCAATCCCCGGAGAAGTTAGTTTGTGGTGAACAACATCGTTTCCGTGGGTTTTCTCGGAGTACTCCCATTTCCTTCAACATTCTCATTCCACTAGTTTATTCCATCGTCATTCACTTATCTTAATCACCGCCTCCCTTAACCTAACGGCACAACGTGGGACGTTAAACTGTAAGATTTCATTTCATTTTGAAATGGAATGGCGAGACTAAAGTAGGGTTATATCTGTTTGTTCGATGAAGGTTAGTGTTTCTTTTCAGCACCGAGGCTGTAATAGACGAAGACTTATAGGTGAAGGTGGAATCAGAACCACTATATTAGTTCATATTTTATTAATGCTACCATGAGACTATGTGACCAAAGAAGGTCATGCTAGCTACAAGACCAGCGGGAGAACAATATTATATGCCTACAAGAAACACGAAACAAGATACATTCTTCATACCAGGTGGGAGACCCGGATTCAATTCCCGGCGGGAGCTCATGTGGTTTGGATTCAATGTTAATGAGTAGGTCAAGTCTCATATAGCCTCGCTGCTGAAAGGGACGTTAAATTCAAAATCAAGTTAACTCAATTATTCGTACCATCGAATTTAATATTTTTGTTATAACGTGGAAAATGAAATACTAAACTACAAGAATACTGCAAAACAAGATAGAATATAAAACAATAAAAGGCAGTAAGTTTAAAATTGCAAGGAAAGGATTTTAAAAGGTTAAGACATTATCATGTTACTTGCGTTAACACTTAGCAACAACACACAAATATACTATTATACTATTGAACTAATATACTATTAGTTCATATACTATGACTAATATACTATTGAACGTCGTAATCTTGTATCGCTTAAAATTTCTGTTTCTCTGAAATATTATAAGATATTTGACTAATCCAATCAATTTATCTATTTTACTGTTTTAGCCGTAGTAACTATGAAACAAACCATAGCTTATGCTAGTATGCAATGTTGTCAATTTTAATGCGAATGGTTAGCAATAATCTGTGCCTTCACTTTTTTGATAACTTTTTCATCCGTTTGTCTTGACATATTTACAGTACTCTTACAGAATTTTTTCTACTTCGATCTCTCCATGAAATCCATACATTTGCTCCCAAAGGATTCAACTGTTAATTTAATGAGAGAATAGCGGGACGATTTGAATCCAAAATTAGTGACTAACAAAACTTGATCCGTGCCTTCTACGTGTGCACCATTCTTCTCTCGGTTTTCTGTCTTACCGGCATGCTTCAAAGAATCACTGACCTTACCAGGTATTGCGAAACTCAAATGCTACACAATGCTTCATATAAGCATTATATAAACTACCTATGAAATTTCGTAGTTGACTTTCCCAACTTCAGGGAACAAAACCTAACTGTAACATTCTATTCAATAATAATAATAATAATAATAATAATAATAATAATAATAATAATAATAATAATAATAATGTGTGGCTCTGTTACTGCTCGACCACTGACATTTGCGCTAGGCACTTGATAGACATATACTTTCATTTGAGTTGATTTAGAGTTCAGCAGCGAGGATATATGAGACGGGACCTACTGATTAACGTGGAATCCGAACCACATGTGCTCCTGCCGGGAATCGGACCCGGGTCTCCAACTCCAAAGCTGCGCGCAATAACCGCTTAGCCACGAAGAAACTTATAGACATATTTGCTTTCGGTGCAGTTTTCATTTCTCTTTTGCAAAAACTTCAATTCGGTATATTATTGTCGCACTGTACTTGTATATACATAAATATACTACCTCACTCTCTTAAATAATTACAGGATAAACTTAATGTCAACTTAGCAGTACCTAGACAAAATCCTATTTTTCAATATAATCCTTCCGCTCCGCTATTACATACTTCGATATCACTACCACAAATAGAGAAAGATGATCACAAGTCTAACTTCAACGTCGTAGAATCTCCAAACCAGCAGAAAGCTCCTGTTAAAAACGATTTTTCTTTCCTGGCCAACAAAATGGCAGAGCCCTATTTAATAGTTGCATAAACTAGTTTGCATAACCAAAATAGAAAGAGGAATTAAGGGAATAAGCGATGAAACAAAAATAACTATTAAAATGGGGTTAAGTATAGAGGAAAACAGGGCACACCACAAAAGCTAAAACAAAATCCACAACAGAAGATCAAATACTGGATTTCGCAATATTCAGAAAGCTTTGGTACTGCACTTCTACCTATTTTAAACATCCTAAAAGCGAGTAGGCCGACCCGTGAGGAGGAATCAAAGATCAAGCAATTCTAATGACAGAACGAAGCCTATGAATAATCACTAAATTACGCAGACGTACAGTGCTAGTGGACACCGTATCCAGCATTTCCATCTGTCCTTTCAAATATTTACTTCCTGATGTTCAATTAATATCATATAAAACAGCGGCTAAAGTGATATGAAATAAAATTATTAACTTGAAATATGTAGCAATGGTATCATTCGGAGTGGGGAATCGATTTAACAAAGAATCTTATATCTCTATTTAAAAATCATAAGCAGCCAACATTCCCAGAGAAGAACCAGGTAAGCATTTTATCATAACACACGGCTCATATACTTAGGCAAAGACAACAAGCTTGCTTTTTTATCAGCAAACGCATTAAGTTAGTTCCACTTTTCCACGCGTTTGTTCCGGTGATAGCAAAAAGACAGATTGATGATTCTGGATCTTTCTTCGTATCATTTCCCCATGGCTTCCTTGAGAAATACAAACTATTCAGCAAAGATTAGACGTAAACAACATGACTTGTAATTTTGAATCCAAATAGTTACCCTGTAACTATAAGGAAAAGTACGGCAATGGTGGATCTTGTGGAATGTCAGGACTAATATTTTGCAACAATGGAAGCGAGTTCTATAGAAGAATAAATGTACAGAAAAAGAGGAGGTTGACAATTCTTTGAAGTATAGATAAAAAATTAATTTGTGTTTTTGATATCCTAATTTAGACCAGTCGCAGAAACAGGCCATTCACGAGTTATTATACAAATATAAAAATATTTTATACACTCCGAACAGCATTGGACATTATAGGGGCTACAATCACAAAATAAGAATCCCTAAATTGGCAGTGTTCAAAAACAAATCTCCATGTTCCAATGCATATTCGAGATCTGGCAGACAAATTCAAGAACTCATTAATACTAGAATTATACGACCCACAGTCGATAATAACTTCACCTCGCCACAGAATATTTTCAAGAAACTAAATACGAACGCCTTTAGAATTGTTTTGAATTTACAGCAGTGTAAAACATACATATTTATGGGTGCCATGCCAGTAAACTGAATATGTGTTAAACACTTTGAAAGGCAAAAATACATAACGACCTTAGATCTCTCCTCGAGCTACCACCAAATGTTGCTCCATCCGAAAAGCCCCTGATACATGACCTTCGAGGTCAATCACACAAGAAAATCTTACAAAATTCTCATATGTGTGATGGGTGATGGGTCATAAAACTAGCACGCAAGTTCTCTTAATTGCAACTAGGATGATTTGACGTTGATTAACGAATAAGATCTTGTTGTCGATAACATCGTGCTAAAAGGCTACAGTTTTCAACAATAGCTATCGGAATTTTATTTTAAAAATTAAGAAATATTTGTGCTTCACTTAAGACAAATTTATTTTACTTAGAGCTGAATGCTCTCGGATATTTAGTATCAGGCATTTCTATTAAAATCTCTCCAAGAAACCTAAAACACAGAATTCAAGATTCCACCAAAAGAGAATTTTGCAAAGTTTTATGGGCTTATGCTCCTACTTACTGGCACATAACAAGGATTTTGCCATGAAAATAGGATCTTTTTAACAAATGTTTCCATAGCAATATTTGTATTTTTCAAATGATCTTATGGATTCTGTTCCTGGTGTGGGAGCTGTAAGGTTCCGTGCCTCAGGTAGAGGCAACTACCATAAAGCATGCTTCATTAACGAGCACGTGTTTCCTGTTGAAAACATAATCACCAACAGACGGTGGAAAGAGGATACAAGAAAGACGCGAAGTTGGTTCCGAAGGAAATCGAAGATGGTCAACCCTCTCCTCACGAACTTCCCCTTCAGAGGACAGCTATAAAAGATCTCAAATGGACTGAAGAATAAGTTCCAGTGCTTGTCGCTAATCTTCTTAAACTATTCCTGAGATCGTTTTGTGTTACGGAGATTTCCTCAAGTCACACTTCTGAAGCCGTAATAGGCAAAGGAGTATTTCTTTAACTACCTACCCCAGAGGTTGCAATAAACAAAGAGATACAACTATACTATCTCCTGAAACTACGATGAGTAAGAAAGATATCCTTTAAATCACCACCCTAGGTCGTTGTGGGATAGAAGATTTTACCTTTTAATCTTAAGCTACTTATCACCATCGATTTCGGTAGAGGCAAAAACATTACGGCTAAGCCGCATGATGTTGCCACTTTCGTTGCAACCATAGCACTGATCTGAGAATAAGCTAGCAATTATTTATTTCAAACTAATTTACGGCTTTAAACTTGTTTCAGAGGCATATTGAAACGTGGGCCGCATGAATATTGCTCTCAATAGATTTGCGTGCACCGGAATATATTCACTTAACCCTCAGATATTTACAGACACAACTATCTGTCCAGAAACTTGATTCTTGCCGTAAGGTGATACACTAGACCTACCTGTGAACACCCACAATGTTCAACTTCGGTAGGGGTTGAGGAAAAGGGGGGTACTTCTTGTTTGTCGTCTGCAGGGAATCTATGTTCTCCACATATGCCCGAGAAATCAGAATCTTATCGTTCATCAACTAGTAAAGTGCTCTCCATTAGTGAACAGTTATAATCATTGCCGGAAAATCGCAAGAGGCATTTAGCGTCACGATAGAGAGTTCGATAGAGTTTCTGGGTAGAGTTCGATACCATATGAGGCAAATTGAAAGAAAAAGTGACTTCAGCAAACGAAGTAGCCAAGTAACGTAACAAGAAGCTAATGAACCACCACACGGACTACGAGAAAATATTAACAGGAAAGCATCATTAAATTCATAATTTGTGATGAAACGTTCAATGAAGGCTGGGTGTAGTGTGAATTCTGCGATGGCTGGGTTCATGAAACGGCACCTCAATTAAATCAATAGATAGCATTATTACACGTTACCTTTGTTAGCTTCGTGGGTAGGTTTTCTTATTGTTCCTTCTATGTGTAGAATATGATGTTTTTCAATCATCTTACGTGTTCGTTAGTGCTCGCCAATATTCCAAATATGTTAAATTTAGCGATCTGTGTTGTCATTTGTTTATTTCATTATTTTGGCATTTATGTCGATATCTTCAGTTTGTTAATAAAGTTCACATTCCATATTTCAGGGTTATTCGTGGCAATTTTATATCTTTTTACCAAGAGCCACTTCAATGTGTTAAAATGTCTGGGGCTACCTCCTTTCCCATAAAAATGTAAACTAATACATGTTTATCTTGCCAGGTTTACTTTCAGAAAATGCTTAGCACTCTTGAGTTAGGTACTAATTTGTGCAAAACAAAAAGTTGGACACCAGTCAATTCCCTTCCTGAAATTAGAGGAGGCAGTGCTCCCTTACATCACTCTTCCGTCTTGTTACGCCACTACGAATTTTATGATTCCTGATGCAGGGACGACCATGTTTTCAAAGATTTTGTATCCATTTAACACAGGCTGCTAGTATAGAACAAATAATTAGGCCCAAATGAAGATCAATAATACAGTGAGAGCAGCTAGATTCATTTTTTTCTACTCTTGAATAAAATTCACAAAACAAGGTTACTTCCCTTTCCAGCAATGCTACATGATTTGCTATGTCTATGCGATGTGCATTGTTAAATCAGTGTACAAAAGTATTTTTTTCGCTACAACTGAATGCCGCAAAAGATTAACGAAAGGTACAAAAATCTACCAAGACAAACTACATAAAATCAATAGGTTTCGTTCTGAAACAATCAGAGGAAAATCTGGATGTTATCAACATGGTTGACTAGTATGTGGGAAACATTTTGAATATCAATGTTCAGCTAGGAGCGCACAATGTAGAAATTGCAACGAATATAATCATTTTGCACAATATTGTCCAAAAGGTATACAAATAGGTACATAAGAAGAATCAATGAGTTACCTGATGAAGACATTCAGAAGGAAGACAAGACCTTCATCCTTACTGAATTACAAAAGCATTAGATGACATAGAAGCACATACATATGAATGTAGAAGATGAACGAAACTTTAGTTCAATGGAGATTTTATGTTAAGCTCCATTCAGGTAGCCAATACATAGAAGAAAATATGTTCACTGGTAACTAATCGAAGTTAGTTGGTAAATCGAAATTCAGAGGTAAAACATGAGAATCTTGAACTAGAAAATCGATAACAGAGGAATCAGGTCTGTAGACGACACACCGAAAAGCAGATAGTAGAAACGGAATACCTTAATATGAGTCAGGGAATACCCACTAGGTCAACAATAATAGAAGGAAAGAATACAAATAATAGAAGTCCAAAACAACTATGATAAACAGGTGAGAATAGAAAATAAAGTAATGAAAGAAATAAACAGAAGAAAACAATACAGAAATAGATATATAGTGGAATAATAGTAGTAGATAGGAAGTAGATAGTGGAATAATAAGAACGTGTAAAGATCAAAGATAAAGTGAAGATATAGAGTAATTAGTCAAGAAAAAAAAGAAGAGGTTGAGTTGAAAGAAAAGTTATAAAAAGATGATGGAAGGAAGTCTGAAGAATTAAAACAAACCGCTGATTCACAGGAGAAGAGTCAGAAGGAAAAAGAATACGTACAAGTTTACTTTTGGCGCACCATTAGAAACAATTGTTAAAACATAATTCTTTCACTAATTTCCATCTTATTGCCCCCTAAAAGGATTCCCATGGCGACAGGAAAATGTCTCACTTGGCATAGATAAAATACAAGGATGAATAATTAAATATTACACTGCAAAAACACAAACCAACCTGTGCTATGTGACCATTAAAAACACGAATGCTATCCACTTGGGCCATGGCAGAATAAAACTGGTGAGCACGTACGCTAGAGCGGAGGTGCGCACGAAAGAGCAAGCCCGTCAGCAATCGGGGCTATGTGCGCAAGCCAGGATAGTGGAAAGAAATGGGTTTTGTCAATGGTACGAATTTCACTAGCACTTGCAATGGTTTCGTACTAGTAACGTTGCACTTGTACACACAAAATACAGGTTTTGTACATTGTGCAAAAATATGCTGCTAGTAGAAAATAACATCAAATAGTACCATCTCTCAAATACACTCACTTATTATATCCGGCGTAAATCACTTGTAATCATTTTAGACTAGTAACACTACACTTGTAAACCTATAATACAGCGTATTACTTTGTATTTCATTCTGTCGCCTGCAGATATTTGATCCTTATAAACATGCCTTTTCGTGCAAAGAATTGAATTTTACCTGTAAATAGTTCAAAATGTCGTGCGCCAAAGCTACACCTGACATAATAATGAGATACAGGGGAAGAGGAGGTCAAGAGGGAAAGAAGCTGCAATAATGAGAGAAACGGGAGACGTTTTTATATTATGGTTATTAGTAGCGAAAAATACATTAATAAGTGTCATCTGACGAAGTAGAAGGAAAGAAAACAGAAAAAAGTTATGATATAAAACAGTTGAAAATTTGTTGTTTAAAGTTGAAAGATAAACTGTTGAACGTTTGTTGATTTCGACTCCTATTGCCTATTATTTCGTGTGCTTGAAGGGACCCAAAAGATTTTTTTCGAATATCGTAGCTTTGGATATGTTGATAGTATTGAGTGAAGTCGGCAGAATTATCGCGAGGCTGTTTGGTTATATGATCAACGGTTTCCCAATCGTGCTGGGCAGTCGAGGAAAGCATTTCATCTCTTGCACTTGGTGTGCAGAGGACTGGGCACTTCCTTCCTCAACACAAAAGACTTCAGGAGATCAGGCGCCGTGTACAGCATGGGTGCACCGACATTGCGCAAATTTTCCCACGCTTATCTGTTGACACAGATAAAGCCTTAATGAGCAGGCAACAAAATTGGAAATTGCGAAAAAAATCTTGTGCAACGTTGCCATCATTACCATAAGTATATCGACTAATAAAAACAGTCACCAAAATGCAAGTCGTTTTAACAAAAAAAAAAAAAAAATACAAAGTAATGGATAACAATAGCATTTTCAGTCATCTATATTATATGTGTGCAATGGCGTCGTTAGAGAGGGTGACTGGGGAATGTGTCCCAGTCATTCATTTTCCGTATCATATCTAACTGTAAGATTAAAACTGTAAGAATATAGTTATTGAAAGCAAATAGTTTTGAAATACTGTAAGGAAAACAAACATATATAAAATAAACAATATATATAAATATTTCTAGAAGTTCTCTTGAAATATCGTGAACAGACGTTCGACCAATCAGAAATAAAGATTTGTCTATATCTTCCAGTTTTGGCCAATCAGAAACAAGCACTTGTATACATATTTCAGGTGTGTCTACCACATATCTTAATAACTATCCTTTCACCTTTCTATAAATGATACTTAGATTTGCATTTGCGTCTTAGTTGTTCTTAGGTGAGGAGGGTAATATAAACAGGAAGCAATAAACTGGAGAAACATAAGTGAAACTTTCAGAATGGAGTTTACATTGACGAAAACAGAAAAAGGTGTACCTTGTGTATTAATGGGAGGCTTTAAGTATCGTTTCTTTCGCCAAGGAAAAAAAGGCTCAAATTGGAGGTAAGTTAATGTAGTACATAATTTTTGCATGTATATAAGCCTATAGCTTGCTAAGTTATGCAAAGCCTACATTAGTATTTTCAGTAGTCAGCTTGACCTATATTTTAGTAAGTTCTGTAAGCCTATATTAGTATTTATGCTAGTCAATAGGATCCATATATACTTTGTTAAAAGATGTAACACACTATTAGTATTAATGTCGGGAAGTTGGACCTATATTTTGTTAAGTGATGTAACCTATATTAATATTTATGCCATTCAGTTGCTTCTATACTTTGTTAAGTAATGGAAAGTTACATTAATATCCATGTCAGTCAGTTGGGTCTATATTTTGTTAAAATATGTGTCTAGTCCCTATTTTAATATTTATGCCAGGCAATTTGTCCTATACTTTCGTAAGTGAATAAGTAAGCCTGCATTAGTATTTATGTCAGTCAATTGGACCTATACTTTGTTAAAAGGTGATGGAAGATATAACATTTTTGCCAGTGAAATAGTGAATACATTTTTCTTTAAATAGTAAGTTTAGAACACGTGATACGATTTAATTATTATTTCCTTTCTTTCAGATGTACTAAGAAAAGCTGTAATGCTAGTATAACAATGGATGAAAATACAAGTGAAGTTTTAGAAAGGAAAGATATTCATAATCATTGTGAAGATGAAGATGGTGTTCAACGGCATTTTCTTAGAGAGAATTGTAAGCGACGAGCCACTGAACAATTGAACGAGAAGCCAAATAAAATTATAAGGCAGGAAGTTTCAAAATTGGAACATCATGACACACTTGATCATAAAGAAATTAAAAGATGCCGAGACGTTATTTATAAAAATCGAAGAAAGGTGACTCCTCGTCTACCCAGAAACACCGTAGAGGCTATACAGCAAATGGTTCAGAAGCAGGATGATATAGCAATTGACGGAGAAAGATTCATCTTTGTTGATGATGAAGCTAATATAATTCTTTTCACGTGTAAGAAAAATATCGAGTAAGTATAATTTCATTTATAACCATTAACTTTGAAATGAGTTTCATTTACAGCATCAAGAAGTAGAATAGGAAGTAGTTGCTTGAACAGAAAAGTTCCTTTTTCCGTCTTATTTCCAAATTATAGTAAAATAGTTTTTTTTTTTTTGATTCTCACAAAATATATCGTAACATAGCATTTCACCTAACGATATGACACTACAGTCTTGTTTACTATTTTCTTTTCTGACACTAATCTTATTTTCTTTTCAGTTTTCTGTGTGAGTTCAGCGGGTTAGAAGTATTTGCAGATGGAACTTTCACTTATGCTCCTAAGCATTTCACACAGTTATATACAATACATGCATATAAAAATGGATATTATCTACCTCTATGTTTTGCATTTTTGCCGAAGAAAGACAAGAATACGTATGTGGCCATGTGGAAGATGATAAGAAACTTAGACAGTAGATTCGACTTGAAAATCATTTACGTTGATTTTGAAACAGCTGCTCACGAAGCCATCAAGAATGTGTTTCCAAATTGTGACATTCGTGGCTGCAGATTCCATTTGGGACAAACATGGTGGCGGAGGATTCAAGCCGACAATGATCTGCGACAAGCATATATGGATCCAAAATCTGAACTAGGTATTATTGATATTATTATGGTCTATTATTCTTTATTATTAATTTAATAATACCATGTGGACTTTGTTTTGTTATATATTAATACAGAATACAGTTGAAAATAGAATCTTATTCTGTTTGACTGAAGAATCTTAATTCAGTCACCATTCTTAAAAGCAAATAAACTGCTGTTCTAATAATGTACGAAATGAAGAAATTATAAAGCCAACAGTAAGATCCATCAATTTCACTACTTTCCCAATGCTTGCTTATTCTAACAAATTATTATTATTATTATTATTATTATTATTATTATTATTATTATTATTATTATTATTATTATTATTGCTTTTCTTACAGGTTCATGGATAAAGGCATTTTTTGGGTTGCCATATTTACATCCAACAGAAGTATCAGATGCCTTTACTCAACTAATATCAATGACGCCGGATGATACAGGGCATAAATTTTCCGATTACGTCCTAGAAAACTACATAGAAGACGGTTGCAAGTAAGTAGCTTCCTTTTGAATTTCATCTATAGTAGCACATGCTTCAATAACTCTTAATACTGCAAAAACTGTTGTCCTAGTTTGAACACAACATTAATGGTTGTGCTGATATGGTATTTTCTCTCAATGCAACTTAATTATAGTGAAATTTTCTTCTGTCTTCATGTAAGACGTAGATTAAAATGCAGGTTTTGATAGTTGTAAACAAATTACGGACCAAGACTATAAATATTTCTTGAATCTAGTGTTATAAATGTTTTAGTGTTTTATATAAATTGTCAATAATTGTGTGCATGAACTAAGGATCTTTTTATTTTATTAATTTTAGGTATCCACCTGTCATGTGGGCGTCTATACCATCCACGATGCGTCGGACGACAAATGGACCAGAAGCTTTTCACAGACATTATAATAGTCAATTTTACTTCCCTGCTCCTGATATTCATACGGTGATTTCTGCTTTGTTAGAGATCCAAACGGAAACTGCCATGAAAATAACGTCCATATTAAAAGGAATTTCAAAGGCCCAAAGACCAGCAGAAGTCAAAAGGAGCGAGTTTGTCATGAGGAAGTATGCTGAGTTCAGGAATTCGCAGAGAAACTATGAGAAGGCACGTATGACATTTTTAAAAGCTGTAGGATTTAAATTTCAAGCATTCAAACTGTAAAATGAAATTTTCTGTAAATAAGTATGTTGCTTTGTAAATATTAGAATGCAATAAAATATATCTCATAAAGGAATAGCTTTATACATTTCATTTCGATGCAAAATTTCACACAATTCCTTAAATCCTGTTGTTGGCAACGTCGCGGCGGAAATTTGCGCAATTTCAGCACTTTCTGCTCCTCGTTAATAAGACATAAATTACTTAGATTATCAACGATCTAATCTTTAGAAAAATTTGCGCAATGTCGTTGCACCGTACAGCATAAATGGTCTCCCGGCATCCCTTTAATACAAATAAGACAGATGACAACAGAAATAAGACATTTTTTTCAATAATACTTGCAAAGAAATCGAAAAAGAAAACTTGACATTTGAAATTTTGGAGATTACAGGCCGTGTAGGTATTCCGCTACGCCACTGAATATGAAAGCATCACCATTTTATTCTTTATACACAATTTAGTCATTCAATTTCGTGTTTAAAGTGCCTATGTGCACAAAGAGCAGAGGAAAATGCCTCGGAATTATGCTCAGATAGTGACAATTCCACAAAAAAATAACAGACTGTCAAACTGTAGAATTTAACGAAAAGCGTTTCCTGTAAAAGTTGTTTCTTTTTCAATAGTATTTTCAAAGAAATCGAAATTGATACAACTTTACATTTGAAATTTTCTATTTGATCCCCCGTAGAGGTATTCCCCCTACGCCACTGGATATAGAAGCAACTCCATTTGATTCTTCACATACGATTTGGTCATTCAGTTTCCTTAAAGTGTCTACGTGCACTACGAACGTAGAAAAACTTCTGTGCCGGGAGGACTAATAGTAGCAATTAAACAACAAATAACAGACGTAGATCCAAACCGCAGAATTTAACGAAAAGTGTTTCCCGTTAGAGTTGTTTTTATTTCAATAATACTTCCAAAGAAATCGAAATTTATACCAATTTCCATTTAAAATTTTGGACTTGATCCCCGTGGATGTATCCCGGCTACGCCTCTGGATATGGAAGTATCACCATTTTATTCTTCACATACGATTTACTCATTCATTTTTTATTTTAAGTGTCTACGTGGAATACGAACAGAGAAAAATGCCTGAAATGGGTGGTCTGATAGTGGCAATTCAACAACAAATAATAGACGTAGATCCCAAACGGTAGAATTTAACGAAAAGGGTTTCCCGTAAAAGTTATTTCTTTTTCAATATTTCTACTAAAGAAATCGAAATTGATACCAGTTTCTATTAAAAATTTTGGGGTTGACACCCGTGGAGGTATTCCCACTACATCACATGGATATGAAAGTATCACGATTTGATTCTTCATGTACCATTTGATCAGACATTTTTTGTTTCCAGTGTCTACATGCACTACGAGCTGAGAAAAATGCCTAAGACTGGTGGTCTGATACATCCTATATATATCCCCCTTCCCTACATTGCACCGTCAAACTAAAATGATAAGAGTCATCCCAGGTCCGAACTTTATCCATGTTGAAGATTTGAACGAGGTCGGTTCGGTGGTTCCAAAGTTATGAAGTTTTACTAGCATATATTTACCCGCTTCGCTGGGTGAAATGAAAATTTAAATGCACAATTCCGTACATCATGTGTTTAGTACCCGTGAAATATGCTGTTTTTGTTTTGAATGGCATCGAATTAAAAGGCATCGGAATGATCATTGATCATCTCGGTGACCCGGAAAACCAAGAATTCGACACTAATATTAATAATTTTTGATGATTTTATTATCTCCCCCTCTTCCAAGTTACAGGGCTGAATTTGGTTTTAAACGGGATCAGATGTTTCATTCTTCATATCAGAGACCATAAAAAATACGGGTCAACATTAATATCGGAAAATTTTGATCATTTTATATATATATATATCCCCTCCTCCTCTTCCGTGTTGCGCGGCACGACATCGGATGACACTGGTCATCTCAGAGACCCCGGAAACTATGCATTCGACACTAATATGGGTTATTTTGTATCCGTTTTATGTATTTCCCTTCCCCCTTTTCTGGATTGGCTGAATTTGGATTTCAACAGCACCATTATAGAAGCAGCAACACGGATATAGAAGCAACACCATTTGATTTTTCACATACGATTTGGCCATTCAGTTTCGGTGAAGTGTCTACGTGCACTACGAAAAGAGAAAAATGTCTGTGCCGGGTGGACTCATAGTAGCAATTCAACAACAAAAAACAGACGTAGATTTCAAACCGCAGAACTTAACAAAAAGTGTTTGCCGTTAAAGTGGTTTCTATTTCAATAATAGTTCCAAAGAAATCGAAATTGATACCAATTTCCACTTAAAATTTTGGAGTTGACCCCCGTGGATGTAGTCCCGCTACGCCACTTGATGTAGAAGCATCACCATTTGATTCTTCACATACGATTTGGTCATTTTTTTTTTTTTTTTTTTTTTTTAAGTGTCTGGGTGCACTACGAACAGAGAAAAATGCCTGAAATGGGTGGTCTGATAGTGGCAATTCAACAACAAATAATATAAGTAGATCTCAAACCGTAGAATGTGACGAAAAGTGTTTCCCGTAAAAGCTGTTTCTTTATCAGTAATACTTCTAGAGAAGACGAAATTGGTACCAGTTTCCATTAAAAAATTAAAATTAATCCCATTGATGTATTCCCGCTACGCTACTGGATATGGAGGTATCACCATTATATTCTTCACATACGATTTAGTCATTCATTTTTTGTTTGAAGTGTGTACGTGAACTTAGAACAGAAAAATGCCTGTACCGGGTGGTCTGATAGTAGCAATTCAACAAATAACAGATGTAAATCCCAGACCGTAGAATATAACGAAAAGTGTTCCCCGTTAAACTTATTTCTTTTTCAATATTACTTCTAAAGAAATCAAAATTGATACCAGTTTCATTAAAAATTTTGGAGTTGACCCCCGTTGGTGTATTCCCGCTACGCCACTGGATATGGAAGTATCACTATTTGATTCTTCATTTTTCATTTGTCATGAATTTTTTGTTTCCAGTGTCTACGTGCACCACGAGCTGAGAAAAATGCCTAAGACTGGTGGTCTGATACACCCAATATTATATATATATATATATATATATATCCCTTCCTTACATTGCACCGTCAAACGTAAATGATAAAAGTCATCCCAGGTCCGAACTTCATCCAAGTTGAAATTTTGAATGAGATCGGTTCAGTGGTTCCAAAATTATGAAGTTTAACTAGCATATATTTACCCGCTTCGCTGGGTGAAATGAATACTTAAATGCACAATTCGGTACCTCATGTGTTTAGTACAGGTGAATATGTTTTTCTTTTTTTGTTTTAATGGCATCAAATTAAACGGCATCGGAAAGATCATTGATCATCTCGGCGACCCCGAAAACCATCAATTCGACACTAATATTAATCGTTTTCTTTCATTTTATTATCTCCCCCTCTCCCAAGTTACGGGGTAGAATTTGGTTTCAAACGGGATCGGAAGTGTCATTCTTTATCTCAGCGACCCTCAAAATTACGGATCAGACACTAATATCGGAAAATTTTGGCCATTTATATATATATATCTCCCCCTCCTCCTCTTCAATGTTGCGCGGCACAGCATCGGATGTGTCACAGCTCATCTCAGCGACCCCGGAAACTATGGATTCGACACTAATATGGGTCACTTTTATGCGTTTTATTTATTTCCCTTTCCTCTCTCCCAAGATGCGGGACTGAATTTGGATTTAAACAGCATAAGAAGTGTCACTGTTCATCTCGGCGATCCCAAAAACTATAGATTCAACACTAATATTGGTCATTTTCGACCATTATATCCCCCTCCCCCATGTTGCGGCGTATGCCATCGCAAGTGTCAACGTTCATCTCAGCGACCCCAAAAAATGTGGATTCACCACAGCACTAATATGGGTCATTTTTAATCATTTTTAAACCTCTTTCTCCCCCTTCCCCAAGTTGAAGGTTTAAATTTGAATTTAAAAAGGATCTAAAATATCATTGTTCATCTAAGAGACCCAAAAGACTATAAATTCGACACTGATACTGGCGATTTTCGATCATTTTTATATCTCTTTCTCCCCTCCTTCAACTGGTGGGGTTGATTTTGGATTTAAACCGGATCGGAAATGCCACTGTTCATCTGAATGATCCCGAAAACTATGGATTAGACACTAATATTGGTCATTTTCGACCATTATTGTATATAACTCCCCCTCTCCGTCAACCGTGCTGCGGCACATAGCATTAGAATTGTCACTGTTCATCTCAGCTAATCCTAAAGCTACGGTTTCGACACTAACATTAGTCATTTCCGATCATTTTTTAACGTTTATTCCCCTCCCCTACGTTGTATCCTCCCCCTCCCTAACTATGAGGGCTGAACTTGGATTGAAACAGCGTCAGAAGTGTCACTGTTTCTCTCATCGATCCCGAAAACTATGGATTCAACACTAATATAAGTCATTTTGATCATTTTTAATTTTCTATCCCCCTCCCCCGCCCCTACGTTGCATCGTCAAAGTGAATAGCCTAAAGCAATCCCTGCCCCAAAACTCATGTATGTAGAAATTTTATTGAGATCGGTCAGGTGGTTCAAGAGTGATGAAGTCACTAAGAAGTCATTTTTATTTGTATTTTTACATATATCCCCCTCCCCCTCCCCTATGCTGGCTCGTCAAAGTGACACGATAAACAACCCTCAAGGCCCGACCCTCATACATGTTGAAAATTCGATCGAGATTGATGCGTGGTTCAAAAGTTATTAGTTTTGTTAATTTTTATCTATAAGTTCTCCTCCCCTCCCCCTTTCGTATGATCTACCGTTAAAGTGAAATTACAAAAAACGTTTCCAAATCCGAACCTCATGTATCTTGAAAATTTTATTGAGATCGGTCGGATAGTTCAAGATTTATTAACTTACAAAAATAGTCACTTTCAGTCTTATATAAATTGATTTTTACATATCTCCCCCTCCTTCTCCGCCCCTACGTTGCTCCGCCAAATTTAAATCATAGAAACGACCCCAGACCTGAACTTCATCTATGTTGAAAATTTGATCAAGATCGGTCGAGTGGTTCGGGAGTTATTAATTTTTATTTTCTTTATACCCCTCCCCTTCCCCCGACCCTCAGTTCTACTATTAAAGTGAATAGGCTAAAACCAGCCCAACCTCGAACCTCATCCATGTTACAAATTGATCGAGATCGGTCAGGCGGTTCAGCAGATTTATAGTCACAAACATAGTGATTTTCGATTTTACCTATATAGATTTATCTTTATATATACACACCTCTCCCTCCCCTCAGTTCTAATAAAAACATTTTAGGCATAGGGTTATTTTTGCGTTATATTTATTATATCCGAGTTCTTACCGTGAACAATTCGTCTGCGAAATCTGCTAATTTTCTTTAACATTTCAACAAATACTTGATTGGCAACAATGGTGAACGCAGCAGCTGCGAGTTTGAATTGCTCTAGTTCCTGCTTGCAATACACACGTAGATGGCACTGCGTGGGAATACACACCGATCGAGAAACGAAATTTTTCAGTCTGAATACACACTTTTCACACACAACCGGCTGTATCCGTATAAACGAGCGGAGTCAAAAGAACTCGCGGGGGGACCCTTATAATGGTCCTGCACGCGTTAAAACTAAAAAACTTTTCGAGCAACCACTAAAAAATGCTCGATTGCAAAACTTGCTCAGAGTGCTGCTCTGTAGACCGATCGACCTACAAAGATTAGCGGGTTCACCAACGCGCGCACACACACACACACACACACACACACACACACACACACACAAAAGTATTCAAACATTTGAAAATTTTACATTAAAAGTTCAAAGTGATTCGCCAGTCAGATTGCAGCAAGAATTGTTTTCCACTAATGACGTTGACTATGAGTGATGACTAAATTTCAAAGTGTGAAATTGTTATCGTTACATATTAATCGGTTTCAATATTCACATATTTGGTTTCAAGTCCTAAATATTTCTACCAACGATCATAGACTAGCTGCAATCCTAAGCTTCAAGAATTTTCGAATCTTGAAATGCTTTAATTAAAGATTTGAAAGTGATTAGGCAATTACCTTGCAGGAGTAGTATCCTTACAGCAATGACCTTAGACTGAGAGTCGTAACTATATTACTGGAGTTAAAAACTTTTCAAACTAGAATTTTAGAAAATCAAACAATGATGAAAAGAGAATTCAAACAAAAAAAAAATGAACAAAACTTTCGGAAAAAATTTAAACAGTGGGTTGAAAGTGATTGGTAGAGATGCAAAAAAGCCGGCTTTTTTGAATCGATGGTTTTTTGCACATAAAAAGAGAATTTTGCATTTTTTTGAAAAAAAAACGAGAATTTTGGAAATTTTGGCTTTTTTCATTTTCATGATTTTTCTATTTGAATAGCTTTCTTATAGTATACTCTAAATTTAAATAAGATTTCATGACCTAAATACCATATTTCGCTCTGGAATTCACCATCCTGATGGATGGAGCATATGTTTTATGAATTAAAGTAAACATACAGTACATAGTATTTGAGGGCAATTGTGGAGGATATTTAACTTTATTTTATTTTAACTTCTGAGTTATCGACATTTTTTTTTCTTTTCTATGTCATTTCTTTTTAGTCATCCGTGTTTCATTTCCTAGATATTACTAGGCCTACTCTAGCTTCTAGCACATAAGTTAAACTTATATTTCTCAATATATCCGTCAGAGCGTACGTTTGTCAGTATATCTGTCAGAGCGTACTTCCACATTTTTGTTATACTGTAGCTGTGCAATGATTTAGCAATAATCTTCCGGATACAACTTGAATACAGTTTTATAAAAATAATCAGTGGCGGATTCAGAAAAGTATTTCGGGAGGTGTTTCTCTGCTCAATGTTTGTTTTTTCTAAAATTTCCTAATTTTTATGCCGGAAGAGCTTGAAGTTTATGAGTATAGGCATAACTAATATTTCGTTTTGTTTATATTCAGCAATAATGTTCCGGATACAACCTTGAAGACCATTTTATACTGATAATCAGCGGCGGATTTAGAAAAGTATTTTGGGAGGGTTTTTCCATATTAATGTTTAGTTTTTCTGAAAATACCTAATTTTTATTTGAGGAGAGCTTGAAGTTTATGAGTAAAGGCATAACAAATATTTCGATTCTTATAGAAATTCCGTAATTTCGGGATACAGGCTTCAATCTGTAAGACATTCCCACCCTAACCCCCTTCGCAAATCCGTCACTGCTGGTAATTAGTAATAACAACGATTTAAAAACGATAAAGGAAGTCGGCCAGGATTCACAGTACACGCACTATCTCTACACTCACAGATGGAATTAAGAAAATCTTTGGTCAAAATGCTCGAATTCGGGGTTGAATCCCGGACTTCCCGATAGAAGTGCAAAAACTAACCACTCAGTCATGGTTGTTGTGCAGTTGTGCTTAACTTAAATATATTCTCTCGCTCTATGGCTTATGGAATCCGAAAATTCAATGCCGCGTTCTGAAAAGCTCTCCACTGACTTCTATCCTTAGCCAACTGGATCCAGTTTTTTCTTTGTATTCTTATTTCTGCGAGATCCATCTTAATATTATCCTCTCATCGGTCCCTAGGTTTTCCTAATGGACGTGTTCCGATTGGATTTCCAGTTAAAACTTTGAAAGCGTTCCTACCTTCTTCCATTCTGGCTGCATGACCTGCCCACCTGAGCCTCCTAGACTTGATTACCGTAACGATGTTTAGTAAACCGTATAAATTATGCAGTTCTTCGTTATGAAGTTTCCCCCATTCCCGTTCCTCTTGTGTCCGAATATTCGTCTCAGGATTTTATTTTCAAATACTTTCAGTCTGCATTCTTCCTCCCTCAACGCAAGCGACCATGTTTCACAACCATACAGAACAACAGGCATGATTATCGTTTTATATATTTTAAGCTTTAAATTCCTCGATAGAATTTGCGACGACAAAATATTTTGAACTGAATAATAACACGAATTTCCTGATTTCAGTCGACATTTAATTTCTTTGTGGATATGATTTTGGTCTGGTAATGTTGATTCTAGATATTTGAAAGTATCCACTTTGTCGAAAGTATTATTTGATATTTTAACGCATCCACAATTTGCCGTATTACGATCCCGGTGAACTTCCATGTATTTAGTTTTCTCTGCATTTACTTCTAAACCAATGTCGCTGCAAGCATTTAGTAAGGCCTATGCATTTCTTTGTATTATTCTCCTATCATCCCCTTTTAAATTTACATCATCAGCATACGCCATAACCTGGTGAATACCATTCAGCTCTAGGGCCTAGTTGCTATCTGTAATTTTCCTTATAGCGTACTCCAGAATGATGCTGAATAAAAATGGCGATAATGCATCTCCTTGTTTCAGACCATTTTCGACGTTGAAGCCCATGGACAAGAATTTTTTTACTCGGACTTTCCTCTGGCATTCATTTAAACACATTTTAATTAATCTGACTAGCTTTTTCGGTATTCCGAATTCTGTAAGAATTGTACAATACTTCTCTCCTATCCAAGCCGTAAACCTTTTTAAAATCAATAAACAGCTGATGTGCTGGGTAATATATTGCTATTTCTTTTCGAGTATTTATCGAATACATAGTAAATATCTGGTCGATAGTTGATCGATTTGCCTAAATCCACACTGATAATCTCCAATAATTTCATCTGCGTATGGAATCAATCTTGTTAATATAATGTTAAGAGAAATGTTTCGCTAATTATTACAGTAAGTTTTGTCGCCTTTCTTGTGAATTGAAACAGTGGTTGATTCTTTCCTCTCTTGTTAAAAATGTATTTCATTTTTTTTTTTTTTTTTTTTTTTTTAACAAAAAAGTTGAATTCTTGTCGTTAGAAATTCAGAAACCTTCAGGACTGGGTAAACCGTGATGGTGCTAATAAGCCTAGGAAACCACACGATCAGATGAACGGTCTATTACGCATATGATCCATGAACAGAAAATTCGGTACTTGCCCAATTCTAAACAAGCTTAAGGAACAGTCAGTTCATTATAGAATTCGGAATTTTACCGATTTTGCAGATCCGAAGCACCTGATAGGTGGTAACAGATTATTACGTATGTGATCAATGAATGAAAAATTTGTTCGAAGTATCCATACAATGTATATGAAAGTTAAAACTTAAAAGTTTCAAGAAAGTGCAGAACCACCCGAAACCAAGCTCTTGATGTGCAGCCTTTAAGATTATCACATAAATGCATTTGTCTTATGTTTTATTTTATTTTGTATCAAAAAGAGGGTGTGTGATATTTTGAAGTAAAAATACTACACACAATTTTGCTAGTTATTTGTGTACAATTTTTAAATTCCTTTTCCAACGTATCAGCATCGCCATCCAGCGCGGGAATGTGTCATCGATCTTAGGCACATTACCTCCTGGTAAAGAACTGGACGAGATTTTTCTTCTATAATACGCAATAAGACGGAAGGAGACATATCCGAGGAGGCTGACAACCACTTTGACTATGTTCATGAAGAATGTTTTGAATCCAGTTTGGATAAATATACATTGTTGGAAGTAATGGCTAATACCGGTAAATTTGGGAGTGGTAGCAACTTTATCTACAGATCATTCAATTGTTTATTTAATCTGTTATTAACGCTTGGAATTGTTTTAAATACATTGACTAACGAACTTCCTTTTTTCGACCAAATTTGGATTTGTAAGTGGTTTCACTACAGAATAAACAGTTTTTAATCTGTTATATAATTTAGGAATGAATATAAGGAATATTTCCTTTTATGATGTAAAACTCTGTTTTTGATGAAATAATGTCGAAATAACATTATTGTAGCCACTGCACATACCAAAAAAAAAAAAAAAAAATTTAAAAATAAAAGTACTTAGTTTTGTGTATAAGAGGTTTAAAAATTATTACCATCTATTGGTTAATCCTTGGGAATTTATAATGTAAATGTGTTAAGAATTTTAAAGAAATCTTTTCGAAATTCATGGTTTATTTTAGGTTTTATATTATTACCTACATCAACCAGTAATTAAATGAGTTTTGTGCTGTAGAGAAACGAAACAAAGTCTGCTTTATCAATTTAAAGCAACATTTTGAAAAAAGACCAAAATTTCCCAAGCAAAAAAGCGAAGCAGAAAAGCCGAGCTTTTTTTTTTTAAAAAAAAAGCTGTTTTTTTCCGAGCCCTTGCATCTCTAGTGATTAGCGAATCTAATTACATCAAGAATAACTTTCCACCAATGACCTTAAATTGTAAAATCATTGTTTCGGTTTTAAATTACCTACCGGGTTCCAAGTCCTGAATTATAAAGGTAACCAAGAAAGTTCTATCGTTTTTTGTGGAGGTCTGTGTTCAATTGGCCCTCGCACTGTGAGTTGAATGCGAATGAAGATAAGGCGAAGGTCAGTTGTTGGTGTGGGTATATCCAACACACTACCTGGTTGTGGCAGTTCAGTTACACCGTGAACTTGCGTAAGGACAGAGTAAACACTGAACCTCCAAAGAGCGTCATAAGGGCGTGTATGCTGTACGAGTTGAAACTGGGGTCAAACCCCGCGCTAATAATAGTTTTTATTATTTTCAGATCCCAGTCGTCCAAAGGGGCTTGTGATAAGTGTTGATCGACAGCCGTTTCACCCAGTTAAAGGTGCTGTGACATTAGGTAATATGGACTTTGTGAAACCTGATACTCAAAAAGCCATATTGGCACTTCTTAATGGAAAACTTCTTGATTTGGTTGTTAGTGATATGGCCCCCAATGCCACTGGAATTCAAGAAATGGACCACGACAATATAATTCATTTAGCGTACCTTGCTTTAAGATTAGCTTTGTGTACATCAAAAATAGGTGCATCATGTTTGCTAAAAATATGGGATGGAAGAAATACTGCCACACTTCAGCAGGATATACGACGTTTCTATGAACAAGTGAAAACTGTAAAACCGGCTTCTAGTAGAGTAAATTCTGCTGAAATATTTATATTAGCAAGAGGATTTCAAGGTATTAAATCATGAAGAATGCTATAAATACACAAACTTTGTTTACGAAAACAAGAAAGGTATGATAAACACAATATATGGAGGAAATAATAATATTGAATGTATTTTTACACATAAGTAACTAAAAAAATATAAATACGTGAAATACAGATGTAACTTCTTTAAAACAAAACTGGAAAAGTCTCGAAAAAATACACAAATTGATAATGTATAGAAAAATGTATATTTCTTTTTAAACCTTGACATAGTTGGTAAAAGTTTTATATATGTAAGAAGTAATTACTCAAATCATTTTGGTTGAAAATTAAGTGTAGACGATGGTTTTAATAGGCATCGATTTCATTAGAGATATATTTCAGAGGTAGAATGTGTAGACCATTGCTGGGTTTCAGATTGAAGCTAATTACATCTGCATTTGCAGGGATACTTTAATTAAAATCAGATCTATCAAAATTGTATTACTTCTTTTCTAGCTTTTCAATGGCGTACATGGTGATCCATACAAACTATCATTTTATTACTTTTAAGCGAATCACAACAAGCATGTACAATCAGTTGTGAATTATACAGTAGATGTTTTAAAATCATTTTTCACAGAAAATATATTCGTGTAAATACAATATAACCATATTATGTGATGTTTGCTGTTATTAACTTCATTTCTGATGATGTCGCGTGATTTATTAGTATTCCTGGATAGTTCCTATTTATTCTATACTTCGGGCAATACTAGAACTGTTTCCAACAAGATCACGTTGCATATCTCATTTCCAAAACATCGACGCATCTTAGACAGTTTATTTGGCAATCTCAAAATACCAGTGACCTACAAATAACTTTTCCTTATCTTTTCATCATTCGCATTGTCAAAATTATTCTACCGCACTTACTGTACGAGCATTCACATCTGGTTGGATATGTTTATTGTAATATTCTTAAAAGTCATAAATTACTAAAATAATAAAGGCAAATGTGAATCACTCTGAAGGTCTACCTGACTTGGAGTTTGCCGAAAGTTAAAGTGCTGTAAAAACTGTAAAATAAAATTGATCACTTTATCCGTTTTATGGTCGGTGACCCAGCATATGGCTCAATATAACTGTAATTTACTTAATTGCATATATGTATTATAAGTCAGTAGAGGTCCCAGACGTTTAACAGGGTTTAGCCGAGACAATCCCGAATTTACATAATCTGTCCTCAAAAGTGTCACTGCATTACGAGCGGTGATAATAACTAGAAAAAGATGTAAGTAAAAGGCTAATACTCATTGCAAGAAACAAACCACACCTCTAGGAAGTACTTTCGATGAACAGGATCTTCATCTTTAGCCTAGGCACACTTCGAAATGGATTTAAAACATAGGAAAGAAAATATTGATAGGTAAAAATGAATTTTTTAAAAATATGCGAAGTAAAATCATCTTGTCACTAGAAATAGACAAATATTAATGGTAATTCACTTGTCATTGTTCACTCTTGTTCACTGATTGTTTATTATTATTATTATCTTTCAGACGGCGGAAATGAGTAGTAAAAAGGCTACTCCAAATTGCGTTTATGTCACTTTATCTGTCGGTTTCTATGTATAAATGTAATAAGGCTCTTTAATTTTCTATCAAACATGAATTAACAATGTTGTGATTATTGTCTTTAAGATGCGATGCCAATCCAGATAACTGTTATAAGCTACGAGATTTGGATGTGCGAATGTGCTCAGCGATTCTGGTATAAATATTCCTTTTTGTTTGACTTATGTATATTTGGTCACATTGACATTTAAGCCGATTGACACCGCTAGTTTGTTGGGGATCAGTAAAAAAATGGTTTAAAATTTGTAATATGTGTTTCTATAGATTTAGGAGGAACTTCTCAGACGTTATATTTATGCAGTGCCTTCTTAATTTTTTGCCGAAATACGAGGGACCAGAGGGACACCAATCCATTTGCCAGCATCGGCATTTGTTGTTGGTTGATGGTGGGTGCCGACGATCTCCTATTGTACCTCCTTGTACCACTTCAGTAATAGACTTTTGAAACCCATTTTGTTGTCAAATTTTAATTAAATATTGAATGTCTTGGTTGAGGTCAGCAGGTAGATCCGAAAGTAGAAGATCTTTTCTAAAGAAGTTTTTCCAAATATTCAATTTCTGAAGCCATGAATGTGATGGTTTAAAATGAATATACTTGGTGCCAGCAGGTTTACGATATACTGAAGTAACAAACTTATTGGCTTGTCTTTTAATGGTGATATCAGGTAAGTTAAGAGCTCCATTTTCTTCAAGTTCCATCGTGAATTTTATTCTAGGATGTGTGTCATTAAATTTATCAAATAATTTCTTTAAATCCTGAAATTCCTTGTACAGAATTATGGTATTGTCGGCATATCTAAAATACCTGATACGAGGAAATTTTGGGAAAATGTTGATTTCGAACATCTCCCATACCAGGTTCGAAAGTATTGGAGAAAGAGTATTGTCCATGGCTAATCCATTGTCCTGACGAAAGATGGTATCCTCAAATTGAAAAATATTATTTCTAAGGCAAAAAGCTATTAGTTGAGAAATTAGTTGAATTTCGTATGGGTTTACTTTTAGTTTGAGTAAACAAACTAAGTTGTCCTGAAAATTGTTCAAAACTTCAAAAGTACCGATTTTTCACCTATTATTGACCTATTTAAATAATTGATTTTCCAGCAAAAAAAAAAAAGAGTGTAGTACTGTAACTATACTGTAAATTTTAATAGGATATTCTGATTTCTAGTGTAAATTTTAATAAGGTGTCCTGATTTTTAGTCTAAATTTCAATAGGGTGTCCTGGTTTTTCGTGTAAATTTTCATAGGGTATCGTGGTTTCTTAATCTGAAAATCGTGGAGCGTATAAATGAGGCTATGCAACTTTTCTTATACGCAGCGGTGCGGGCTATCAAATCATTAAATATGAAAACTTTTTACTCTCTCACTTTCACTCCTCTTCCGCCGTCTGCCTTCAAGAAATCATGTTTTCTAGCTTTGAGTATCTAGCTTTGTTGGTGACATTGTCCCTTTCAGGCTTGAATAATTCTGTATCAGCAAATAGTTTTTTTAAAACCTTTTTTTGACTTTTATCTATCTATGTATAATTTATACAAGTTGCACACCAAAAATACGTGCCGTTTCATTCTGATTTCCAAGAACAGAATATATAGGGAATTAACCTGTGTCTGTTTCTCAACAAACTTTCCCTCTTTATTGGTATACAGTTTCCAATGTTTCGTCCTTTTTGTGTAGCATATGGCATAGTCGCCTTTGAGGATATGTTTCAGATACTAGAAAATAGCACTTTCCAGTTATGCTCTACTGACAAAATGGCGTCCACGAAGAAAATCCTTGAGCTTTGAGGACAACCAGTCACTTGGAGCTAAATCTGGTGAGCAGCGTTGGTGTGGCAGTTCAATACCGTGGCTCAGCTAAGAATGAGCTTACAACATTAGTGTGGTGTGGCGGTGCATTGTCCTTGCAGAGGATAAAATATCCATTTGTGGTCGTTTCTCAGTCAATTTTGGCAAAAATTCTGTATCGAAAGGTGTACAAAAATACTCGCCCGTAATTGTGTGATATTTCGGGACATAGACAATATGACTCCCCTGGAACACCAGAAGTTAGTGTACAGCATCTTCATACTGGATGCCACCTGAAGAAATTTTTGGGGTGATAAATCCGTGTGTTCCACCGCATCGAACACTTTTTGGTTTCTGAGGTTTGAGTAATGGAATCTGTGATTCATCAATTGTCACAATACTTTCCAGGAAATTACCTCCCTTTATTTTAAAGCGTGTCAAGTTTGCAACACTGAATTCTCGCCTTTTTTGATCGTCATTAAGCATCCGTGAAACCCAGTGAGAATTAACCTTTCCTAGATCCAGTTCGTTTGTAATTACTTGTTCTACTGTTCCCATTGTTAGCCCCAGTGTATCTCAAATCTCATGCATGGTGAAACGCCTATTTTCCATGATGAAATTTTCAACACGGGCAATGTTAGCGTCGGTTGATGCTGTCTTTTGGACGTGCAGACCTCTGCTCATCACTCACACTGGTTCGCTATGCCTTGAACTCATGCACCCCCTTCCTAGCACTATCACCACACACACAGCCTCCAATTGGCGATGAATATCCTCTCCATAACGTCCAACTGCGGTGATGAATTTCACAGGTATACCCGTTGCTGTTTTCAAATGAAAATTCCATATCCCCTGAACGGGTAGTATGAGAAACATGTCTTACTTGTTCAGGCACTGTAACTTAACTGCTGCTACCTAGTAAACAAAACCTGCACTGCTTAGAGACGGAAGATGGAGGTCGGCGACGCCGCAATTGCTTTCCTGAAATGACAAGAAATGTGATCTCTAGAATAACACGGCACATACTCTTCGTGTGCACCACGTATAGAGGGAGGGGCTGAGGAAGTTATTGTCTACTTCTTGGAGCATAATACAGTGTCTGAAAAATCTAAAAAAAAAACACCTTAGGGAAAGGTATGGAAAATTCGCCTATTAGCCTTCTTCTCCCTCTACATGGTAGTGAAACAGATACTTTCTCCGAAATCCGGTGTTGCCAACTGACAATTCTCAGCCAAAATATGGGTGAGTATTCTTCTCTGTCACTTGAGAAAGGTTCTGGCGAAAGAAAAAAGTAGCCTAGAAACTCCGAATGGTTTGTGTTGTTTTGTTATATGACACTTTCAGCGGAAAACCTTCCTTTGGGGAGGAATGAACTATATGCAGGAACATTGGTTAATGTGTTCATTTTCCCCTTCCCTACTTCGGAGTGTGCATTCTTTTAAAGTTATAAAAATGAATACATCCATTGAGAAAGAAGGATTGAATTTTAATCTATACAAAATACTCTTGAATTCTAATCAAATAATAATATCTGAAATGTATGATGCAGAAGTATCTAACTTTTTCATTAAATTATAGATAAAGCGGTTACTAACGGCCCCGCAGACCTTGCGGTGCGGGAGGGTCCACAAAGAGTAAGAGAAAGATGGAAAGAAGGGGCCTATTTTCGAATTTTGCGGAGGTCCCAAATAAATTTTTCTAGGGGTTCCAAATATCGTTGACCCCTCAGAAAAATAATCTAAGTTACGGCGCTGAGTATTCACTTACTTTTAATAATGAGTTTCTATACTGTTTCATCTCCTTAATATGTCGTGAAATATCCTATTTTTGGTATACATTTTAAAACCTATTCCTCCACTTTAGCATATGAATTTTGATGACATAACAATTGAGTATCGTATCATTTTAACCAAGACTTCCAAACTATGCGAATTCAAGAAGGAGATTAAAACGTATTCTTGAGACACTAAATCGATTGCAAAAAGCCGTTTCTTGTTTTGCTCATGTAAAAACAAATATTTTACTCGTTGTTGGTGTTTTAAATACAAAAATCATGCACGAGTAAATGCTTATTTCTTTTAGCGATTCTGTTAAACCGGAGATTCGCTTAAACGGGAGGATAGCGCAGTTTATTTAATTAATATTCTTAATTTTATTGAAACAAAGTTGAAATAAGCAAAATAAATTAGTAACAGAATTCTTCATTATTCTTAATAGTTTAAAGTGGCGTATATTTTGTATTTTAAAACATACTCTTAAGAATATATTTGCATCAAATAGTGAATATTACACATGATTTTTTGCTGTGGATAGATCAAAAATAAAAATATGGGTACTCTGAAATATTAAAATATTGATGTGGTGGTGTACGTGAAAATCTTTTATCTCTCTCTCTCTCTCTCTCTCTCTATATATATATATATATATATATATATATATTACTAGTAATAACAAAATGGAGCATCTAGCTTTTGTTGGCGAGGGGGAGAAAAGAACAAAGTGGAATCTCAAACCCACGGCATGGGGGGGGGGGAGAAAGAGAGGAAAGTGACCTCTTAAACCCACATGTGTAAGTCATAAATCAAAGTATAACGAAGACCAAAACTATGGCAACGTTGGTGGACACACATTTACTTACAATGTCACTAGTAAGAGGATACGACTGTTCGGACAGTGCCGGTACCACCCACGAAGAGCTTTCTTGTTATTGCGCGGACCGTATCCACTTTTGACGCGTAGCATAACCGAATGAGACTATTTTATTTTTCCGGCTGTTTGTTCCCAACTGTAAAAATGCTACTAGGCACAAAATATAATCTTAGAATTCATTGTTCCTAAAAGTATATCAGTTGTAAAAAGCAGTTCATTTATTGAAACGAGCGTAAAACAGCTTTTACCGGCATTTGTGTGCCTGTTTGCTTTACAGTTATTCTTGCAAAATTACTTGAGTTTGATTAAATATGGCCTTGTGTGTGTGTACTAGGCTTCGAAATCATACTCTCTGCTTGCAATTATTGTTAGTCAAGAATGAGGAAGTGAAGATATTTGAAATTACCCTGAGGATTTAAAAAAAAGTCAATGATAATTTTTGTTAAAAAAAAAAAAAAAAAAAAAGTACCATTTTAATAACTATATTATTTATGTTCTTTGAGGCTTTCCTATAGGTGTGCACCTCGTATAGAGGGAGGGACTGAGGAAGTTATTGTCTACTCCTTGGAAAATTGTGAACTCTGGAGTAACATAGCATCCACTTTTGACGCGTAGCACAACTGCCAGTTTGCCAAAACTCGATTTTCATGTTGGTTGCCACAGAGTTTTCATTGCGATTTTAACAGATCACATTATCGTAAAGATTCACACACATCTGACGTAAAAATGTAAGGGTTGCCAGGTATATTTTTGATCCCCTGTGAATAGGTAGTAAGTGTTCTTGCATTTGGGTCAAGACGCCTCATTAGCATTGCTGGTGAAAAAGAACATTAAGTTCCGAACAAACGAACACAAAACATCATGAACATCACAATAATTTCATATTCGAATTCATATTCATATTCATATTCAAAACCTCAAATTCGTATAGGGCCACGGTGGCACAATGGTAGAGCGTTTATCTCTGGTGCGTGGGGTCTCTGGTTCTATCCCCGCTCCAAGTGCGCCAAGTGAATTCTGTGGTGGAATAACACCGTTTGTGTGGGTTTTCTCGGGGTTCTCCCGTTTCCTCCCACTTGATTCATTGCACCATTTCATTAATTTCTCGTCTCCATTAGCCTAGCCGGCATAATCATGGGAATAAAACTGAAAAATTTAATTTCATTTTTCCGTCATTCTATGCTACAAAAGAACTGTTACACACACACACATTTATATATATATATAAAGAAAATTTAAATGAAATATTTCAATTTTACGTTCCACGATTATATCGCGTAGGCTAAAACAGATTGTGATAATAAGAATAAATGGAAAATGGGTGGAAACAGGAAGAACCGCGAGGAAACGCATGGACATAGTGTTTGTCCACGACAAAACCCCACTTGATGCAAGCTAGGATCGAACAAGTAGGGATGCGCACGAGTCGAGTCGAGATTTAAGCCTGACTCGACTCGAGAAAATGTTGTCTCGACTCGAAAATATGTTTCTGTCGCGACTCGACTCGAATTCGAGTCGAGACAAAATGTACGAGTTAAAATATACGCACATATCAGCCAGACCATTATGACTACCTACCCAATTGTCAGTATGTCGACTTTTGGCATGGATAAAAACGGCGACACGTCTTGGCATACACGCAATGATCGTTGATAGGTCGCTGGAGAGAGCTGACACCAGATGTGCATACTCAGGTCACCTAATTCCCTTAAATTCCGGGAAGGGGGGCGATGCGTTCTGACGTCACGTTCAATCACATCCCCAAGGGACATCACTCAAATGTCCGGCTCCAATTTCAATGAAACTTTTTTTGCTGATAGAAGGCATGTATGCATTACTTGTGATGACAATTTTTTGCCATGGTGCATGTTTTCTATTTTTTTTTTTTTTTAATAACTTTTAAGAGTTGTGATGTGGTTGTTAGAGATTACTACAGAAGTCCCTTACTACCCTTTGTAAACGGAGCGTTAATGAAGAAAAGTGAAGAACAACCATCTGAATACATATAAGTCCTGGGGTGAAGTCGTATGGTTGGTATGACCTTGACGGCAGCCATCTTGAAATCCGCCATTTTGAATTAAGGTCAAGCTTTCAAAATGGGAATAGGGTAATATGATACATAATTTCGGGCTAGAATTTAATTAGGAAAACAATGGTGAGGTTAGTTTCAAGATACACCCATTTGGGGCATATTAATATTTTCTACTTACTATGTGCGTAAGTCCCTTCTTACTTTCGTCTCAAGACCTGCAAAATCGATCGCAACGGCAGAGCCCGGTTTCGCACTAATGTTTAGAAATCTTTAAACTCACTTGAGGCAATATTTGTGGATTATTGTATTGTATTTTGCCTTTAATTAAATTGGAATCCACTTCGTGATCTTGTGTAAAGTATCGCTAAAAGAGAATTTCCGTTTTTATGGAGAACGTAAGCATAGCAATTATAAAAGGTGAGTAGGGTGCGTATGTACTTATAAGAAAGTTTATTTTACGAGTCTTTTGTGGTTGCGCCAACCTATTCTTTAGTTTCTTTCTTTCTTTTTTTTTTTTTCAAAATACTCATATCTCATAAATAAAAGAATTATTATAAAATCTCTTACCACTATTCTTTAATACTTATAAAATTTTATTTATTGTAAAAGCACTGGCGAGATATTTCTTATCTAAAATTATGGTGGAGCTCCTTCGTGGCTAACGGTTAGCATACTTGCCTTTGGCGTGGGAAACCTGGGCTTGATTCCCGGTGGGAGTTCATGTGGTTCGGATTCCACGTTAATCAGTAGGTCCACGTCTCACATAGCCTCGCTGTTGAACGGGACGTTAAACTCAGAATCAATTCAACTCAAAATTATGGTTTTGACTTTATTATGATGTCATTAGTTTAAACGCCCAACTGCCCAGTAATTATAAACATTGACTACATTATAAAATTGTAATTTGTGACGACTAAAATATCAGAAATTAAAGATTATTCTTTGGGTTTTGGAAAATTTTGAAAAACGTGAAAAACTGGTACTGCACCGATACAACACACTTTTTGGATTTGTCATTGTGTAAAGTGATACAAACTAAAGAAGAATTACAACTTTATGAAATTGTATTAGGACTTATTATTTAGAAATAAACACCAAATAAGTGTAATTGAATTGTTTACAAAACTAATCATGATGAGAAAACTCTTGAATACTACTATACAAACAATTATTCTCTTTTGTTTAACACTGTAATGTAAAGATCCAATAGTCAGAGAAATAAATATAATAATAATTGTGTTTGAACATAATTCACGGTCGTTTTCTACAATCCTAAAACACGATTGTCTAGTTTGTTCAGCATTGTTTATTAAAAGAATACTTAAGAGCCTGACCCTAAATGCTGTCTGTCCGACCAAATCTTCAAGCCTGATTACGGCCATGGGTGTCAATATGTTTCCCATACTAAAAGAATAAGCCTTCAATTTAATTATGATTTAATGGGTTTTTTTAAAAAATGAAATGAAATCTTTGAGTTTAACGTCCCAGGATTATGCCTGTTAGACTAAGGGAGATAATGATTAAAGTAAGTGAATGATGATGGAAGAATTGTTGGAATGAAATTGTGGGAGGAAACGGGAATTGAAAATTAAATCTTGATCTTTAAAGATTTAACTATTAATTTTATGCGTTCTGTACCTTTCTGAAGGAATAAAAGCTGGAATTGGGTTCAAGGCTGTTTCTGAGGGAATACTTTCTTCAAAATAATATTAAAAATTATAGAAAAATTTTCGAGACATTCGAGTCGAGTCGAGATTTTCAAGAGCCGTCTCGACTATAAAATTCGAGTCGAGAAATACGTTTGTCTCGACTCGTCTCGAATTTTATAAAGTGTGTCTCGACTCGAGCGCATCCCTACGAACAAAAGATTCATGTACCAGGAGTGAACGCTCTACAACTGAACTACCGTAACCTCTATTTACTTAAGAAATGTGTACATATAATAGTTAGGACAATCGCAAGAGTAGAAGTAGTTAGAAAATGCCAATTATAACAAAAGTACACATGTAACTTACGAAATTCAAAGTTGATCTCATATAGCCCGTCTACTAATTTTAACTCGTTTCTGATATCCTGCAGCACCCTTTCTGTAGAGATAACACAAAAGAAGTACAATGTATGTGCCTACAAGCATAAAATAAAGGGTAGCGTGTTTGACACGATGTTGTTTGCCACAATTCTATTTTGGTGTTGTTTGCCATGATTTTGTCAGATCTCATTATCGTAAAGATTCACACACTTGAAGTAAAAGGTAATGGTTGTTAGACATATTATTGACCCTTTGTGAATAAGTGGTAAGTGTTCTTGCCTTTTGGGAGAAGAGATCTCATTGGCCTTACAGTAATGGTAAAAAACAACATTAAGCTCTAAACAAATGAACACAAAACATCATTAATATCACAATAGCTTCATAAACTGATATTATTATTGTTGTTTTTTCTTCTTTAACGCAGTTCTTAATATTATTTTCTGTTATATAATGTTATATTTTTTCGTTATGCTATACGATTGAAGAATTGTTTTCTATTGTATACTTAAGAAAAACTAAATGAAATATTTGTTTTGCATCCGACGATTATGCCGTGCAGGCTAAAACAGACTGTGATGATGAGAATGAATGAAAACTGGTGGAATGAAGAAAGTTGGAGGAAAGAGGAAGAACCCCGAGAAAACTCACAGCCACAGTGTTTCACGACGAAGCCACTTGGCGCGATCTAGGACCGAACCAGAGACTCCACGTACCACGAGTGAACACTCTACCACTGAGCTACCGTGGCCCCTATATACTTAAGAAATGTGTATATACAATAGTTCAGGCAGTCGCAAGAAAAAGAAAAGTTACAAAATGCCAATTGTAACAAAAGTAAACATGTTAATTTACTAAGCTCAAAGCTGATCTCTTGTAGCCCCTCTGCTAATTCTAACTCGTTTCTAATAGCCCGCAGCAACCTTTCTGTAGAGATAACACACAAGAAGTACTAACTGGAAAGGTTTATTGAGACCCGACTGTGTACCTTACCGAGCATGTGACGTGCGCACTACGCCTGCGCGACTGTGCACACACCCTCTTGTCAGCAGTAGTACAAACACAGATTACACCATTAACTCATATGGGGAGGGGGTGAAAATAGTACTGTGAAAATACTGATAAGATACGTTGAACATGGTTGGGGGACAGGGGTGTAGCCAAGGGGGGGCCTATCGGGGCCAGGCCCCCCCCCAAATGACCAGCTTTTAAAACATCATAGTAAAATCATCTCGCTTCATTCATTTAAAAGTAACAAAGTTTATTGACAATAATTTACGGTAAAATAGTATGGAGAAATATTCTTTTCCCATACCGATCGAGTATTTCTTCCTTATACCGATCGAAAAATAGGGTACGTTTTGTGGCAGTAGATTACACAATTTATTGCGATTTATATTTGACAGTTTGAAGACAAACGTTTTAACAAGGTATTACAAATACCAGTGGCGGCTGGTACTATATGTTGCATGGTTGTGCAACCGGATATTTTTTAATACTAAAAATATTTTTAAATGTTAAAGTAGTGTATCAGTAAAAAATAAACCTTTGCTCTTGAGCGCAAAACAGTATTGATGCATTTCTGAAAAAAGTCAATTAAAAAACGGAAAGAAAGAGAGAGATTTGCCTTTCCAGTGGCAGCGAACGTTGCCACTGGAAGCAGTAACATTGAGCATATGGCAGCGAGCTCCCATCTCTTAACATAGGGAAGTGGATTTATTCTTGCAGCGCTCCTATCTTCCCGTATTGGTCCCTTGTGGTTGCATTTTCTTCCGCAACTGGTCAGCTTCTGTAATAGTTACGAATTCCTCCCCTTAGAAGCGCTTGACTCAATTGATAGGGTGAGGAAGATACAGAGGCGTGGAAGAAAGAAGTTATTCTCAAAACATAAACTCACAAAGAACAAATATGAGTCTGGTGGTAGCAGGGACGGATCCAGGCTGAAAGTTTGGGGGGCGGTCGTTCGAAGTCAATAGATTTTATTTAACATTTATAATACAAAGGTGAAAATTCTTGGGATAAGATTTATTTTTTAAAAAATCAGATTCTGGGGGGGGGGGGGATCAATTGAGTCTCCAAGAAGAAAATGTCTTACTACTGGTCTAATTCCTAGCTCTGTGTCTTTCGTGCACATGATTCCGTGTTCGATTTCCGGCGGAGAGCATAAATTAATATCAAACCATTCACTTCCAATACTCATCTGTCTTCTTTAGCCTAATTTGCTGGAATGTTAAACTATTTTTTATTTTTATTTTCAAAGGAAAACATCTTAAGATTTCATGCTTCTTTACAGACAAAAAAATACGTGGTTCCTGAAAATGGACTTTTTCTTCCGTATATTCATACAAAGAAATGCTAACAAAATGCATATTGTCGGAGGAGAGAGGTGTTTCTGGACCCTAAAGAAAATAAAGCGGAAAATATTTGCGGTAGTGATGATTTCTATTCAGAGAAACTTGGCGAGCAGGATTTCAGATTTCAATAAAGTCATAGAAAAATTTGAAGCCCGAAAGATCGAAGAAAGACCTTCCATTCTAAAATAATGCATAGTTTATATAATTAAATAATTTTGTTTAACTGCGTGCATGCAATTTTCTTGCTTTTTTTTCTTCTTTTGGGATTAACGCCATCATTCATGGCTTACAGCACATACTATATATTCGATTTATCTCGTGTTCAATAACATGAGTGTGGAGGTTTTGTATATAAATAGTGTATAAACGTACATTGATAGTGGTAGTTTGAAAAAAAGGTAATAGCTTATATATTAAATTAATATTAGAGAAATAATTTAATCAATAATATACAAATAAAGCTTAAAAGACTTTCCTCTTCATATTTCCTGAATATTTCTTGGATAAAACTCAAGAATGCTGGGGAAGGGGAACACTTGCGCGTACCTACATACCTTTGATATTGCAACATTGCAACCGGTGCTTGTACAGACTACGAGCCGATACTGACAAATACAGTCATTAAACAAAGGTACTAAATTGATTTGTAAGTACAGTATGTTTTTATATGCTTTAACAAGTGTTTTAAAAGACATAGAGGATGGAAAATTTGGTAAGAAACATTGTTTTTATTCAATTTGGATTTCATTCTCTTTTATTTCTACTCAGTGTAATAAAATGATTATGTATTTTTAGTCACGAATAATAAATAAATATTTTTGCCAGGAAACCGTAAACAAATTAAGTGAAATTTCAAAGAAAATCAATGTTGTGTAGATAGGTTGTGTATACAAGGTCTTAAATTTAAATATAAAAGTAACCAAGAAAAGTTTTGTTGCTTTTTCACCCACGACCTTCGAACATCGATATGTCACCTAACCTGGTAGATCAAAAATAGTTCCCATCAGCATCGACGACCTTCTGAAAATGATCTGGAAGGCCATGGAATCCATCCCGATAGAATTTGGTGAGCCGTGAAACGAAGAAGGTATCAAATGCATTTTTGACTTTTACTAGGGATTTGAACTGGCGTCCTCTAAGGTGATTGTCCAAAGAATGGAACAGGTGATAATCGGACAGTGCAACACCCGGGGAATATAGTGGTTGCAATATTGTTTCCCATCCAAGGCTGAGAATGGTGTCCTGAGTCATCCTAGCCACGTGGGACTTAGCGTTGTCCCGTAAACGAAAACCCATTTGCAATTCAGAAGTGATGGCTCCAGAGTTTTGAGTTTTTTCTTGAGCACAGCTCAACTGCTGACACTACAAAGTTGCATTGACACTCTGACCAGCTGGTAGCAGTTCCCGATGCACGATGCACCAAACACACAGGACTTTCTTCTGGAACAGTGCTGGTTTCGGCTGTTTTGAAATCGGTTCATGGGATGCTAACCAATAATGACGGAGCCGTGAAGCTTCGTATATGACCCACGTTTTATCACATGTCAACGCCCTGTCCAGAAATGGCTCCGAAACAGTAAATAAACACAGGCGACTGCTGCGTTGCCTTCTGGCCCGGAGTCCAAACATGTGGGACCCATCAACCCAACTTGTAGTGCTTTCCAAGTTGATGGATGTGCTGCCGAATGGTTTCTCCACATACTGAATTGTAGTCCCAGTTCCTCTCTGTACATGTGTTGGTCTTCTGGCACGTGGTGTTTTCGGGTGTTTCATCATCGTCCTTAAGCTTGTTAAACCATCACTGCACTGTGCGCGTCGTCACGACCCCTTCACCAAAGGCCTGGCATATCTTCTGTCCCGCTACAGCGGCGTTTGACCTCCATTTAAACTCGTTCAGCATACATGCTCTTATGACGCTCTGTGGATGTCCCATGTTCCCTCTGTCTTTACGCAAGTTCACGGTGTATCTGAATTGCCACAACCAGCTAGTATGTTGGATATACCCACACCAACAACTGACCTTCGCCTTATCTCCACTCGCATTCAACTCACAGTGTGAGGTCCAATTGAGCACAGACCTCCACGAAAAGGGACAAAACTTTCTTGGTTACCTTTATAGTTATGCACAAAAATATAGCGTTTGGTCCCGGGCAGAAGTTCTTGATTAAGCATAATAAAAACTATCTTGAATATAATTTATGGATAATAATAATAATAATAATAATAATAATAAGAAGAAGAAGAAGAAAAAGAAGAAGAAGAAGCTAAAATAGTGTTTTTAGTTTTCCAAAAGGAAACCAAAATTTTCCTTTGCTTCAGGCCTCAAAATCACTAGCAGCAACACATTTTTTGGCTTTGTACATTGTAGTTGCCCCCCCCTCAAAAACGACGGGCCCCTCCTACACAAACCTGCTGGCTATATCCCTGGTTGGGGATATACACCAGGAAAATTTCATAGCTTTTAGAAAGCGATAGAATGTCCTCCCCAGGCTATCCCTTGAAATCATCACTAGTTTACACAACTCCGAAAATACAAGAATAGTGAATTTAATATTGCAATGTGACCTAAGTAGTGTTGTAAATAGAAAAAAAACGGTTCGTATTTTTTCAGAAATGTACGTTTTTTTTAGAAAAAAAACATTGGCTCTCGTTTTTTTTCTAAATTTCGTTTTTTTTTAAACAGTCATTTGTAATACATCTTACGTCTATTTAAGTATGAAATATTTTTATGTAGGTGTAATCACCGTAAAATGCAACATAAATTAACCGCTAGATACTGATACGCTACAAATATTTTACAATTTACATGAATACCATACCTATTAACAATTCGGGCTTCAGCAGTTTTCATCAATATCAACTAAGAAATAAAAGTAGAAATGAAATTTTGTTTTTTCGCGAATGCAGGCCTTTAATAAGTACGAAAATAATGTCACGAGCAGTATAAAATTCCAATAACTTGTCTAAAGGTAAAAACTAATACTAATTTGCCTAATAGTATTTTCTAAATGTCATACATAAATAATTTGTCGACTAGATATATATGATATGCAGAGCCGGCTCTACCATATATGCCGTGGCGTATTTACAATTTTGTTTCGGGAGGGGCTTTGCTAACTTTCGGGGGGATTTGCCTGAAAATTCTGCAAGATATTTCATATACTTTACTATAGTAAGTAAGATGTCGGGGGGAGGGCTTAAGCCCGGAAGCTCCCCTAAATACGCCACTGTATATATCAGAGCTGTCCAAATGGCGGCCCGCCAGACCATTTTCTGCGGCCCACAAAGCTCTCACGACATACGATTGTTATTACTGATTACATTTATGTTCATTCTTTTAATGTTTCCACTCTTCTTTCGAAATAAGGCATCCATTTAGTGCTTCTGTACAACAAAAAGACCCGGACACCCAAGGCAACACTGGAGTCGGTAATGTAGCTATAGGCTAAAAGGAACGATTACTTCAATTAACCAAATCAAACCAACCATACCAATTCACCATGAAAATTGTGAAGAATCTCTTCGGAAGCTGCCTTGAAGATTCTTCTCTTTTACATCTGCGGCCTCGCAATAACAGGATTGGATGTAGATATCCCAGCCCTTGTAAACTCTCCTAGTTACCATCATTTATCCCATTGAATGTAATATTTCAAATACATTTTTATATTTTTCTTTTGTAGTATAATAATAATAATAATAATAATAATAATAATAATAATAATAATAATAATAATTATTATTATTATTATTATTATTATTATTATTATTATTATTATTATTATTATTACTATTATTATTATTAGCTGCGGCCCTCCACCTTGCTAGCAAAGACGGTTATGGCCCTCAGGCTCATTATAATTGGACACCACTGGTATATATGCAACACGTGCATTTGCGTGGAACGGCAAGATTGGATGGTCCGGCAAAATCTGTCATAAGTATATTATTTAAATTAAATATTTCTTGTTTAAAACAGACTTCATGATGATGGTAGTTACATTTACTAAGCTGACCTATTAGAATACTACATTCATAAATTATGTTTAGGTTGCATTAGTTTAAGGCCACATGGACAATCCTAAAGCAAATGGTCGAATAAATCCGAGCACAAATTGCTTGATTGTTGTCAAATGCAAGAATTCAATTCTCGAATAGTAGTGAATATCTGTTCCATTTATTAAGTTATCACAGTTTTGATACGAAAGTAGTCTTGTTTTTGTCACAAGCAAGTTCCTTATCATTGAAGATAGAAACATTTTTTTTTTTTAAAATGTTAGAAGATGTAGAAGAAAAATCAAGAAATAAAGATAAAAGAGCTAGTTGCACTGGAATTGCAAACTGATACATTGAGATTGAAGCTCGATAGTGAATTCTATAAAAATGATTACCATCTTTCCTCTGCAGGTGTGTTTGCTTTATCTTTCACTATCATAATAGATTAACATTTAAAGAAAAAAACAGACACAACGGAATTGCATTTTTAGTAAGTATTTAAGCCTTTCTGAGTGCGACTGCACTTACCCTCACCTTTGTTGTTCATGCTGGAGTAACATACTTAAAATCATGACTTCTAAGATTTGTTCTTTCTGGAAAAAGGGGGAGGCGGCAAATTATGCCATTCCACGAGGCGACAAATTGACTAGGACCTGAATATAGGATGACTCAATTTGAAGTAATGCAGGGTGTTTCAAAATTAATATTAGGGTTTTGAAACTTCATAGTATCTATTACAATTAACTTACAATTATAACTATTATATCAAATGAAAGAGCAACTCAAACAGTTTTGTACGCACGCATGTACATGCATTGTTTCTTCTGTCTGCCGTTAGAAAGAGCAAGTAGCAAAGATGGAGACTAGAGAGCAGAAAGCTTTTTGTGTTTTAATAAAGACTGAACCTGTACAGTGCAACCGTCTGTGTGAAGAATATTAAGGAGACGCTTGCAACTACGTCTTTATTGTTTGCAGTTGCTACAGGTCTAAAGCCTACAGACTACGGTTTACGTGCCAATTTCGCAAGTGAAATATTGCTGCATAACAATGAAGATTTTCTGGATCGTGTCGTCTTCAGTGATAAATCGACTTTTCACCTAAGAGCTAATGTGAACACTCATAATGTTTGCATCTGACCGTCAGCAAATCCTCAGGAGATGGTACAATTGAGACGAAACTCCCCTAAATTGTATGTGTTTTGTGCCATGTGGCGGAAAGTTTATGGGCCTTTCACGCCTATCGACCAGATGTGTGCCGTGTGACGAATGAATCTCACATTGAACACTTGTAGCAAAGACTGTTTGAAGTGATCTTTTACTTGATGCATTGCTTATAATTGGACGTAAAATGTAATAAGTACTACGAAAACTTAAAACCCCAAAATTTATTTTGAAACACCCTACATTTCTCACCATTGGAACTAAGATGTAAAAAGGAGAGAAAATTTTCCTTATAAAGTTATTGTTTACAACGATATTATTGTTAGTCGAGACTATAACTACAACAACAACACGAGTTAGTAGTAAAAAAAATGTAATCAAATGTATACTCGGTGGCCCAGGTGGCCAAAGTGGCACACACAGGTGTGTCACTTGTTTAATCCGCTCCAATGTGGACACTAAGATATCGGGATATTATTCTTGCAAAATGTGGTTGGACTATAGTTTAACATATTAATTTCTTTTTCTTCTGGTGTCGAATTTCCTTCTCAAATTTCACCCCAGTCAAAAATTCGAGAATTTTCGAATTTCGAATTTCCTTTACTTTTTTCCCCCCTGTAGCTTCCTTCGTTGTAGAAAGACATCCTTAAGACTTGCCAGGTAGATACCTCGGATGGATACCTAACTCTTGACATCAAATGGGCGGGCCTGCGCGCAGTGTTGCCAATTAGGGAAATTAAAATTCTCCTATATTTGGGCAAAAAATTAGGAATTTTTGTTTATAAATCCGTACCTATACGTCCGAGTGCAAGTCAACTTACGCCAATCGAACATTTGTTCTCACTTAACAAACGAAAGTACAGATCGTTACAATGGGGTAATTAGGGGGCGCACGTAAAATTCGTATTTAGGTTCTAGCCCTTGATTTTTCTAATTTTCCCTTACTTTTCTGTTTACCGTAATATATTTTTGGTAATTAGAAGCTTTGTTCCTTAAATATCGCCATAATACTTGTAGTATATATTAGTGGAGTACCAATGTTTAATTTAAGATAGTTTGCGTCTGTTTGGTAGCAGTGTTGCCAGCTACAGAATATTTTAATATCAGATTTTAGGGGGAAATTTTGGAAAAATTATATGTTTTGTTTCTATTATTTCCCTCTTGTTGGCTATATCGGAACAAACGTACCAGTATCTGGAAGTCTCATCTTTGCTCTACACAACCCACTATAGAAAGTTTCAATAGGATAATTAGGGGAAGTACAGTTGAGGTTTACAGTGGACCTTGTTCTCTAATTGGAAAGATAACTGTGATTTTTTAAAGGTAGAATGAGATATATTTTATTGACATGCTTACTTTATTAGATATCGTCACAATATTTGTAGGATATATTAAAGGGATACCAAAGCTTATTTTAAGATAGTTTGTGTGTGTCTGATAGTAGTGTTGCTAGCTACAAAAAATTTTAATTCCAGATTTTAGGGGCAAATTTTGGAAAAAATTCTCGTTTTTATTCCTATTATTTCCTTCTTGTTGGCTACATTCGAACAAATGTACCAGTGTCTAACAGCCTCATCCTTAGCCTACACAGCGCACCATAAAAAGTTTTACTAGAATAATTAGGGGAAGTACAGTTGAGGTTTATAATAAACCATGTTCTGGAAATGGTAAGAAAATGGTGAATTTCTGAAGTAGAATGAGAATTTTTTTTTAAATTTCATGCTTACTTTGTTCTATATCGCCATGATACTAGTAGGATATATTCTTGAAGCACTACGGTTTATTTTCAGATAGTTTTCGTCTATCTGATGGCAGCGTTTCCAGCCAAAACAATTAATTCTCGCTATTAGGTGAAAAATTCGGAAATTTTCCTTTTTCCCCTCTATTATTACCCTCTTACTGGCTACATTGAAACAAACTTACCACTACCTGAAAGCTTCCTCTTTGCCCTACAGAACGCACCATAAACAGTTTCAATAGGATAATTAGAGAAGCTGTACCCCGGCATATTTGATTTTTGCTTCTGAGGCGTAAAAAGTGTCAAAATTTCATGGGTATGACAGAATTTTTTCTTTCCCTCTTTGAATGGAAGCCAGCGACTTCAGGATTTCACTGTACCTTGTCAACACACCAAAGATGTTTTTTGATGACTTGAACCCATATAGGAGCAGTGGTGCTAGAAAAAAAATTGAATTTCGTTTAGGGAATTTTTTGTAAATTTTCACCCCTACATTTCTCTCAATAATTTCCCACCCGTTGGAAACACTGCAATACAACTTACACCAAAAGTAGCCACATCCATTTTCTTAAAAACAAGGCCTTAACCATATCAATCGAATGAATAGTTTTTGAGCAATAAGTCACTAACTGGAAATGTAGGAAAACGTCAAAAATGACCTGGGGTCGAAAGGAATAATCACACAATTTTGCTCGTATAGGTACAAAGAAACAAACGATTTGTAAGTTACGAGGGCTTCGACTCAAGTTCTATTGATTATTTCAATAATCTGCAACATAAATCAATAAATAATAGTTGCCAGAAAAAAAACAGACTTTTGAAAAAAAACATGAAAAAGAACGATGTTTTTTATTGAAAAAAAACTTCACAGAAAAAAAACCGTTTTTTTACAACACTAGACCTAAGGTATTGCTGTCTAGGGCTGTGCGATATCGAAATTTCGATATCGACATTCGATATTTTTCTGATATCGATATCGAATAGATATATCGATATCGACAATATCGGATATCGATATCGACAATATCGATATCGGATATCGAATATCGATATCGAATATCGATATCGACAATATCGATATCGACAATATCGATATCGAATATCGACAATATCGAATATCGATATCGACAACATCCAATATTGATATCGAGAACATCAAATATGGATATTCAACATATTGATTGGTCTTGAATATTCATGTTGATATATACAATCTGGTCTCAAAACGTTTCAATGGGGGATATCTCAGAATACTTGTTAGTCACAGAAAACAGACTTGTGTTCCTTCTAATCCACCAGTCTTTCCTCAGAAAAAGTTAATAAAAATAGTCATTTAATTTCTTTCTCAGCCATCATATTGGTCATCATTGCGGAAGTAATGAGAGTGAAACAGGGTGACATACATTATGCGTGTTTTATTTGTGTGTAGGTGTTTATTTCATGTATGTGATTGTGAATGTGCACGTGTGGCGGTATGCGTTTCAGAGAGAGAGAGAAGTTCTTTCTATAGTATAACACGTGCGTGCGTTGTATTTTAAGCTCACGCACAAACAATACTTGATCCAGATATGGACGATAGGGTCCATGGTGGCTCAGTGGTAGAGCGTTCACCTCTGGTGCATGAGGTCCCTGGTTGAAACCCTACTCTTGCCAAGTGAACTTTGTGGTGGAGAAACACCGTTGTGTGGGTTTCCTCGGGATTCTCCCGTTTCCTCCCACTTTCTTCATTTCATCATTTTCATTCATTTCTCATTATCACTGTCTCCTTTAGCCTAACCGGCATAATCATTGAACGTAAAACTCAAAAATTTCATTTAATTTCAGATATGGACGAATGACGTACCCGATCAACAAAAGGAAAATCGGGGAATCCCCGTTTCTCTTTTGTGCTAATCATTTGATGCCTCACTGCAACAGGAAATCGATGCATATCTTTCAGTGCCATCTACAGACAGTGGTGCTATTCAGCCGGTTGTTAATATATTTCGAGTTTGTTAAACCGTTTGTTATACCCAGGCATAACAGTAAATTTTATCCACTTATACCCAAGAACGACCAAGTTTCAGTTTGTTTAGCTTTGTTCTTAGAAATTCTTACAGCTACAGGGTTAGATATATAATCTCTCAGAATAAGGTATAAACTATTTTTTCTTAATTTCAAATGGTCTGGTTAGATATCAAGAATGAAAACTGGGATCACATGAGTGCAGTGGTGAGGGTTATTTACATTTGAAACGCATACATACCATTATCAATAATTGTTGATCCATTGGTGGGTTAAGGTGTTTCCAATACTTCTTGACAAACATCTATTTTGGATAATTCGTTTCCAAGATATTCGCAGTGCTACCTAATTTCGTCACAACACCTTATATTAGGTTGCTGTGTAGGTCTCTACTTGTCACTTGTGGTATCCAGTGAAAAATTTGCCTTTGTCTATCTTGCATGATTTGCTTCCTAAGAGAGAGGGAGAGAGACAGGGGCGTAAATAAGGGCCCCGCAGACCCCGCATTGCGGGGGGCCCAGGCCATCACGAGGCCTCCAAATTGCGATGTAGGACATAGAAAAGGGGCCCCATTCCACGTTGTCTGCGGGATGGCCCCCAAGCCCTTAGTTACGCCACTGGAGAGAGATATCTTTCTATGTATCCATCTACTATGTCTCTCTCTCATATCTATCTATCTATCTATCCATCTATCTATCTATCTATCTATCTATCTATATATATATATATATATATATATATATAGATAGATAGATAGATAGATAGATAGATAGATATAACCAGTCGCCAAAAATTAGAATAGCACCACTGCCTACAGATATGGAAGAAAACCTCCTTCACTGGAGGAAATCTCATGACAGTGAATTTCCAAAATTAGCTCTTCTGGCTCGTAAGTATTTGTGTAGGTACCAGTGTTCTATCGGAAAGTGGATGTAATAGTTGTGGATGCAATATCGTAACTGATGCTCATACTTCACGTACAGTTAGTGCAGAACATGCGAAACAACTGATTTTCTTTCCATGAACAAAAGAGCTCGTTCCTAAATAGCAGTGTCATGAACTTCAATGCATCATACATTTCTAGTTGAAAACTGTGCTAATAGGCATATTTCTAAACAAGACAGTTATTGTTCATTTTTCTCTGTATGTGTGATGTGTCTGTTTGTGTTCTTCTAAGTTAATCCGTTAGCTTTACAAATTTAACACTTGGACTTATTATTTTGTAGTATTCTATTTTAATATCCAATTAAAAAAGAACGCGATCAATCGAGATCTCTTTCATGTTATTATTAAACTGATAATCTTTTTGTATTAAAGAGCTTTACGCAAAGACGTGACATCTCCCATATGAAGAGGTTTCTTGTTATTGGTTTTGTGCAAACTGATATCTAAAAGTGTTCATGTTTTTATTAAATTTAGGCTAAAGCTTACGTCCTATATCATTATTCAGTTCTGCTTGTGAAATTAATTTAGAGAGGTTCTAAGTCATTCCTAATAACAGTGCACCTAATAATGCATATTCTAATACTTAAGCAAATCCAAAGAAATAGGGAAGTGTTAATACTACCTAAACAGAATATGTAGGTCTGTGTAGTGAAATGACAGAATGGAGGGATTTGTTTGTTTTAGTGGGCTGAATTACGTGGCTCAACTTACATCTAGTAACCACATACAAATAAACGGAAAATTACTACTTTGCACAAAAAACTAGCAAATTCTTGTTTTCCTGTCTGTTTAGATTTAAGCAAATTTTAGCACAGGCATTTGATTTTTCACTCGCAATGGCAATACAGCACAAACATTAATTGTAGTGAGGATATCAAGTTGACTCGGTTAAGGAATGCAGCCATGTTAATGATGAGAAATATTTTGGAAGGCATAGCTCCCCGGGTCTGCACTAGTTTTGGCTTTATCTTCGAAAGGAACATCATTCCTGCCCAATACAATTTTTACACAAAGTTTGGTTTGATTCGGTGAAGAAGTGTAGCCGATAATATAAGTTAAATACACAATATTTATGTGGATTAAGTAGACGTAGAAACATCTCTACCCCACCGCCGCCGATTTGGACTATCTTCAAAAGGAACCAAATTTTTAACCCATACTAATCCTCTGTAAATTTGGCTTCATTCTGTTAAGAAATGAAGTCAAAAGAGAAAACTAAATATTAACATGGAATGTTGGGAAGCATAGTCCCCAAGCCCTACATTAATTTGACTCATGAAACGGGGCGTTTTTCTGCCTCATACGAGTATCGTGCAGTTTGGTTTCGTTCGGTTAAGAAATGCAAATGCAGCTACTATCGCGAGCCAAAAAGCGTTATATATATATATATATATATATATATATATATATATATATATATATATATATATATATAAAGCAAAACCTGCCGTAATTTTTTCGAAGTGTGAAACACCAATATCGAATATCGATATTGACGATATCGGATATCGATATCGAATATCGGATATCGATATCGAATATCGACGATATCGGATATCGATATCGAAAATATCGGATATCGATATCGAATATCGACAATATCGGATATCGATATCGAATATCGACGATATCGATATATCGACGTCGATATTTTTGCGATATCGATGATCGATATAAGATGATATCGATATCGACGATATCGATATATCGACATATCGCACAGCCCTATTGCTGTCTTCTTTCCAAGCCTGGTCCTCCACCAAGGATTGAACCAGGAATCACGTGTATTGGTAGTATGTTTGAATGACACTACAGAATTCATTACATATTCCAACATACAATATTGTTTCAATCTTATATATATACGTACTAGCAGCGTTCACCCCGCTTCGCTGCGGTCACCCCGGAACGCAATAAACTTTGTTACTTAGATAATTTTTACTTTTTCGCTTTCAAGTGATATGATAAAAACCATAGAAGATTGCAGTAAATGTTAACATTATATCGCCTGTCATTTATGTTAACCCGCCCCGCTTCGCTGCGGTCACCCCGGAACGCTATAAACTTTGTTACTTAGATAATTTTTACTTTTTCGCTTTCAAATTGCAGTAAATGTTAACATTATAGCGCCTGTCATTTATGTTAACCCGCCGAGTGACACGGTCATGCGGGTTGCATATAAATACGTTTATTTTTATACCTATGATGAACTAACAAAGGATTTGTACGTTATGGACACTTGAATGGTCAATTATCTCAAGACACTGGTAATTAAAAATTAAAGTGATATGATAAAAACCATCTAGGGTCCAAATCCTAATAACCCCCCAAAAATGAAAGAAATTGGTTCAGCCGTATTAGCGTGATGAGCTAACAAAGGATTTGTGCGTTCTCTTTTATATAATAGACTAGCAGCGTTCACCCCGGAACGCAATAAACTTTGTTACTTAGATAATTTTTACTTTTTCGCTTTCAAATTGCATTAAATGTTAACATTATAGCGCCTGTCATTTATGTTAACCCGCCGAGTGATAGCAGCGTTCACCCCGCTTCGCTGCGGTCACCCCGGAACGCAATAAACTTTGTTACTTAGATAATTTTTACTTTTTCGCTTTCAAATTGCAGTAAATGTTAACATTATAGCGCCTGTCATTTATGTTAACCCGCCGAGTGACACGGTCATGCGGGTTGCATATAAATACGTTTATTTTTACCTATGATGAACTAATAACAAAGGATTTGTACGTATGGACACTTGAATGGTCAATTATCTCAAGACACTGGTAATTAAAAATTAAAGTGATATGATAAAAACCATCTAGGGTCCAAATCCTAATAACCCCCCAAAAATAAAAGAAATTGGTTCAGCCGTATTAGCGTGATGAGCTAACAAAGGATTTGTGCGTTCTCTTTTATAATATAGATATTATGTGTGTGTGTGATACACTCTGTGCTGAAAAGTCCATAATAGGCCTACTGCGTGCAGTAGGATATCTTACTCTTAATAAAAATGAAAAGTGTGTTCACTGTTATCTCTTAAACGAAACAACTGAACAATGAAACCAAAGTGACGTGAATAGCATAACCAACTGGCGATCTGATATAAGACTTTAATGTATCAAAACTAACCTAACATTTGGCGTCGCCCTGTTTTAGAACCGAAGAGAGCCTAGACAAAGACTGAAGAAGGGATTTTCCCGTTTAAAACGAGACGGCTTCAACATTATGAACAGAATTTTAAAGTAGAAAAAAGAAGAGACTTTTCAAAAATTAATGGTCTTTCTTTAAAAAAAAAAAAAAAAAAAAAAAAAAAAAAAAAAAAAAAAAACCTGAAAAGTCATGCTTTTACTGAAAAAAATATCTGACATTCAATAATCTTGATACGGTAACCGTAGGCTAATGGGAATTTATGTTTACCGATTACTATCAATATACACTTTGCAATGGCAAGTATGTTATTCGGAATACTACTCCGAAAGGGCACTTCAGTTACAGGCCTCCTGTGATCATTGTGATTGGTAAGAAAAAATTGGTTCCTCTAATTTTTCGTTAATCGTCTTTGAATGTTTAAACTTCACTGAATCTGAAGCAAACACATACAAAAATAAATAAAATAAAATAAAAATCAAACAGGTTTCGTGGAATCTTCCTCAAAGAAAGACTCCCTGCCTCACAGCTGATCATTGTGTTTTTGAGCATTTTACTCCTCGAGGGAGAAACATCTGGAAAGTAGAAAGCAATTCCACATGTGTCAGTGATCCTTGCATCCCGTTCAATAAGCCATTCATATGTCTGTCACCAAAGTTTACTAGTTCGTGAAATTCTAAAGTTTAGTACCAATGATCGCAGTTGTAGGAAAAATTTGCTTTGGATGTATAATAATTTATGTGAGTGATAGTTCCTGCGATAAATGTAGATATTGGAATAAGACTATCACGCAGCTACAGTATTATTTTTTAACGTATGAGCTGTCAACACTACTTGCACTCCAGTATGAGAAAGAATCTGCCTGTTGACCAGGGCCACAAGAAATATTCTCTACAATATGCGCTCAGAAGCAACTATTGTAATATCACATTTGGTTCATACTCGTAGGAAGCTCCTATTAGAACTTTGTCCTGCCATTGTGTACAAACTGTACATCGTCTATTAAGAAAAATATAAATCCAAATAAAATGCTGCTATTAACAGTCTATATATAATATTGGTATCCTTCGTTTAGTAAAACAGGCTTTACTCTTTTACAAGTTGTGAACTCGTACTATACACACATTTGCAAACGTTCAACACAAAGTTTTCAAACGACATTCTTTCGTAATTGTTTACTACTTCCCAGCCCGTGGGAGGAAAAGTGCTGGATAAGGGTCGAACTCAGTTACCTTTGATAACCTTAAAATGGCAGTCTGGCCTGGAAGAGTAGTAATTATTACATACCTTGTCAAGGTAATCTCTGTTCGGAAACCTAGTACATTAAAAAGAGAGAGAAAAAAAAGACATCAATGAATACCCTGAGTGGTCGGAGTATTGGACATTTATTCTCGTAATACGGAGGAAAACCTGTCTACGTGAATCTAAAATATAGAAAGGCTAAGATTCTCTCCAAACTTGTAAATGTTGCACATGGAGTGATGTAGGAGGTAGAGACCTGCACGGGACGAATTTTTCGGCCCGAGCCCAATCCAGCCCGAACGTACCTAGGCCCGGCCCAGCCCGGGCCAGAAAAGTTTTGGAGATTTCCGGCCCGAGCCCGGCCCGGCCCGATAAGTTTTTCAAAATTCTTGGCCCAAGCCCGGCTCGAGCCCGATAAATTTTAAAAGTTTTGGGCCCGACAATTTTTTAAAAAAATTAGCTCGAGCCCCAATCTTGCTCAAAATTTAGTACTAAATTTGACCTAACCCTCAGAAACATTAGGAAGCGGGGGGAGGTTCGATTCTTGAAAGATGATCTTACCCTCATGGTGACCAGAATTTTTCTTTTGCAAGAATCGGACGCTTATGAATGCGGGACTGGAGGGAGGGGGGGTGCAAACTTGATTCCCAGATTCCATTTTGGTACCCGAATTTGTAAGTTTTTTTTTTTAAAGAAATGAAAGTATATTCTTTCTGTAGATTTACATTAAATACGCACTTTCGTTTCGGAGACATGCCGGTGTCATGATTCACTAGTCACCGCACTCTATCAATGCGCTGTCTTGGACAATACTTGCACGAAAGAAAATACTGTATTGACGATGGCATTCATTTTAACGAAAGAGTGTACAATTTGCTCTAATCATTTATATTTTGAATAACAATTGTGGGACAACAGATAAAAAAAAAAAAAAGACAGACTCGGTCTACGCAAAAATAGATAACAAAAATATACATGAATAAAGAATAATACAAAATGTCAACAAATAACAAAAGATATGATGATATTTTTATGTAAATTTCTTGGGATAATAAAATAATACAATTATTTAAACAAATAAATAAATAAATACGCTAATGTATTAAAAAAAATAATACAATAATTAATTATAATGTTTAATAGTATATGGCACACATTGTTCCAACTGGGCCAAAATATAGGGGAGCAATCTTTACATATTGCTTTCATTGCTGTTTATATCAGATATAATTCGGCAAATTGAAAATTTAAAAAAAAAAAAAAAAATCAAACTGAACTCCAAGGATGCTTACGAGGAAGGTCCATAAACCGTGAGAGTTGAATTTTGATGAAAATTAGTGACAAGATTCAGTTCGAGATGCTGAGTAACGTAGTAATAGTCACTCGATGCGCAAATGCTTCGTTGAGCTGCTACACCGACGCCATCTTTAAATCTAATAGGCAACACCCAAGAATAACCTTTTGGCATAAAAAAGAAATAACTTTTGGTAGATCTGACTTCAATATTGTAAACCAAGGTAGAGCATCTATATGTGGGAGTACTTCCAGTGCATGGTCGCCATCTTGAAAGTCGCCATATTGAATTGTGGTCAAATATGATAAATAGCAAGAGGGTCACGTGGGGTATCAAATAGCACTGGAATGTACTCCTGAATACATTTCCGTGACCAAAGTTTACATGTCTGTTTTCGGTTCAGTGTTAAGAGCTGTCTCACCCACAGGAACATATAGAAACTGTGCGAGTTAGATTTGTGTTATGAAACATAGTCGTGCGAGCAAATGCAGGATTTTAATTAATGTAGTAGTTGTCACTTGATCTACAATAGCCATTATACCTATAAGATCTTGAGCCTAGTGAGAGAAATCGTTGATTAAATTGAAATGTCTGTAGTGAAAAATGGAATAGCAGCACTGTAACAAATTAAACCTATTTCCAAATGCGCTATATATATATATGAGTCTGTGTGTTGCTATTATGCATAGCATTTAAATGATGTAATATAAGTTATTAGAAAATAAACAGGAAAATTATCAGAAAAATAATATAAACTGGTGCACATAAGCAGATATTAACCTACTAATCTTTTGCTCTTTACTTGTGATGATGGGGATCCATAACGAAGTGATTAGCATACAACATCATGGAGCAGTACAACAACTTGCATGACCACATACACTATTTTCTACATACAACGTAGTTTCCAGAGCATTTTTAAATGAACGAACTATTGCTCTTGTGACGTACCCACATTTTTGCCATGCATATGCAAGCATGTCCTTTAGGACTGGCGCACAAAATTGATGATACACAATATAATGCATTTTCATGACAGAAATTCTGTCTTATAACTTGTTCGGTGTACCGGAAACAATAATTTATGTCGAAAATAATCCTCAACTCTGAGAATTACCAGCTTACATTGCCGATAAAGGTATCCCTAAAGAGGCTGAATAAATTTGGTGGTCTTTTGGGGTATAACGTCAGCACGAATGTTTTTCTCATGTAACAATTCTCGCATGAAATTCACTCGTCTGTCCACTCCACGAGTCAAGCAACAGCTGGAAATCCTCTTTCACATCAAGAACAAACACGTCTTTTAGCCACCGTTTGATGTGTTCGCGACTGAGATTACCTGATTTGCTCGCATCAGTAACAATGTTGAAAGTATCTTTCTAGCTAACTGTTGTTTCACTTTGGGTCCGAACACGCCTTTAGGCTCCTGGAAACATAAATATGCATATGTGTGCCTAGCCGTACAGGGGAAATGTGAATTTGGATCGTATATGCGTGGGACACTGAGGCTAAAGACTGAACGACTGCACCTATTTCTGGCAGAGTTCTACCAGAGGTCATTTCGTACTCAACCTAGACTGATCAGTATTAAAGATGCATTCAATCGTGTATGGTTTTTCATGTTTTATTTTATTAATTTTAAGCACAAAATTTCGGGCATTATCAAGTAATTGACCTTCATTTTCAACATCTTTCTTCGTTACAAATTGAGTAATCCTTCTTGAGCGACTCCTATGCTCCTTTTTAAGATTTGTTAATGAAACCACGAGAAGCACGGAATGAATAGTTCAATTTTCTCCACGCTATTAAATGATAATCAGGTACCGTAAGTCCTTTAGTGCGATAAATGTTGAATGTCTTTAGTACTTCGTATTTTAGTAGTGGCATGACCTGAGAGCTAGGAGGTTTGTTACGGAATTCCAAAGCCTTATACACAAACGCCGCATTGCATTTGAATTTCTTCGCTGCAGCTGCAACAGTATTAAGTTTCTCATTCTTTTTCAATAATGCAACGTGCTCTTGAATTTGTTTGTATTTTTTAACGACAGCTTCTGTTACACGTACAGATTTAGTCCGGCTTGGAGATGACATCTCATATTCGCTCGTAGAAGGCTCACTTTCACTAATTGATGCACTAGTTACCTATTCCAAATCAATTTCGTTTGTCGTAATTTCGTGCTCATTTTCTGTGTCAGTGTCTACATCTAATGTGTCACTAAATGTTAGAGAAACGTTATCATAATATTTACTTGGTATCATTGCAACCAATGTACTCGCAAATATCTTATGTTCTACCCCATTCTCACTCACGACACTATATTTTTCCACCACTGCCTGATTAAATGTTGACTATGTTTATCGGATTAATTGTCCGCATTTTTGCACGGAATGAATGTTTCACTAGTCTAACAAATACGTTCGTACCGAACGACACACGTTACCAAAATTGCTGTACTACTACCGTTTGTCATTTGGAGACACACACACCTCACAGCACACCCATGCTGCAATTATCGCCTGTAGGAAAACTCTCTAAATTCTCCGTACTATGTCTTAAAACCGTAAACAATAGTCCAAAGTAAAGAGAACTAATAAGTCTAGTTTGTTAGGTTTTAACATTACCGAGTACAATATTGGGGAAATTCACCACGTTCCCATAGAGTATTTCAAACACAAAAAGAGGCGTATATATCATTGTGAATGTCAAAGCACATGAATAAACAAGTCCCAAAATGAATCTCTTGAGTTGTCAAGTACGTGATTTAAATAATAAATAAATCCTCGAAACATCTGCTACAATTAGTTATTTATCACAGTTTTGATATGAAAACTAGTCTTACCTGGATCTACTGATTATAGTGGATTTTCAAACATATATCCGAGCAATCCCTTTAGTATTATCTGCTCGTCAGTACTATTAAACATGTTTCATCGACCACCAGTCTATTCCATCGCACTTTGAAATAGGTATAATTTGTTACAGTCCTGCTATTCCATTTTTTACTACAGGCCTTTCAATTTAATTAACGATTTCTCACACTCGGCTCAAGATCTTACTGGAATAGTGGCTATTGTAGATTAAGTGATTACTGCTACATTTAAAATCTTGCATTTGTTCACCCGACCATGTTTCATAACACAAATCTAACTCGCACAATTTTTATATGTTCCTGTGGGTGAGAGAGCTCTTAACACTGAACTGAAAACAGATATGTAAACTTTGGTCACGGAAATGTATTCAGGAGTACATTCCAGTGCTATTTGATACCCCACATGACCCACTTGCTATTTATCATATTTGACCGCGATTCAATATGGCGACTCTCAAGATGGTGATCATGCACTGGTAGTACTCCCACATATAGAGTCCTATCCCAGTTTACAATGTTGAAGTCAGATCTACCAAAAGCTATTTCTTTTTTATGCCAAAAGGTTATTCTTGGGTGTTGCCTATTAGATTTAAAGATGGCGTCGGTGTAGCAGCTCAACGAAGCATTTGCGCATCGAGTGACTATTACTACGTTACTTAGCATCTCGAACTAAATCTTGTCAGTTATTTTCATCAAAATTCAACTCTCACGGTTTATGGACCTTCCTCGTTAGTGGTTTCGTGATTATTACCCATGGTAGTGATTGCCGAAACATGAATTTCGTGGCTTTCCCCGGAAATAAGAATGTTATGGGTTTTGCCTTAATAGAACTAGCCTGCGCACTTAAGGGCACAGATCGAGTACAGGAGGATGAAATGGGCACACTTCCTAATACATAATACTAATCCTCACTGCATTTAAACCTTGTATTGTGCTACTAACAGTAACTCAGAGCGACGGTTTGAAGTTAAACTACAGCAGTAACATATAAAGAAATCCTATATAAATATAATATATTGCAGGTACTCCTTAACCATATAAATCACTACGAAGGCAAATGCACAATTTATTCAATAAAATATTGCAAATAATGTAATAACAAAAATATCAATACTAAACTTTCTCTTACACAAACTCAACAGAAATTTTGTCAGATGATCTAGCACGAAATGTGTATAAATTTTACATGAATTAAAATATGAATTGCAATTATATAGAATCACAATATAAGCCATTATAATGATAAATAGTAAAAAACAAAATGAAGGAAACAAGATCTGTAATGTAAAACCAAAGCGATGTTTTCGTTCATTACTGCACACAAACTATATTTCCTTTAACATTCCGACTGGCGATATTATTTGACAATATCAGATATTTCAAAATATTCAAATTTAATTTTGAAAAATTCTCACTTTTAAACGAAATCACCAATGGAGAATAAAGTACAAAAACAAACTTGTTGTTTTTCTTTAATTTCAGATATAATAAGGTTTGATCTAATGGCTAACATGCTTGCCTTTGGTGCGAGTGATCCCGGGTTCTATTCCCGGTGGGGGTACATTTGAACGAAAAAAGGGGTTAGGATTCCATTATAATCAGTAAGTCCACGTCTCCTTTAGCCGTCCTGGCACAACCGTGGGACGTTAAACAAACAAATATCATATACACATTTTTTACGATTGTTGTTGTACCCTTTTGTTTCAGTTAAATATTTAAAAAAGCAATTTCAAAAACTTTTTCGAGTTCGTTCATCTTTCTTGCTTTTGTTTGCGATTCAGATACATAGAAGGAGTTCAAGGTTAGACTCATACTCATGATATTTGTGGAATACCCACGAGTTGAAAATAATTACGGGCCAAAACTACGACGGGTCAAAACCACACCACGGCCTTAGACACCTTGCAGTCCATCTCTGTGAAAGTTACAACACAAACTCAAATCTACGCCCTATCTTGTTCCTGACAAATCTATCTATGACACGATCGTAATTTACGTTTGTCTCGGTGCGTATATAATAGTGCCAGGCCGCTAAGTCGATCTGCACCCATCCGGGATCGTAGCCATGTCTTTAACCTTTTTAGTAGTGTTGTAAAAAAACGGGTTTTTTTCTGTGAAGTTTTTTTTCAATAAAAAACATCGTTCTTTTTCATGTTTTTTTTCCAAATGTCTGTTTTTTTTCTGGCAACTATTATTTATTGATTTACATTGCAGATTATTGAAATAATCAACAGAACTTGAGTCGAAGCCCTCGTAACTTAGAAATCTTTTGTTTCTTTGTACCTATATACTAGCAAATCTGTGTAATTATTCCTTTCGGACCCAGGTCATTTTTGGCGTTTTCCTACATTTCTAGTTAGTTACTTATTGCTCAAAAATCACTCATTCGATTGACATGGTTAAGGCCTTAGTTTTTAGAAGATGGATGTGGCTATTTTTTGGTGTAAATTGCATTGCAGTGTTGCCAATGGATGGGAAATTATTGACGGAAATGTAGAAGTGAAAATTTACAAAAAATTTCCTAACCGAATTTCAAAATTTTTTGTATTTAGTACCACTGCTGCTATATGGACTAAAGTCACCTAAAAAAATCTTTGGTATGTTGACAAGGTACAGTGAAATCCTGAAGTCGCTGGCTTCCATTCAAAAAGGGAAAGAAAAAATTATGTCATACACATGAAATTTTGACACTTTTTACGCCTCACAAGCAAAAATCAAATATGCCGGAGCTACAGCTTCTATAATTATCCTATTGAAACCTTTTATGGTGCGTTCTATAGGGCAAAGAGGAAGCTTTCAGATAGTGGTACGTTTGTTTCAATGTAGCCAGTAAGAGGGTAATAATAGAGGGGAAAAGGGAAATTTTCCGAATTTTTTCACCTAAAAGCGGGAATTAATTGTTTTGGCTGGAAACACTGCCATCAGACAAACGAAAACTATCTGAAAATAAACCTTAGTACTCCAAGAATATATCCTATAAGTATCATGGCGATATATAACAAAGTAAGCATGAAATTGAAAAAACAAATCTTATTCTACCTCAGAAATTCACCATTTTCTTACCATTTCCAGAACATGGTTTATTATAAACCTCAACTGTACTTTCCCTAATTATTCTAGTGAAACTTTTTATGGTGCACTGGGTAGGCTAAGGATGAGGCTGTTAGACACTGGTAAGTTTGTTCGAATGTACCCAACAAGAAGGAAATAATAGAAATAAAAAAGGGAATTTTTTCCAAAATTTGCCCCTAAAATCTGGAATTAAAATTTTCTGTAGCTGGCAACACTACTATCAGACACACACAAACTATCTTAAAATAAGCTTTTGTATCCTTCTAATATATCCTACAAGTATTGTGACGATATCTAGTAAAGTAAGCATGTCAATAAAAAATATCTCATTCTACCTTTAAAAAAATCTTAGTTATCTTCTCAATTAGAGAACAAGGTCTAGTGTAAACCTCAACTGTACTTCCCCTAATTATTCTACTGAAACTTTCTATAGTGCGTTGTGTAGAGCAAAGACGAGACTTCCAAATACTGGTACGTTTGGTCCGATATAGCCAACAAGAGGGAAATAATAGAGACAAAACAGATAATTTTTCCAAAATTTCCCCCTAAAATCTGGAATTAAAATTTTCTGTAGCTGGTAACACTGCTACCGGACAGACGCAAACTATCTTAAATTAAACATTGGTACACCACTAATATATCCTACAAGTATTATAACGATATTTAAGGAACAAAACTTCTAATTACCAAAAATATATTACGGTAAACAGAAAAGTAGGGAAAAACTAGAAAAATCAAGGGTTAGAACCTAAATAAGAATTTTTCGTGCCTTCCCTAATTACCCCATTGTCACGATCTGTACTTGCGTTTGTTAAGTAAGGAAAAATGTTCGATTGGCGTAAGTTGACTTCCACTCGGACGTGTAGGTACGGATTTCTAAACAAAAATTTATAATTTTTTGCCCAAATTTAGGAAAATTTTAATTTCCCTAATTGACAACACTGCGCGCAGGCCCGTCCAATTGATGTCAACAGTTAGGTATTCATCCGAGGTATCTACCTGGCAAGTCTTAAGGAGGTCTTTCTACAACGAAGGAAGCTACAGGTGAAAAAAAAAAAGTAAAGGAAATTCGAAATTAGAAAATTCTCGAATTTTTGACTGGGTGAAATTTGAGAAGGAAATTCGACAGCAGAAGAAAAAAAATAATATGATAAACTATAGTCCAACCATATTTTTCAAGAATAATATCCCGATATCTTAATTAGTGTCCACACAGGAGCGGATTAAACAAATGACACACCCGTGTATGCCACTTTGGCCACCTAGGCCACCGAGTATATAATTGATTACCTTTTTTGACTACTAACTCGTGTTGCTGTAGTAGTTATAGTCTCGACTAATAATAATATCGTTGTTGTAAACAATAACTTTATAAGGAAAACTTTCTCTCATTTTTACATCTTAGTTCCAACACTGTTGATGAGAAATGCAGGGTGTTTCAAAATGAATTTTGGGGTTTTAAGTCTTCGTAGTACTTATTACATTTTACGTACAATTATAAGCAATGCATCAAGTAAAAGAGCACCTCAAACAGTCTTTGCTACAAGTGTTCAATGTGAGATTCATTCGTCACACGGCACACATCTAGTCGATAGGCGAGAAAGGCCCATAAACTTTCCGCCATATGGCACAAAACAGATTCAATTTAGGGGAGTCTCGTTTCAAGTGTACCACACTGAGAAAAAAAAATGTAGGTGGCATACTTAAAAACGTAGGTTACATTCGTAATTCCTGTAGTTTCTGGACTTAACGTACAACCGTATATAACATCCTGCAGCAAACGTATAGCTGAAAAAGTATGTATTATACGTACTGTCTGCACAAGTGCAATGACGTCATTCGTGTGACGTTATCTGCAGTAACAAGTATATACGGAGGTAATATCTAGCTTTGTGACGTCAGGGTCGTATGTAGCATGTGGGTTAATAATGACGACATACACTGACTATCAGGACGGAGCATGATTTCAAGAAGTATGCAATATACGTTCTGTACGTATGTTTCTTGCGTTCAACCCCGAGACAGCATCTATATTGTACTTGTGCCCCATACGTACGACTAGATACAGTATACGTATTGTACGTATGTATTATACAGATTTTCCTTATGTCGCACACAGCTTGTCCAGATACATCATACAGAATATCCGTATGCACCATACAGAGTGCATATATGTAGCTTACAGACTGTCTGCATGCAGCATATAGATTATACGTATGTCGCGTACAGGTTGGCCATATGTAATGTATAGATTGGATGTATATAGCTAATAGGTTGTCCATATGAAATATACAGATTTTACCTGTATCGAATACGTATTGCCTTCTTGTAATGTATGGATCGGACATATGCAGGATCTAGAGTGTACGTATAGTGCACCATTATTAAAGTGCTGCAACATACTGCAAAGTGCATGATACATTCTTACTGTAATGTTGTCAAATATTGTTTTACTCTGTATGAAAACAAAAATAGCTTAAAATATGGTTGATCTCCTTTGTGCCAATAATAATAAAATTAACAATACTACACTTTTCAAATCTTAGTTTGGAGCAGTGAAACTGTCCAAAGAAATGTATTTACCTGCAGGATGTCCTATAAGTTTGGGCTTCCTGCTAATTCGTTGGAAAGCTACTGCAAAGTCAAGTGTTGAAAAGTGACACAAGCGTTAATTTTAAAATTATGGGCACAAAGCAGGGGCGGATCCAGGACGGACTTCTGGGGGGGGGCGGTCGGCGGTAATACTGCTACTTTTAAGAGCTCCAAACTTGTTATGGATGGGTTTATTTATATATAAAATAAGAAAGTTTCCTCTTGTGGGGGGGGCCATCGCCCCGATCGCCCCCCTCTGGATCCGCCCCTGGCACAAAGGAGGTTAACCATATATTAAACTATTTTCGTTTCCATACAGAGTAAATCAATATGTGATATATTACTGTAAGAATTTATCATATGGTTTGCAGTTAGTTAGTTGCAGCACCTCAATAATAATGCAAAATGCACAGCCTTATACAATCCTATATTCAAACTCAAACAAGATTTACATACAATCATTTATTAAGCTGTTATCATCCATTGCTTGTACGATATAAAGATTATTTTACCTCATTCTTTTCCTTAATAGTATCTTCTACTAAAGTGCAGTTGTTACCACAAGAGGCCTGAATAGAATTTTCCAGAAATAACTTCTCTGTACATTTTAATTAACAGGTATGTCTTTTTTTTTTTTTTTTAAATGTCGCAATAATTAAAAGTGTGGTGTCAGCCGGAAACGTATTCGCTTACAATATTATTCCTACTCAGCACTCACCATTAAAAATGCAACACCAAGAAGGAGACTGGGTAGATGCGCCAAAGTTCCCAGGCCGATACCTAATAGTAAGTGCAGAATACTCTTAAACGTCCGCTGTATTCGCTGTGTGACAGCGGAGGCGTTGTGCAGCCATCGACTAAACATATTTATTCTTCCCTGCTATAGACATTCTGCAAATTTGGACTTTCCTGGATGCATCCTTCTTAGTGCAACATTTTAAGGAAAGAGCAATTTAACAGTCTCATACATTGCTTAAAGAAAGGGCAATGATTCTCAGAATTACTCGGAAGATATATATACACAATAATTTAAAACGGTTATTTCAAACTTTGCAATTCAAAGCACGAAAAGAACTATAGATAAAGGAACACTGATTTTAGCCAAATAGTAATTAGTAAACTCAATCACACTCAGTACCATTAGTTGCTTGGTGTTATCCGTAAGTCAGAGATCACGGTATCTCATTTCGTGTAGATTTTTGCATTTGTTTAACGCTAAAAATGTATTTTATCGCTAATTGAACCCAGTACCATATATATACCGACAGGACGTACCTTAGTCACAAGGTGACATGAGTGAAACACTAAACTATTCGATTGACACCTGCGGCCTTGTCAACACTAGAGAAAGTTACAAAGTGATTAAGTAAATACGGAACATAGTTCATACAAAGTATAGCGATGTATGAAGTCTCCGACTTGGATAAAGGATACATCTGAAATAGCAACAAAGAAATATATAATGATTTCTCTGGATAATTTGGATTAGTCCAGAATTCGAACACACACACGCTGGTAAGTCCAACATTTTTTTTTTTAACTTCTTTCTTCGGATTCCCAATAAAGTTGACTACTGAAAAGCTGAGTTATAGATTCTGTATTAAAACAACACCTTCGCTAGACATGTTCAGTATACACGTTGTCTTACATACAGAACAATACATTAGTTATTAATGCATGTCTGAAATAATAGTGCTTCGTATAGAATTTTACTTCATCCAATCGCAATAGCACAAAGATAAAAAATATTGCTAGGGATAATGTTCTTATTACAGAGAAAAAGAATTAAAATGACTTAACATTAACAATCATTTTCTTTAAACAGAGATAATATTTTATTATAATTTATGGAAGAAAGAAATAATTTGTAGTACAGTATCTTTATTAGGGTTATATATTCGTACAAAATAATGTAAGTACAACTGAGTCTGTCTTCAGAAAGGGCGTACTTTTAGCCACAACCTACACTGCTTCTTTTGACTGTCTTTCAAGCAGAATCCTGGTTTGATGCACGAAATACCTGCAACAAAAATCAGAAAATATTTAAAATGTTATATTCAGTGTGCTTAATTTGGTTGTACTTAACAATACAAAGTATCTTAACATTTTTGAGATTAAATGGACAAAATCTGTTCGGTCAGGTATGGACTTTTGGGTTGCACGTAGAAAAACTATGAAGTGTTTATTGATGCTGAACAACAACTCAAAATGTATTACCATTCAAAAGTAAGTGGGTACCTCAATGGTGTTCGGGCTACCATGGGGTACCTAATGTCTGTATTTTTTAGATATATGAAAATATATGTCTATAAAATGTAAGGAACTGACATCTGTTTACCGAAAACCTCAACTCGGTAAGCCTTATGGATATCGAGATATGGGAAAATAAAGAGCGACACTACAGAACTGTGGAGTTTGCGTACTAGATGGTGCAGTTTCGGAAACGTAATTACGAGGGCTTACAACAACCTCAAAAGTAGTTTCAATTAAATACACTACACACACGCCCTGATGGGGGTTTTCGGGTACCATGATATTCCCAGAACTCTCATTTCTAAATATTCTAAAATATGTCTTAATAACGTTTTAAAGAACGTTAGAGGTGTGTGTTTACCGAAACCGCAAGTCGGTACGCCTAACAGTTACCGAAATATGGTGAAATAAAAAGCGACACCATAGGTACGTGGAGCTTGCATATTAGACAGTACAATTTAGAAAATTAATTAAAATATGACTATCAAGATATTGTCAAATAAAGGGAGGATCCATATAGTTATGGGGTTTTCGTGTTAGGTGGTAAAATTTCCGAAACCGGTCATGTAAAGTTAATAAGCATCAGTAGCAATTTCATCTTAAAATAATTAGGTATTTCCATGGAGTTTAAGAACATCATGGGGTCTACCAAGATTAAATTTTAAAAGTTTTGTAAAATATATTTTGACATTTGTAAAGAGTATTAGAAATATGTATTTACCTAAAAGTTCCAGCTAGTACATCTAGCAGCTAGAGAGACACCATACAATAAAAGCGTATTAGATCTTGAAATTTCAGAAAACAATTATTGATCCTAACAAAAGTTAAATAAGATGGTACTTATATGGATTGAGTGAGTACCTCAGACTCGTCAGTACAATTTCGATCGAAAGATTAATTCAGCTCTAAATTTTCTTTGGACAATTCCAAGCGTTCATCGGGCTCTGAAATAAAGTGAACATTTTTTGTCAATATCTAATATAGCAAGCGAGATATAAGGAATTATGCATTTTATGACGTCGTAAAAATAGAGACCCACATGGATTTGTACTTTTGAGTATTTGCTGTAAGAAGAAGAAATTTCAGAAAACAACCGTATATACCTTAATAGACAATTAAATGGGCGAGGGCACGATGGCTTAGGGGTAGAGTGCTTACCTCTAGTGTATTGGGTTCTTGGTTCGATCCACGGTCAAGTCAGTTTGTAGTGCACATCGTATTCGTGGGTTTTCTCGGGGTACTCTCTTTCCTCCCACCTTTGCATTCCATCAATTCTGTCAACAACATTCACTTGCTTTAATCATAATCTCCGTGAGACTAAAATGCATAATCGTGGGTCGCTACACTGAAATATTTCCTTTTATTTAATTTTAAAATTAAATAGGGAGTTAAGTATGATCGTATCTCTACAGGTTAAGTGAATACTCCAATAGTTTCTGCAAAAAAAAAAAAGATTAGTTAAATACCCTACCACTAAGCTACTGTATCCCCGCCCACTGAATTGTCTATTAAGGTATATACAGTAGTTTTCTTAATTTTCTTTCTTATAGGAAAGAGCCAAAAGTACAAATCCGTAAAGATCTCTATTTTTACGTCATAAAATATATAATTCCTTATATCTTGGTTACTATCTTAGATATTGACAGCGAATTTTCATTCTTTTGCACAGCTCGATGAACCCTTGGAATTGCCTGAAGAAAACCTAGGACTGAACTAATCTTTCGATCGAAATTGTACTGAGGTACTGATTTAACCCATAGAAGTACCATCTTATTTAATTTTGTTGCGACCAATAATTGTTTCCGAAATTTCAAGCTTTTATTTCACAGTGTTTCTCCAGATGTTAGATGTACTAGCTGGAAGTTTTGGGTAAACACATATTTCAAATACTGTTTACAAATGTCAGATTATATTTTCAAAAGCTTTTAAAATTTAATTTTGGTAGACCCCATGATGTTCTAACACTCCATGAGGATATCTAATTACTTTAAGATGAAATTACTACTGGTGTTTATTAACTTTCCATGACCGATTTCGGAAATTTTAGCATCTAACACGAAAACCCCTTAACTGTGTTGGTCCTCCCTTTATTTGACAACATCTTGATAGCCGTTAGTCATATTTTAATTCAATTTCCGAATTGTAGCGTCAAGTATGCAAGCCCCACATACCTATACTTTATTTTCCCATACCTCGGTATCCATAAGGCTTACCGAGTTGCAGTTTTCAGTAAAAAAAAAAAAAATCAGTTCTTTACATTTTAGAGACATGTATTTCCATATATCTAAAACGCAGAAATTAAGTACCGCATTAGAACTCCATTGGAGTACTCACTTACTTTTGCATAGCAGGGTAAAAACGCCAGTGGTTCTCACTTTAAGGTTGAAAACATACTATTTTGTCTCTTCTCTGAGCATCGTGAATCTGTCGGAGCTGTACCATAGTTGGAAAGACTCACTGATCCTTCCTATAATGACCATGTAGTTAGAATTAAAAAAGGAGTAGCCGTTGGAGGAAAAACAATATTTTAAAATCCTTGCACCAGTAGTCGTCACCTTAAAATCAAAATGTTTCAGTAGTAGTCAGGATTTTCTACCAGTGTTCGTCACTCAAATAACTTGACATAATTTATTCAAAAACGCACTGTGTATCAGTTTAGGGTTAAGAATACAATATAAAGTAGTAAGCTTAATAACTTTGCATCACTTTTAGCACTCAAGAAATAAAATAAAAACGTTTTTACATACTTTTTAAAGCAATTTCAGAGAGAAAAATGTTAACTGAATTCAAAAGTTAACTGTATATCACTTCCACGTTAAGAGTACAATATTAAATACTATGTTTAATAACTATACGTCACTTTAAACTCTCAAGAATGAAAATAAACGTTTGTACATACATTTTAAAAACAATCTGAGAAACAAAATAAGTTAACTGAATTCAAAATTTAATTATACATCACCTTAAGCTTGAGAATACACTATAAAATACAGAGATTAATAAAAAATGAAATCTTTAAGTTTAACGTCCCACGATTATGCCGGTTAGGCTACAGGAGACGGAGATAATGAGAAATGAGTGAAATGGTGGAATGAAGTAAGTGGGAGGAAACGGGAGAGCCCCGAGAAAACCCACGAGCACGGTGTTTGTCCACTACAAAGTCCACACGGCGCGAGTTGGGATCGAACCAGGGACCCCAAACACCGGAGGTTAACACTCTACCACTGAGCCACCGCGCCCCCCTGAGATTAATAATAATGCATTATTGAAGAATGAAAACAAAAATGTTTTAGCTACCTATATTGTATTTACATGTTACCGGTATTTCTCATTAACTTTTTTTTTTTTTTTTTTTTTTGATACCTCATGATCAAGTGTAGGGATGCGCAAGAGAAAAGATTTGAGATTGTCTCCTCTCGAAAAGGTGCCGCGAAAGTTATGTCTCGTCTCGAAAACTGGATCCGTTTCTATTGGAAGAGATCTATCTCGTCTCGAATTTCGTAACAAAAATTCTGTCTCGTCTTGTCTCGTGCGCATCCCTAATCAGGTCCATAGCCAAAAACTTCATTTCGGAGGGGGTTCGATAGGGCTTTGGGATATCCGAATTTAGATATAGATAATCGATATTGACAAACTATCGAAACTTGTTCGAAATATCGAAAAATACAGCAATATCGAAATATAAACAATATCAAAAATCGAAAATATAGAAATATGAAAGAGATCAAAAATATGGATATATCGATCAAAAATGGATATATGATCTTGGAATACGATTTGGTGGAATAATGAGGGAGAAAAATAATCATTGATTAAATATTAAATTGAAAAGAAATAAGAGCCTGACGCTCAAATACTTATCTATCCGGCACCCATCTTGATCCCCATAAAATATCATGAAGTGCTTCATTGATTCTAAACCCAATAATAGTAATAGTAATTTAACAACAAACACAGAATATATAATTTACGCACCTTGAAATGTAGAAATTAATGATTGTAATCCCCAGCTTTCCAATAGACGTTTGATTTCTCCAAATGAAGATTCGGATATCTTGTTTCTTCTCAAGCAATAATGGGTTACAATAATCAGTTGCAGTCCAAAGCCAAGTCACTAAGTTAAGCATGAAAATAAAGAATTCATTAGTTAGATGCATACAAAATCCTACGCATATAAATCCGAATCTACTTGTATTAAATTGTAAATTTAAACAAACTAAATTATACTACTTTGGAAAGCGTCTCCAAATATAATGTTTTCATTCTAAAGTGAAGGAATTTTTAAAATCGGATGACCCGTTTGCGCTGTACACTCGCTATGCGTCCAATGTGAAATGAAAATGCAACATTGCCATTTACCTGGACCCACAACGTAAGTGAGTGAAGTTACTGTCTTTTACGCTAACATGTCGATGGCCAGCCCCCGTTTCAAACAGTAACTTCATTCACTTATGTTGTGGGTCCAGGTAAATGACAACGTTGCATTTTCATTTAAAATTGGGTGCATAAAGAGTATACAGCACAAACATCTCGTCCGATTTTTTTTAAAAAGTGTTCACTTTAGATTGAAAACGTCATATTTCGAGATGTTTTTCCTCTTACATTTTGTTGTAACTCTGATAATAACAGAGTTATCCTATGTCAGGGAACGTTTGAGACATCCTGTATACATCATAAGAAGTTCCTTTCTAAATTCTACACGGATGTGGTTTCATTGAATGTGAGGTGGGTGATACACATTAGGCCTTTTGGGAGTACGTCACACGGACGACCGTAATTTTGTGTTCAAAATTTTTATGAATTGATGGGATATGTGATACATATGGCCACGGACTAGAATTTTCTCAGTATGTCAAATATGCAATCAGATTTCATGCAGCTTAATTTGGTGAAAAGCTATTGCCAATTGAACGTTACATTTACCTCTTTCTTGCAGATGTTGAACCATGCCGTTAGCACGTGAGGAATGGATCGAAATAATCAAACTGTGGGGCGGGAGGAGTATATGTGCAGTGGTTGCCGATTGCAGTCATCCACAATGTGACTCTGTGTCACATGTTTCAGTGTCACAGTAATTAACTAAATTTGAGAAGACGGGGACATTCGTGAACATACATCGTAGCGGTTCAAACTCGCGGAACCTTTTTCCTTCCCCATTTTGAACCGGTACATGAAAATGCCATTTTCTCCATGTTTGCCTGCGCCGATTTTGAAAATTCCTTCACTAATCGATTTCTCTCGTCGAGTACTACAAGAAACAGTTAAAATCTCGCGGGCCCTTTTTTCTTTCCCATTTTGAACTGATACATGAAAATGCGATTTTCTTCATGTTTGCCTGCGCCGATTTTGACAATTCTTCACTAGTCGATTTCTCTCGTCGAGTACTACAAGAATCAGTTAAAATCTCGCGGTTCTTTTTCATTTCCCATTTTGAACTGGTACATGAAAATGCGATTTTCTCTATGTTTGCCTGCGCCGATTTTGAAAATTCCTTCACTAATCGATTTCTCTCGACGAGTACTACAAGAATCAGTTAAAATCTCGCGGAACCTTTTTCCTTCTCCATTTTGAACCGGTACATGAAAATGCCATTTTCTCCATGTTTGCCTGCGCCGATTTTGAAAATTCCTTCACTAATCGATTTCTCTCGTCGAGTACTACAAGAAACAGTTAAAATCTCGCGGGCCCTTTTTTCTTCCCCATTTTGAACTGATACATGAAAATGCGATTTTCTTCATGCTTGCCTGCGCCGATTTTGACAATTCCTTCACTAGTCGATTTCTCTCGTCGAGTATTACAAGAATCAGTTAAAATCTTGCGGCCCTTTTTTCTTCCCCAATTTGAACCGGAACATGAAAATGAGATTTTCTCTATGTTTGCCTGCGCCGATTTTGAAAATTCCTTCACTAATCGATTTCTCTCGACGAGTACTACAAGAATCAGTTAAAATCTCGCGGAACCTTTTTCCTTCCCCATTTTGAACCGGTACATGAAAATGCCATTTTCTCCATGTTTGCCTGCGCCGATTTTGAAAATTCCTTCACTAATCGATTTCTCTCGTCGTGTACAAGAATCAATTAAAATCTCGCGGTCGTCTTTTCTTCCCCATTTTGAACCGGTACATGAAAATGCGATTTTCTGCATGTTTACCTGCGCCGATTTTGAAAATTCTTTCAGTAATTTATTTCTGTTGTCGAGTACTATAAGAATCAGTTAAAATCTCGCGGGCCCTTTTTTCTTCCCCAAGCCAATATTTTTGTATATTTTGAATGTATTCAAGTATGGAACAAAAGTATTATATAATTCCCTTAGTAGGTTTCTCAACTTCATATTTTTCAACTTAAATTTTATTTATTTTAATTATTTATTTTCTTGTGACTCAATATTTAATTGCAATCGTTCATTGGGGAGAAGGGTGGCCATTCTCAAATATATAAATATAGTATTCTTAAAATTTATGTGTTCTCGTACTATTAGTTTCTTCCACTAGACCTGGAAATTGAAAAATTAATACCTGGAAAACCTGGAAAATTCAGGGAAATTGAGTTCCATATTTATGTATGAACACTGCTATTTACATTTTTTTTTTCGAATAGGGAGAACTGTACAAAAGGGTGTTTTGGGAATGGTATAACAATAGGTTTCTGGGAGTGTTGTTCGAAATGAAATCTTTAAGTTTTACGTCCCACTATTGTGCTGGCTAGGCTAAAGATAACGGGGTGTTGTTCGCAGTGTTGAATTCAGACATTTACACCCGGGGGGGGGAATGTCAACTGCTCGGGGGAGGGTTATTTTTCTGTATTTTTTTCAAGAAAGCAGCATATTTAACAATTCCATTCACATACACATCTTACCTAATATTGAGACTAATTGCTGATAAATATTCAATGAGATTATAATTTTAAGAAAACAATCGTTTGATTTCATCTAAAACATTAAATAAAGACTGGCAAAAATAGTTTACACTAAACTTTAACTGCTATTTACAGTAACTATTTTTATTATTTCCTATATTCAGTAATTACTGTTTGTTACTAATATAAAAATTTTTAAAAAGATTTAAATTAACTGAAATATTTTTTCTCCTAAAACAAACATACTTAGGAATATCTTAATAAAAAGTTATCATTCTTTCTCACACTTCTGATTCTAAATCAAACATATTAGCCTTGGTTTCTTCACTGCATATACATCAATAGTTTAGTTGACGAAATCTTCAGTAGGATTAGTGCCGTGTCGTGGAAAATCAGCGCTTGGCGCGAGAGTATACGACGGCATCCCCGTATATATGAGTGAGGTCGACAGACCAGCCGCCAAAGGTGGGAAAATTTTAAAAAGTAAACCCTGCTTTTCCTTGATTTTGAGCACTTTTCATTACTTTTTTCCTTTCATTTTATATATGTCCACATGTATTTCATTCCTCTGTTTTTCTTTCCTTCTTTTCTTTTCTTTTTCCCTCCCGAATTTTTCACCCCTTACTTCGGCGCCCGGGGCCGTCGCCCCGCTTGCCCCTCCCCCATGGAACGGCACTGAGCAGGATCTTGGCCACCTTCAATAGCAATCTTTCACTTATATACTATTATCATATTGATAAATTCTATATAAGTCTCTAATCAAGGAGGGATAACTGTTCCTCCCTGATCCCTCTAAATGACGCCCACTGAATCTCACCCTTTAACTGAATTATTTTTAATTAAAGAAAGATGTGTTTACTTTAACAATCGTAAAACACATTTACGTCTGTTACTTCCGATGCGAGAAATGGGATTTAGGCGCCCTATTTCAAATAATGTAGGAACTGTATATTTTCAAGAACTGAAGTCTGCTGACATGAGATATTATATGGAATGATCGAAAGATCTTCCCTATCTTTCCTTTCGTATCTCAACCTGTGCTAGTGCTACCTACTAATATATAATATAGGGCGAGAGTATAGTACCTACTAAAATACAAACCTTTCTTCAACAGTTAACAATTTCATGTTCTGCCAAACTCAGTCATAGCGTTAAGAAATACAAGTTTTATTCACTATTTGGTATTCTATCTTAGATGTTACATGTTAACATTTATATAGAATGGGTCTGCGTCATTTATATGTATATTGAGAGATCGGATTTCGTCTGCACGTACACGGAAAGAAAAGCAAATAATTGGGTGAAGTAATTTCTACATTTTGTGACTGAAATTTTGGGAGTTTCTCCGGGGGGGAATGAATTTTCTTCGGGGGGGGGGAGATTCCCCCCCGGGCTACCCCCTGAATTCAACCCTGGTTGTTCGGTGGGGGTCAATGTTGCCAATTTTGGGTAAAGTCGCTAAATAAGGGGAATTCGACCTCAACGATAGCGTAGGTTGACCATAAAATTTTCAGTTAAAAACGGGACAGGTTCTTGCAACCCTAGACTTTTAGATCTACCTTTGTTCTTATCTGTGCCTTGATATCAGATTTCCTCCTCTCTCTCTTTGTTACAGAGCGGCTACTTATGAAAAAGGAAAGACACGTTGAAATTTGTTCAACACACAACCAACTGCTAAAACCTCTGCTGCCTTTCGAGCAGTACTGCGGACTATAGAGTATGTTTAATATAGGGAATTTCAGTTCAATTTTTGCCTCTTTGTTATTATTAATTATTAATACTTTTAAAAGGAGTAAAGATACTGGGTTTGTTATTTACTTCTTTCATTTACATAGAACGGGACGAATACTACTTTTTCCATCTACTGACGGGACGGCCGGGACACGCCACTAAAACGGGACTGTCCCGGTCAAAACGGGACGTATGGTCGCCCTACGATAGCGACAAAAAATATTTTTTTCCGATTGGAGACTTTTTTGGGTGATTTTTAAATGACGATTTACCTACTTACACATTTAGCGACTTTTTGCTCCAAACAAAATGTTCATCTGTAGAGAAGCATTATTAGTTCAAAACAGTTTTTACGTTCTTTTTTTCTGTTTGTTTGTTTTAATCAGCGCAACTGATGAAGAGTTTGGAAATACAGCATACTCACTGCCCCACAATCCTGCATTGTTATGTTACCCTTGCCCTCTAACGAAGAACAACTACAAACTTGATGTCCTTTAGTTCGCAGAGTTTCCGTTGAGAAACACACGTAATACATCATTACCGATAGCAACAAGATTAGCTATAGATTGCGTGAATAAAGGCGAAGAAGATGTTTGTTATATTTGTCCTTTGGGGTCTTTTAATTATTCTGCACTTTTTCTTTTACAAAAAAATTGCTTAACGTAAGTACTGTAGTGTTAATTATTTCGGAACTATTTTGACCACAATATGAACAAAAGTACCCGAAACAACCTGAAATGATCCCTGAATTAAAGGATTGGTTGCGCCCTATTTTCAAAGATGTGAGTAGAACCAGCGGCGCAAATCTGTCTTCAACATTGGGGGAGGGGGGGGGTAAGACCGTTACCATACTTTTTTTGGCGATGTCCAAAATACTTATGAAGTTGAAAAACAATGTTGTGGAGGATCAGAGTTGTCTTCAGCGTTGGGAGGCTGCAGATTTGAGGCTTATTCTGGGGGACATCTATTTTATCTCACGTTCCTTTGTAGCAATCGGACAAAAATAATCAAATTTCTCCCAAAAAACACATTTCAAATCGGATTATTGGGGAGAAGTCCCCCTCAGTTCCAAGATTGGAGGGGACATGTATCCGTCATCCCCCCCCCCCCACGAATTTGCGCCAGTGAGTAGAACATATTGTTTAGTTTACATCTACAACTTTAAAACAATGCTTATAAACAATGAATTTCTCTATTATTTTTTATAGCGACTTTTCACCCAAAATTGGAGTTGTCATATCCCGTTTCGCAAACTTATTGCCAACATTTTGGAAACTGGTTGCGAAGAAAGCTACAATGGATGAGTCGAGTTATTTCGTCGCTTCCGCTGTGAACCTAAGTACAAGATTCCAAAGAGATTAAGAAAAAATGAAATGAAACCTTTGAGTTTTACGTCCCACAGTTATGCCGGTTAGGCTAAAGGAGACGCTGATGATAAGCAATGAATGAAATGGTGGAATGAAGAAAGTGGAAGGAAACGGGAGAACCCCGAGGAAACCCACGCACAAGGTGTTTGTCCATCACAAAGTTCATTTGACGGGGGCTGGGATCGAACCCGGGACCCCAAGTACCGGAGGTGAACGCTCTACCACTGAGCCACCGCAGCTCTTAAGAGATTAAGAGTCACAAACATAGTCACTTTCAATTTTGTAATATATATAGGTCTATATATTGCATCACTGACTAATAACTAAAATCCTTGGATTGTATATATAAAAGTCGCCCCCTGCCCGTAAAAAGCTTCATTCGAACTCGGAATCGAACAATTGCATCTGTAAAACAGTGCTGATTTGATTTTAACGTTCCTTTCAGCAGCAAGGCTGTATGAGACGTGGACCTACAGATTAACGTGGAATCCGAACCACATAAGCTCCGGCCGGGAATCGAAAAAATGAAATGAAATCTTTGAGTTTTATGTCCTACGGTTATGCCGGTTAGGCTAATGGAGACGGTGATGAGTAATGAATTAAATAGTGGAATGAAGAAAGTGGGAGGAAACGGGAGAACCCCGAGAAAACCCACGCACACGGTGTTTGTCCACCACAAGGTTCACTTGGCGGGGCTGGGATCGAACCCGGGACCCCAAGCACCAGAGGTGAACCTTCTACCACTGAGCCACCGCGGCCCCCGGCCGGGAATCGAACCCGGGTGTTCCACGCCAAAGGCGTGTTCACTAACCACTTAGCCACGAGGGAGCTCATCTATAAGGCAGTGTAAACAAACAAAAAAACGCACACTGGATGTTTGCGCAACTGAGGATCAAAACATTCTCAATGGAGTATGAGAAATAGTTAACGCCAATCAAAGTGTGCTTTTGCTTATTTATTACTTCGTTAATACTTAATTCCTTCTAGAAATAGTGAAACTATACTATGAAGAAACACTAATAAACTAATAACAATTACGTTGTATTTCTTACCACACCACGACCATTTTTACCACCCATAGAATTTGAACCTAGTACTATACTGCATTAGTCACGCCGTAACGAAAGATGAACACCTGGCACTCGTAGCTGTTGAAGCTACCTGTATATCACGCGGCCTGCGTTGGTACTCCTCAACATAAATACCTCACAGCCCAAAGCCAGGAAACATCACAGACAGAAGACAGGGGCACAAGCAGTGCCTGACACTTCACGAACTCTAAACCCGCCAAGACTCAACTCAACATGACCTTCAATTACGTTCTAGAAACCAAACCAATGCTAAGGCACAAACTTACCAACTTCCTATATGAAAACACAAGAAAAAAAATCTAACTTTTTTGGTTCCAAAGTGATGACATAACAATAATACTAAAAAGGTTTTAATTTTCAGTAACCCAAACATTAATTAACTAGGGAACATAACAAAGCAAAAATAAATAAAAATAAAAATAAATTAAATTAAAAAATAAAAATCTGACAAGTAAACTCTCCCTGACTACTTTTTTTTTTTTTTCAGTGAGGCTGTAAAATATGTCAGTATCTTCGTAAAATATATATATTTCAATGTAAACAAGTTCTTTAAACAAAAGAAAGCTTTGTAGTAGAGCGCTTACCTCTGACGCGTTAGGTCCCTGGTTCGATTCCTGCTCCCGACAAATAGCCTTTTGGTGAACACTGTAGGTGTGGTTATTCTTAAGACTTTCCAGTTTCCTTACCTTTTCTTGATTCCACCATTATCATGTATCTCATTGTCACCTTCTCTCTTACATTGATATACAATCATGGGGCGTTAAATTAAAAGCAAAAAAAAAAAAAAAAAAAAATTGCAAATATCCAAGTAAAAATGAGTTTTCTAGACTACACAAGTGGCCCCGCGTAGGGTAGTCGCTAGCGCTCTCGCCTTCGGTGCGAACGGTTCCGGGTTCGATCCCGGGGGAGAACTCGGTCGAAAAAGTATCAAAAGATTTTAAGTCCAGCCATCCTGAATGAGGTTTCCTTGGGTTTTCCTCATTCACAGCAGGCAAATGCCGGAGTGGTACCTAACATATAGGTCCCAGGCCGTTTTCTTTCTTCCCCAATCCTTTCTTCCCTTCCTTTCCCCGGATAGTGTACTCGCCGAGGAAAGTCATCCCTCATATGGGGTAACAAGGCCATTGATGCCGAAAGCCCAGAAATCTAAATCCTAAATCTTCACTACACAAGGAAATTTCCGCGCTGAAAACGGTTTATTAGCAATTATGTTAAGCAGTCCTGTAGTAAATCTGCACCAAGTAATAAATCGTCACATATAAAATGGAATGAATAAACACATAACATTCATTTTGCTACCTTGAAACATAATATGTTTCAAAACATTAATATTCAAAGTTTTTTCAAAATTCAGATTCACCCATTCCATTCTCCTCAATCATTTACGAGTTACAATAGTAAGAATTGTAGTCATAAACTACATTACTTACTTAGTACTATATTAAAGCAAGTTACACTAAAAGAATATATAATTAATGGAATATTTAACTAAAGTAATAGTTAACTAGTGTACTTACCCAAGCATTTGTTTCCTTCCTATCTTCTTTTCAGTTTGTAAACAACCTCGTTTCGCAAGCAAAAGACGGTAGTTCAATGACGTCAGCCATGGCGAAAGAAAGAGGTGTCTATAGGCGGCCTGGATCTCACACACAGATGGACGTATTTAACATATAGCTGAAGTATTTAACATACGTATACGTATGTAAAATACGGAAGATTGTTAGATATCAGACATCCTGCAGCGACATGATGTAATATCTAAGCGGGTAAAAGGCAGTACCTATGTAGTATATGGATAAAGTACGCTCCGTACAGATTTCCTTAGTAAACATAACGAATCCTTGTATTTGTACAATATACCGCTGTCCGGATAATGGATTTTTCTCAGTGCATCTCCTGAGGATTTGCTGACGGCCAGATACAAACATTATGAGTGTTCACATTAGCTCTTAGGTGAAATGTCGATTTATCACTGAAGACGACACGATCCAGAAAATCTTCATTGTTATGCAGCAATATTTCACTTGCGAAATTGGCACGTAAACCATAGTCTGTAGGCTTTAGACCTGTAGCAACTGCAAACGAAAAGGACTGCAACTGCATTGCATGTACATGCGTGCGTACAAAACTGTTTGAGTTGCTCTTTCATTTGATATAATATTTATAATTGTATTAAATAAGTTAATTGTAATAGATACTACAAAGTTTCAAAACCCTAATATTAATTTTGAAACACCCTGCATTACTTCAAATTGTATCATCCTATATTCATGTCTTTTATGTACATATCATCAGGGCCTGTCCTAGTTAATTTGTCGCCCCATGCAATGGCATAATTGCCGCCTCCCCCTTTCTCCAGAAAGAACAAATCGTAAGTCATGATTTTAGGTGTGCTACTCCAGTATGAACATCAAAGGTAAGGGTAAGTGAAGTTGCACTCAGGAAGGCTTAAATGCTTACTAAAAATGCAATCGCGTTGTGTCTTTTTTTTTTTTTTTTTTTTTAATATTAATCTATTATGTTAGTGAAAGATAAAGCAAACACACCTGCAGAGTAAAGATGGTAATCCTTTTTATAGAATTCAATATCGAGCTTCAATCTCAATGTATCAGTTTGCAATTCTAGTGTAACTAGCTCTTTTATCTTTATTTCTCTTCTATATCTGTTAACATTTTTTAAAAAAACTTGTTTCTATCTTCTATGATAAGGAACTTGTTTCTGACAAAAACAAGACTAGTTGTCATATCAAAACTGTGATAACTTACTAAATGGAACAGATATTCACTACTATTCGAGAATTGAATTCTTGCATTTGGCAACAATCAAGCAATTTGTGTTCGGATTTATTCGATCATTTGCTTTAGCATTGTTCATGTGGCCTTAAAGTAATGCAACCTAAACATAATTTATGAATGTAGTATTCAAATAGAAGGTCAGCTTAGTAAATGTAACTACCATCATCATGAAGTCTGTTTCCAACAAGAAATATTTAATTTAAATAATATACTTATGACAGATTTTGCCGGACCATCCAAACTTCCTGCTCCACGCAAATGCACGTGTTGCACATATGGTAGAGCCGGCTCTGCATATTATATATATCTAGTCGACAAATTATTTATATATGACATTTAGGCAAATTAGTATTAGTTTTTACCTTTAGACAAGTTATTTGAATTTTATACTGTTCGTGACATTATTTTCGTTCTTATTAAAGGCCTGCTTTCACGAAGAAACAAAATTTCATTTCTACTTTTATTTCTTAGTTGATATTGATGGAAACTGCTGAAACCCGAATTGTTAATAGGTATGGTATTCATGTAAATTGTAAAATATTTGTAGGTATCAGTATCTAGAGTGTAATTTGTGTTGCACTTTACGGTGATTATACCTACAAAAAATATTTAATACTTAAATAGACGTAATATGCATTACAAATGACTATTTGAAAAAAATGAAATTTAGAAAAAAAACGAGAGACAATGTTTTTTTTCTAAAAAAAACGGAAATTTCTGAAAAAATACGAACGGTTTTTTTTTCTATTTACAACACTACTTTTTAGTGTCGAAAATGCTCTGTATACGGTATTTTGTCCGAATACACCACTATTGCAGTGGTATAATTGAGTATGTAAAGAAAAAAAAAACATTAGACCAGACTAGGACTAGGAAATTGGCTCTATTAGGTAATTTCTTAAATGCAGTTCTTAGAAACAGTATAATTACAGCTATGCTTATATTAAAATAAACTAACAATAAAATTATATTATACTAACCTTTGCCTGGGTAGAGCTTCGCTCCCAGATCGCCAATTTGCTCTACATACGGCCTCGCACGATATGTATAGCAAATGCCCCTACGTGCTATTCTGACACAATATTTTGCGTTCTTCCTTTCGTCTCATTTAGAATATAGAATTGAGCTTTCATATAGAATATAGAATTGAGCTATCATTTCAATAATATAGAATTGGATTGAGCTAAAACTCTGTTACGATATCCAAACACCTCGAAAGGCATTTTAATGAACCACCCGCATCTCTTTTTCTTTCCAGAGCTCCTTCGTGGCTAAGCGGTTAGCATGCGCGCCTTTGGCGCGGGAGACCCGGGTTCGATTCCCGGCGGGAGCTCATGTGGTTCGGATTCCACGTTAATTAGTAGGTTCACGTCTCATATAGCCTCGCTGCTGAACGGGACGTAAAACTCAAAAATCAATCAATCTTTTTCTTTCCTTTTACGTTAAGTATCAAAAACGTTCAAATACATGTTTAATTATTTTAAATGAAAAATTAAACAGCCAACCTTCATGTCTCTAACTGTAAGGGATCCCGAGATATGGGCATTTGATGATGATGATGATGATGATAATAATAATAATAATAATAATAATAATAATAATAATAATAATAATAATAACAGTGAAACCTCCCTTAACGGACACCTCTCAATAACTGACACCTCTATAATACGGACACATTATTTTGTCCCTGCAAAAATATATGTTCTCTTATGGAACAAAACGCTCCCTTTTACGGACACTCTCAGATACGGACGCGGACAGCCTCTCCCCCCCCCAAAAAAAAAAAAAACGTTTCAATAACCTCTTCATAACGGACAGGAATTATTCTCGGTTCTGTGATATATTACAGTAGACAGAAAAGTCTTTCCCCACAAGTATATCTATTGTGAGTCTAGACCTGGTGAACCATCAAACAGAACAGCTTCAAACTGAACTTGAAATTATTCTTTTTTTCTGCCCTCAATAAATTGCTTTCTGGTGGAAATCCTAGAAAACATTCAATGCGCGATAGCACTCATGCAGGGTCAGTCGTATGGCCAAGAATTCTATGCGAACTATCTTCCCTTCCCTAACAAATTTAGTCCTTTTTCCTCTGGGCCTTGCATCTTTCCCGTCAGTTTCATAGATAACAAAACAAACATTGTTTCACAGTAACATCTCCAACGAGCAATGTTTCCTCTATTACGTTTTTTTGGACAAGCGACATTTTTCTTTTACTGATGATACTGGAACAAGTCTGGGTTGGAGTTTTCAGTGTCTCTAAGAGGATATTCTTAGATACTGGGGCTGGGTCAATAAACTCCCATATGCCTTGTCATCCATTCCGCCAGCGAAGATACCGCTCCAGTACACAAACCCACACATACACATGTTTTTTCCGGAATCGTACTGAGGATTCTAAGAGGACACTTGCTAATGAGTTTTCTTACCTTTCTAAAGGAAAAATTATGCCTTTTCTCGCAAAATAAAAGAGTTTAGCCGATTAGTTGGTTCCTAACGCATCTTTTGAGAAGGTTCTGAGAATTTGAAATAAATGAGAAATGCTTACAGAGTGATTACATGTACTTAAGAAAATTAGCATATACGCATTATCTTTTGCAGTACCGGTATACGAATATATTAACACATCCCCCAGCAATAATATTATTTAACAAAAATGAATTTCTCCTTCACCCCTCCCAGTAATTCAAATACGTAGTAAATAGAGTACGTATTTTCATAATGAATTTTACGTATGTACGCTCATACATAATGAATTCACTGTATATTACTGCATACAATTACCGTTGTGAGAAATTAAATTTCTGAACCTCTCTGTAACGGACACCTCTCAATAACGGACAAAAATTCATGTCGCATTGGTGTCCGTTATTCAGAGGTTTAACTGTAATAATAATCTCCATCCCTTTTCTTTCCTTCTAGGTAAAATATCAAAAACGCTGAAATACGTATTGGATTATTTTGAGTGAGAAGTCCATACGCCAAATTTCATGTTTCTAACCTTTAAAGATTCTTAGATATTTATATGTTATTATAATAATTGCAATCCCCGTAACCTTTTCTTTTGACCTCTTTTTCTCCAATTTTAATAAAGTATAAAAAAACGTTGAAACGCGTGTCAAATTATTTAAAATGGGAAATCCAAATACTAAACTTCAAGTCTCCATCCTTAAGGGATTCGGAGAGATGGGCACCCCATTCCTTTCTTCGAATTTCCAAGAAATCCTTCCTTAGTAATTTCCTACATCACAAATCTTATCTACTGTCCGATCACAAATCTTATCTACTGTCCGAATTCCAAGTTTCTAGCTTAAGCGGTTTGGCCTGTGCGATCAGTTATTTATTCAAGACTTCGTCTTTTATATAACAGTTTGTGTTATTTCCCAAGGAAAGAAGAAATGCGATTAAAAGTCACAAATGAATCCCTGGTTCCTTCCTAATGTTTTCGTGTTGAACCTCAAAAGTCACGGCTCTCTTTGTTGATCTAGTAGCTAGCGAACGTATCTTTGATCTTTGATGCATGAGGTTGCGTGGTTTGATTCCCGGTGAGTAAGCATCGAACGTACTACAGTGGTTAAGATCCAACTTTAAACTCTAGTTTTCGTTCTGTAAAGCATCGCATTTGACAAACAACGTAAATACCTATCAATCAATCAACCAACCGAAAAGTCTCACAAGGGAACCTTCCGAAAATGATAGCTGCAGTGAAAGATGTGGCCTATGCCAAAGCTGCCCATAGCAATAGGCTCAAGAAATATAAGGGGTGGAAGTTCGGGAAACAGCAAGGCTGGACAAGGGGGAAAAGTGCAAATTCCACAAAAAAAGGGGGGGCACGGCAAAATACAATGCTGACAAGTGATGTATAGAAAGAGACTTGCCACAATATGGAACAAATGGACGCTACCAGTGGGGTTAACAGTGTTGCCAACTGCAATGAAAAGTACATGTTTTGCAAAGAGCACTGAATATGAAGTGAGTGCAATATTCAGTGTCAACCTGTCATGTAGAACATAAGATATGGCGTGTCTAATCAGTGGTACAATCTAACAAAAGAAAATAGAAAAAACAGAAGTACGAAAAATACGGAAAAAACGGAGTTGGCCATAATGCGTCACATTTGATCAGGGGCTGTACATATTAGAATGAACAAAACAAGAAGCACCGAATATGCAGGAAACCGACGTACCTAGAGTCGAAAAGAAAAACCAGTTCCAAAGTTGGCAAGACTGGCCATGGACATCCAGACAAGTCTAATATAGTTAGGCCACTCGCTTCAGAAAAAGAAAATTCCGGCAACAGGCATCACTTGGAATGCATCAATGTTAGAGTGATTGAGGCAATGTCAAGTCGGGGAACATGAAATGGTTGGGTTGAGCCAACAACCGATAATAGGAGTAAACATTGTGTCATGGTTGGGTCGTATGTGGGAATATACAGGGTGTCCCACCAAACTTTGTGACCTGAAAGATTTGAGAAACGAACAAAAATGTGACGGATCCAGTTGTGCAAGAATGTACCATTGTCAGGGGGTGATAAAAGTCTGTGAGAAGCAAGTGCCCCCAGGATCCCCAACATAGGGCCCCAGGAGCCAACTTCAAATTTTCAAATGGAAACAGGGACCGAGTGTTACCTCTCTCGATTGATCACGGAATGTGCAACAACATATATAGGAAACATTCGCTATATGAAACATGTTTTTCAAAATGGCCGCCACAAATATGTGCTGCCTTAACATTGCATCGAACAATGTGATCTCAAATTGCTGCGAAGCGAAAAGAGATGTTGCAAATCCAATTGCACAGGAATGTACTCATGTCGAAGGCCAAGAGAACTTTGTAAGAAGCAAGTAAGGGCCCCCATCATAAGGCTCAAGGGGGTCAACCGCAACATTTCAAATGGGAACAGGGGCGGATGATATTTCTCTGGATAGATACAACACCGTCTATAACAAAACATTTGCTTTATGAAGCACGGGTTTCAAAATGGCCGCCAAAAATGCACGTTGTTCTTGTCACCCAGCAGATATTTTTGGCGGCCATTTTGAAATCCCATATAGTAAATATTTCTGATATGCGTTGTTGCATATTCCAAGATTTATCGAAAGAAATATAACTCTACCGATGGTGCTATTTGAAATTTTTAAGTTGGCCCCTGGGACCCTATGATGGGGGACTTGGGGGCACTTGCGTCTCACAAAAGTTTGTCGCCCGCTGACATGGGTACATTCCTGCACAACTCGATGTGTCACATTTTTTTCGCTTTGAAACTATTTCAGTTAGAGATGGTACCGAGACCGAGACCAGTCTCGGTCTCGTCTCGGTCTCGTCTCGAATTATCGAGACGAGACCGAGACCGAGACGGACTTTTATATACCGAGACGAGACCGAGACCGAGACGGACTTTTAAATACCGAGACGAGACCGAGACCGAGACAGACCTCTATAAATCGAGACGAGACCGAGACGAGACTTAGGTCAGTCTCGAAAGTCTCGGTCTCGTCTCGAATATTGATATTTATAGATACTAAAATTGCCTTCACAGAAAATTTGTTTCGTTGCTGTGTTAGATAATATGAGAGCAGTTGACTGATGTACAGTGGCGTATTTACGGGGTGGTTATCGGGCTCAAACCCCTCCCAAAATAAATTTGTGATAATTTTTTGCATTGCACGTACAACGCAAATGTTTTTTACTCGTTCCTCAAGCATCTCCCGAAACAAAATCCACTGCTGATGCAAATAGATTTCTCTCTCTGTCTCTTTGTCTCTCTCTCTCACTATATATATATATATATATATATATATATATATATATATATATATATATATATATATATATATATATATATATATATATGGCCGCAGTGCCACCCAGGTCCGCCCTGTATGGGTTCCCGGAACCCAACTTTAATTTTAAATGGAAGCAAGGGGTGAGTGGTACCTCGTTCGATAGATCTTGAAAAACTAAAAAGCGTTGTGGCAAAAAAAAAAAAATCTTTCATATTGGGCACTGCATTCAAAATGGGCGCCAATACATGTTGCCTCTATCAGATACAGTAAAACGTGCAGTACCACTAATATGAAAACGTTTGAACATAAATGAACCGAACAAAATCTCAAATAGAAAATGTCATGTGGCACATCTATTGATATTGTCGCGGAGACTCCCAGGGCCACCCGTCATGGGGGCCCAGGGCGCAACTTTAAAATTGTAAATGGAAACATGGGGTGTGTGATACTTCGTTCGACTTATCTTTAAAACCTAAAGAGTGCTGTTGCAAAAGAATGTTCATATGAGTCACCGTTTTCAAAATTACCACCAAGACATGGTACCTGCATCAGGTAAAACGTCCAGTATCACTAATATGAAAACACCAGAACAAATATTCGAATAGGAAATCACAGAGTGTGTTTATCATTCTATAGCTCTGGAATGTTGCAACAGTCGAAAAGATGATTAGAGTGAAAGTGCCATAATGGAGAGGAATAAATCTAACTCCTAGAAAATTATCGCTCCAACCTCACTCTGTACGTGAGTGAAACAGGAAGAATCGGTGAAATTGCAAATGGGAGCCTTAGTTTTTGCAAATTGTATCTACGAAACAAAGTTACTTGAAATGTGTTTTTATAAGAGATAAATGTCTCTGTAATGGGATAAAGTATGTAAAATTCTTGTTAAATGGTACCTTCCATTTTGATTGCGGGCAATGGTTTGATGCAAAAATGAATCAACTGAAATGCGAAACCAATGTGTCGAGCAATGCAATTTTAGAACAATGTTTACAAACGTTGGTTTTGTTCAACAGTCGTCTGCATAATATTGGTTCGCTTCTTTTCCTTCTATGTCTTCTTGCATATGACAGAATATGAGTTTCACTGAGATGTCTACAGTTACATTCCGAATAACTTTCAACGGTAATTTCAGTTGTGATCCTTAGTAACGAAACGGTACATTCTGATGCAGATATGTCGCAAAAATCTTGCACGCAATGCGTTAAATTATCAGGGGCGAAGAGTCGGGTAAAATGTTATTAAACTTGAATTTCACCCTATTTTTATTCACCTTATTTCACTTTATGTTTATTCATTATAGTACCAGTTATTTGAACACAAGTGTGTCAGACAAACCATATCTATTGCAAATAAAACTGAGGTTCTCATTTGAGATTTTTACCATTCATTCCCTCTTCACCTATTTACGGACAGAGATCGGAAAGATAATTTTCTATCATTTCCTCTTTTGCATCATGTCAATTATACTTTAATAATCTTTTTCTCCGTTGCATTATACTCGAGCCGTGGAATGATAAATACCCTCTGTGCTTTCCTATACGAGTTTTATTCTGTTCATTTATCTCCAACTATTTTCATATTAGGGGTCTAGTTGTACTGGACGTTTTATCTGATACAGGCACCATGTCTGGCGGCCATTTTGAAAACGGTGACCCATATGAAAAATCTTTTGCTACAACACTGTTTAGTGTTTCAAGATTTATCCAACGACGTATCACTTGATCCATATTTCGGTTTAAAATTTCTAAGTTTGGCCCCCTTAAAAGGAAGCCCTGGGAGAACTGCGAGAACATTACTTGACGCGCCCCATGCCTTTCCTGTTTCATTTTCTGACTGTTCGTTTATCTCCAACTGTTTTCATAATAATGGTACTGGACGTTTTATCAGATACAGGCACCATGTCTTGGCGTCCATCTTGAATACGGTGACCGATATGAAAAATATTTTGTCACAACGCTTTTTACTTTTTAAAGATCTATGGAACGAGGTATTACTCGCCCCATCTTTCCATTTAAAATTTTAAAGTTTGGCCCTGGTATCCCATGAAAGGCGTCCCCGGGAGGCGCCGCGACGACACCATTCAGTGTGCCCCATGGCATTTTCTATTTGAGTTTTTGTTTGGTTCATTTATGTTCAACCGTTTTCGAGATATGTCCGTGGAAACATTAAAATGGTCCATCCTGGATATATATATAGCCACGGACCAGTATATGATCAAGAGAGGGGCTAAACCATGGTTTGCGCTTTATCCAGTGTAAAGAAAGTAGGATTGAAGCCCATTTTATCCAGTGCATATCTGAGAGTTAAGGGGGCTATAGTCCCTATAGCCCTCCCCTAGAATCTGCGATATATATATATATATATATATATATATATATATATATATATAGACCCTATATATATATATATATATATATATATATATATTGAAAATGCTGAAATTTTGTACCAAGTTGGGTAATTCTTCTTTATACTCTGCAATATCACTAGATAAACAAGCAATGTTGCTAAAGCAAAATAAAGTTGCGTTTTCTCAAATTGCGCAATGTGAAGTATTACATATTTCTAATTTAGTTATTTAACAAAACCACAATAGCCCATACATTATTTAGTGTACCTTGGAAATCTCTAATAACGCAAATGGGATGGACGATGCAATGCGCATCAACTGTACCATAGCGTCAAATACTGTGATCATGGTATAATATATTTCGAATGAATGAAGGAACAAAGTTACAAGAAACGGAAAATTTAAATGTTTCTAGAGACTTTACTTCGAAAACGCTCTCATATATCACGTCTCATCATGCAGATGCTTCCAAAAGACTTAAATGATTATAACGCCATTTACAACAATTGTTATTTCAAATCGTTTCAGAGATACCAAACACATTGGTAGTGATTGTTATACTGCTTAAAATGACGTATTTGTATTAAATTTTTATAATGATTATTGCTTTCCTTTGCTTCTATAACATTACAACAATAGTTTTTGGTGGTTTTAATTACAAGTCGCAGTTACATTATTTTAAGCAGTGTTGTCCACTTAAATAAATTGCTAAATATTATTCTAAATATGTGCAAATAACGTAGATAAACTGCAAACTATTTTAAAATGGCTCGTAATTTGTTTCATGGTGCAAGAATGCTTTCAAGAGACGACGTTTTTCACAGTCTTTGGGCTACTTATAATGTTAATGTTTAAGTCTTCGTTCCAGCAACACATGTAAATGCAAATTGTAACTGATACATTTTCAGTAAGACTAGTTGTTCCCCCTAAGCTTTAGGCCTGGTGTACACTTTATATTAAGACCGTGCTTAATTAAAGGTACTAATTACACCCTAATTACATTTCACTTGCTTTAGTTTGACCACCGACCACCTCAAACTCGATCCATACCATATAGCTATATGCAATTATTCAAGGACTTACAGTTAGTAATACACAGTGTTCACTTTTGTTTTGTTTTGTTTTAGTTTAACGTCCCACAGTTATGCTAGGCCGGCTAAAGGAGACGTGGAGCTAATGATTATAGTGGAATCCGAACCACTTCAGTCGTTCAACTTTACCCCTACCAGAAATCGAACTCGGGACCACGCGAACCGAAATCAAGAGTGCTAGCCGCTAGACCAAATGGGGGTCCTCGCATTGTGTTGATTTAAATCATTCAGTCAGTGTTGCCAGATCTGAAGATTAAAAAGTAGCGTGTTTGTAGGCCTACTCCGAAAGTAGCGAATTCGAACTATTTGTAGCCCAAATATATAGAAATTGATGGTGCTAATGAAATAATTTAACATGAGCTAGAAAGTGTGCTGGTCGTATTGCAAGAAGAAATTATGATCGACGGACGAAAACAATTCTAGACTGGATCTCACGGGACAAAAGCAGCCTAGGAAACCTCCCCATACAAGAAGGTGTGACGAAATCAAGAACCACGGAGGAGTAACCTGGAAAAGAATTGCCCAAGTTAGATAGTTGTGGAGAAGACTTGGAAAGACCTTCATCTAGCAATGGATTGATAATGGTTATTATGATGATGGTGATGATTTTATTATATCTGGACCTCGGAGGTAAACTAAACCAAGTCATAATTTCGTAATTTTACAGAAGCGAAAAACCGGTTCCTCAACTAAGACTAAATATATAACTTTTACTAGGTAAGGTAGGGTAAAAATGGATCCAAAATTTACTGAAAGTCATAGAGCGAAAAAAATATTTTTGACCATTCAATCCATCATGTTGCAGCTAAACTACGAAAATTAATACAAAAGAAAACTAGAAAGTTAAGAATCACTTGTTTTGGCGAGTGAGAAAAAATAGATACAGATAACTCGAATTACCTATATACTTATATAATACTAGCATATATTACCCGCTTCGCTGGGTTGAAATGAAAATTTAAATGCACAACTCCATATCTCATGTGTTTAATACCCGTGAAATATGCTTGCAGTAAATGTTAACATTATAGCGCCTGTCATTTATGTTAACCCGCCGAGTGACACGGTCATGCGGGTTGCATATACATACGTTTATTTTTATACCTATGATGAACTAACAAAGGATTTGTACGTATGGACACTTGAATGGTCAATTATCTCAAGACACTGGTAATTAAAAATTAAAGTGATATGATAAAAACCATCTAGGGTCCAAATCCTAATAACCCCCCAAAAATGAAAGAAATTGGTCCAGCCGTATTAGCGTGATGAGGGAACAAAGGATTTGTACGTTCTCTTTTATAATATAGATGTATATCCATGTTTCGCATGTTTTAATCAATATAAAATTTCAACGTAATGAACGCAAGATTAGTTTTCTCGAATAAAGATTGCATGCACCGTTGAGAGCTCAGGAACGGCACTGGATATGTGCTTACGTAATACATTACCACCTTATGAACTTGTATAAGAAACAGAATTCATTTAAAATAAGACGCGAATTATGCAAAACATCGGACTTTGAATCTAACTTGTTTTGTGATCCAACCCGAGACCTCACATAGCAAAGATTAGTGTAGTAGCTCCCACCACGAGGTTCAGGACGTTCGTGTTATAAAGTGTCAATTAAACACGGAGATGTGAAACGGTAATATAGCATTTCATCAATTTCAAACAAAATACGTATATTGTAGTAATTTTACCCTATTTGTTAAGATAATGAACGTTATATTTTGTTTTTAAAATGGCAGTCAAAGCAGAATGTATTGAATAATAAATGAGAAATTGTAAAGTTTCAATTTCGGTACGACTAAATACATTCGTGCTGCTATGTGTTGCGTTTGGAGTTAATTTAATAGAGTTTAATTGTATACGCAGTTCTGAGGCTATATTAGACAAAGTCTATTGCTGAAAGTGAAATCTGGGTTCTATTAGGGTTTTAGCGTGATATACCCACTGATCATTGAACCTGGAATACGCACATGGAAAGCATTAGCACTAGCAAATTAGCTACGAAGAGGTACACCATACCCTAATTCTAAGTCAAAATGGAAGGAAAAAATAAGCGGAAACGACAGACTGTACCTGAATAATACTTTCACTATTTTAATTTCACAGTATTTATTTCGAGACTTTCGAGACTTTCGAGACGAGACCGAGATTTGGTACTCGAGACCGAGACCGAGACCGAGACAAGCATCTGTTGACCGAGACGAGACCGAGACCGAGACGGTGATTTTTCACTCGAGACGAGACCGAGACCGAGACAGTTATTTATCAACCGAGACGAGACCGAGACTGTACAAAGTCTCGTCTCGTCTCGTCTCGATACCATCCCTAATTTCAGTCGCAGAGTTAGGTGGAATACTCTGGATATATCATATAGGCGGTGATAGTACTGCAGACAGCAACACACAGCAGATCAAGCCTTTGATTATGTTTGCTTTCTACATGTGTGGATATGTGATAGAAAGACCACCAAAAGTTCCGACACCTCTAGAGTACTGTTTCGAGACATTCACAGGCGATTATTGTACCATGTGTGACGGATTGACAGTATTCCGCTGTGTTCACTGCAAATGTATCTTCTGTTTCGACCATAGTCTCATCGAACAATTGCACGTACAATGTGGACGAGCATGTACAAATGATGCGAAGGCTAATGCCTGTTGCCGGAATTTCCTTTTTGTGAAGCGAGTGGCCTAACTATATTAGAATTGTCTGGATTTTTATGGCCAGTGCTGCCAACTTTGGAACTCGTTTTTCTTTTCGACTCTAGGTACGTCGGTTTCCTGCATAGTTGGTGCTTTCTTGCTTTGTTCATTCTAATATGCACAGCTCGTGATTAAATGTGGCGCATTACGGCCAACTTCGTCTTTTCCATATTTTTCGTACTTCTGTTTTTTCTATTTTCTTTTGTTAGATTGTACCACTGATTATACACGTCATATCTTATGTTCTACATGACAGATTGACACTGAATATTGCACTCACTTCATATAGTGCTCTTTGCAAAACATGTACTTTTCATTGCAGTTGGCAACACTGGTAACCCCACTGGCGGCCTTCATTTGCTCCATATTGTGGCAAGTCTCTTTCTATACATCACTTGTCAGCATTGTATTTTGCCGTGCCCCCCCTTTTTTTTGTGGAATTTGCACTTTTCCCTTTTGTCCAGCCTTGCTGTTTCCCGAACTTCCACCCTTTATATTTCTTGAACCTATTTCTATGGGCAGCTAATTTTTTGGGAATGTTCATCTCTGTTACAGCTCTTTCAATTGGCATAGGTCACATCTTTCACTGCAACTATCATTTTCGGAAGGTTCCCTTGTCAGATTCAGAGAGCTTTTCGATAAGGCGCGCTGAAGATTCTATATTTCTCTTTATTCAAGGTAAACATACTTGAAGTTTCAGGACCCGAATTCCATTTACATATCCTTTTTCTAGGACACAATTTTAAAATATAGCTTTTTAGTTCAAAGAGTGAGCCGTCATCGTCCTTCCTACAGTTGTTCGTCCAATGAATGAATCATATTCTCGCTCCTTTGGGGCTTATAGTGACCGCCTCAAGGAACTAGGGACAGAAGTAATATTCGCACTTCAAATATGTCTGTATTAAGTACTATTAAGTCCCATACATTTTGATTAGACTCTGCTAGGCTTGTCACACAGATTGAATCTGTCGAGAAAAGACCATATTTGTGTTTTCCAACGATAAATGCTGGTAGAAAAACCAGACCTTTGGGGGGGGGCGTCGCCCCCTTCGCCCCCTTGGATCCGACAGTGGTAAGTGAAGAATATGAACATAATATAATTCATATTAAAGAATCTTCTATATCAGTGGTCTTATGAAAATTCATGTGTTCTTAAGGAACGAAGACTAACGCCTGTGTTGAAAACAGAACAAACAGAGCGCAAGAGAGTTCTGCATGCATTGGTACAAAAAATGTTTGGGATTGTTGACATATAAAGAGCAACGTATGAAAAAAATATTTGCTTTTCAAGGGGAATTAACCCGAGAAAGGTAAACTACGTAAATTTTATGTCTACGATTTGGAAACACTGATGTGACGTAGCGGGAACTGTGTGTAGGAATACAAACCTCAAGATATGCTATCGCGGGTTAGTTGGCTTGATGTTCCGATGTTAATTACTTCTGTAGGTATTATGTTCTCTGTACAGTCCGCGGCATAAAATTTGTTACAAAAATTCTAAGTCCAAATGAATAACAAACTCTTGCCCAGTTTTCTTATGCATTCCCGCAATACATGTATCAATCGATTAGTTGCTTCTAGTATTTATTCCAACTCCTCCCCGCCCTCCACCTCTCCTTGTCTAAAGCAGTGTGTGTGACGTAATACACTCTTTCCATTCAGCTGAAAAAGAAACAGGAATCAAGTTTACAACGTTATAGCTTTAAAACAGTCTTTTCCATTCGTTTGTTCTGAAATATTTTTAAGAGTCTAAATTAAAGGAAAGTCACACAATCTTCCCAGAGCTTCATAAATATCTTTAGTTTCATTCTTTTCTTTCTTTAAAGAGTGCAAGCTAGTAAGATGCTCCCTAAGAAATGTATGGAAATTGCCAAGAGCTCTAAAATAACTACGGACAGAAACGAGTTTTATTCAATGATTCATTGAATTTCTTTTCAGTAAGTGCAAGCAAACGTTTCAGAGGCGTCATTTGGGCAGGACAGGAGGGTGTAATTCCCCCTCTCTTGAGCTTCATAAATACGTATTTTTTGATCAAATCTATAGTAATACACTAATAAAAAGTGAAAATCTTATGTCGTCGGAGAATCTCTTCCTTACCCCCCCCCCCCCGAATAAAGTCTAAAAGACACTGGTTTTAACAACAAACCTATAGAGCTACGATAGCACATTGCTAAAGAGCTTACATTTGGTTTCAAGAGTCGAAGGTTTGATCTCAAGCCATATGACTCCCTGGGTGACATTGAGAGAGAGAGATAGATAGATAGAGAGAGGGATTCAAGTATGGAGACAGATAGGGATGATTTGTATACACAGATTTAGAATTGGTGAAAAAATGATCGGACAGCATTCGTATTATGACGAAAATTCTGATTTTGTGAAAGATAAGAAGGGAAGTTTTCGAACTGCGAGGATCACATTAGGCAGTTGTCGAATTAATGTGGAGAACTCTTTTTAGAGCATCAGATGATTACGAAAGGAGAGAAAGATCTTCAGAACTGAGGAATTAAGATTTTAAAAAATCTCGTTTCGAACCACGAACCTTGTGATCATCGAACAATGACTTTATCCATTCTGCTACGGAGGATTCTATTACTCGTTCAGATACGTTTCCCTTAGCTGCGTTGAAAGCTACCTTAAGGGGATATTCCAAAAGTTGACTCGGTAGATGCGCCGTTCAGTTAGGACGTAAACCTCTTGCAACTTAGTTACAATGTGCAAAATGAACTTCCTCTTCTTCAGGACACTTTTTAAAGCTTTAAAATTTGTTACTGTTGTTTTAATTAAGTGACATTTGATAGAACCATCTGATAAAGTAGTGCCAAGCCCTGTGCGTCATTGTCTGTTAGGTGAATGGTTAATGCAAGTTACTTGTACGTGGATGGTCCGAGCTTCCAATCAAGACAATTCTTATTGATTATTTTATTTGAGCTACGCTCATACTGTACATTCCACAAGTTCAAGTTTGAAGTAATGTAGTCACAGCTAGTTTAATTCGAAATAATTTTCCAATATTATATTTGTTACTAAATTTACATGGCACTCCTCACTTGTTTGTAGCCCTGCATAAATGCAAAATTGTTTTAAAAGTATATTTTACTTTCAAGTATTATTGATTTTTTTTAAATTGTCCTTCAAATTTATTTTATAATTATTTTTTTATTTCTTAATTATAACATATTTTCTATTTATATTGTATTCTATGTTACACGTTTATTATTTACATTTTATGTCTTACCTTTGAAGAGGAGCTTTTGACAATTCAGAGCAGCAGGGACATACACAAGATGCAGGCCTTGGCAATGCAGAGCTTTTGCCCCCACGAAATCACTACTTTTTTGTTTGTATATATATCTAATTTTATAGATGGTGATAGCAGGGGCGGATCCAGGGGAGTGTGTTTGGGGTGATCGCATCCTCCAGAATAGGGAACTTTTTATACTTTTTATTTTAAAAATAAAACATATCCTAAGTATTTTTCATCTTTGTATTATAAACGTAAATTAAAACCTAAAGTAGATAGGCCTTACTTTGTTAAGAAAGTTAATTCTACAGAAGAGCTCTTTCTCATTTTCTATTTTTTCTTTTCTTTCTTTCTTTCTTTTTTCGTTTCTTTTTTTGCAACCCGCTCTTACCTTGATTTGACTTCGAACGACCGCCCCTCCCAAACAATCATCCTGGATCCGCCCCTGGATGATAGACATTTTAGTAAAATATGCCCTCAATCGCTGAAATAAATTCCTGTCAAGCTTTCGATCGCTGAAATAAATTTCTGTCTACGGCCCTGCAAAACAGTGACGATTTTAGGGAGTGATCAGTTAGTAATGCCTCCCTGGAGCAACGACACTTCCCCAGGAGTTATATCTCCGATAATTCAGAATGTGATTTGTGCATTATCACTTTTCACTCTCAGTGTCTTGAAACGCACCAAAAAGGAACTGTTCTGAAGTATTTACTGGTTCTTCCTATGACCCCATTTCAATATGGCCAGCCTTGGACATATACACATCTGAAATATCACCTTTTATGTCAGTGATTCCGAAAACTATCCATTCGACACAAATATAGGATATTTTCGATTCTTTATTCCTGTCACCCTCCCATTGTCAACTCGAAGCCAACCAAGGCTTATTTTGGACTTACGCAGCATCCGCAGTGTCACTTTTCATCTTTGCATATGAATTCGACACTAATTTCGTTCGTATTTGACTACTTTTACATGTCACCTTCACCTCTTGGTAGGGATTTTTTCAGTATCTCGCCCCCACAACTATGGAGAAATTTCAACCAACTAAGTATAATTATAAATTATCATCTGAAACACAACAGTACGGGTGATCTTTTTCGCAGAGGAATTCGTTAACTACTGTTTCAATATCAATGTATTGCCTTTTTTTGCTGTCCATGCTGAAGATTGCCAAAGGGCTAAACTTCATCTGCACTATTGTGCAATGAATATAGGTTTGAGTGGTTTAATTTACTGAATACTCGCTTAGATGTTGCTCTCGTCACAGAAAAAGTGATATACAGTTATAAAAGAAAAATGAAATGAAATATCTAATTTTCACGTCCCACGATTATGCCGACTATGCTAATGGAGAGAGTAATGGTGAGAAAAAAATGAAATTGTTTAATGAAAAAAGTGGGAGGAAACGTGAGGAACTCGAGGATACTCATGCACACGGTGTTTGTCCATAATAAAGTTCATTCGGCGTGAGCTGGGATCGAACCAAGGACCCCATGCACCATAGGTAAAGTTATAAAAGAATAGGCGTCTAAACAAATACGGAACACTACTATCAATGAGAGTTATATAAGATTAGATTTTTAGTTATTTCATTCTAAGTTAAAATTTTAATCAATCTTGATCTTCATTACTGTTCGAAAACTTAAAGTTGTTGCTGCAAGGACGTGATAAATCTTTTCAGTAGACTTCGCAGTCCCCTCCACAGTTTCTTTTTCATGTAAGGCTAAAGTAGTCTCATTTTAGACATAGAGGAAAAATAGTGGAATTACGAATTTTCAATGGGCCCCGTTTTACTCTGGGCTCCCTCAACGCACTGCCGTTAGTTACGTCACTGTTCAGGATGCATGATGCAGCTTCTGCTTTTAGGAATACTTTCTAAGGCAGTACGAGTTTTGTTTTTTAACTGCTGTGTGAATTAAGTTGTATTTGCTAGAAGTGTCGGTTAAAGGAAACTAAAGATCCTACACTCAAACACAAATAATCTCTTTCGAAACTCTAATGGAAAACGAAACGAATCGTCCTAAACATGTTACGCTTTTGAAGAGAAAAAGAGCAAAGCAGTAGTTGCACATGCGCTTAATGGTGTTTCTTGGATACAAATTTATAACTTACAAAAGTCATGTTCACGTCATGGTTTGATAGATGAAGGGTTAGTAAAAGGAATTCTTACGCTGGTGGTCGTGGGTTCGAATCTCTGCTCTTCTTGTTACTTTTTTCTCTTAGCTACACTTAGTTTGTGCATTCCAAACCTCGAAGTTTGGTTTGGATTATGTATGAAAGCAGGTAGAGAATTAATTGTAGTCGAAATTAGTTTCAAATATGAGATTATAATTATATATTTTGTCTTTAACTTATTACGTATCAATTTTTATATCAAATTTTCCAGTCTTTATTTAATTCATCTTCCGGTGTAATACAATGAACATTTGCAGAGCGACGTCAGTCGGACGAAAGTACTATATTCCATTGTTACTCTAATATACCTAGGTATTTGTTCATATATTTATAAATTGTTTACTAAGTAAAAACGTATGGCGGTCCACATTATATGTCATATAATAGACCGCACGAAGGCGGACATAGCAGAAGGCGTATTGCAAATATCCCTGGTGATAAAAAGTAGGGGTCTTCTTCACTAGATTCGAACCACTGTTACAGGCGGTTTTGGTTTACATAGCAAGCATAATACCACTCGGCCACCAAGTCTCGCACGTTAGCCTCTTTATTAATGCAGAACATACTGAGACACTTACATTCACTGGTGTCGCGTAATGTATTTCATAAAATTTTGTTAATAAGTGGGTCGAATTAGGTAGCCCTCGAGAGGGCTGATGGTGTTGTGGGCGAGCATTTATTAATAGTGCGTATAGTCCCCTTGGGACTCGATTACAGCTGCCATACGCCGTGGCATTGAATCCACCAGGCGAGAGATATAGCGTTGGGTGCAACAGATCGACCACGCATCTTCAACACGCTCCCAAAGATCATTAGATGTTCGTGGAGGATTGTTCAACCAGGTTTTCCGCAATGTTCTTGCAACAGAGGCCCACATATTTTCAATAGGGTTCAGATCTGCTCCATGAGGAACCCAGTCAACTATTTCGACATCAGGTTGCCTCTGCAACCATGTCTGAACCACATTTGAATTATGTATCGAGCTATTGTCCTGTTGCAAATAACACATGCCGTCACCTACATGAGCTTTTATTTCCGGAAGCGTTTCATCCAGATGTTCCACATACTTGTGGGCGTTTAGGCGACCAGGAATCCTGTAGATTCCTCCGAAATTTGCAGCATTGCATATCCATGCCCAACAGTGGACAGTTACATGTCCCATTCGACCAGAACGGGATACGTATTCAGAGGCATACCTTTTTCCAGGGGGGCGGTAAACACGCTTCGGCCCAAAGTTTGCACTGGAAAATATTTTTTCGTCTGTGAAAACGACCTCGTCCCACACACGTGCAATATTTAACTGTGCAAACGCCAGACGGTCAACCATGTGGTCTTCTGTTAGTCGCTCCTTAACAGCTGCCCTGTATGATCTCAAACCAAAGGATTTGAGTCTACGACGGACAGTCGTAACATCGCCTGGGAAATTGGTTTCCTCTCGTAACTGTCCGGCAGACATGAAAGGGTGCTCACGGCATTGGGCAATTACACTCTGGTCTTCTTCGGCAGAGGAAACTCTTTGTCGCCCACTTCCTCTTTTACGTCTTACATCTCCTGTTTCCTCATATCTCCTCCACCACCTCCGTGCTGTAGCACGGTTAACGCCATATCTCGCGCCTGCCTCGCTATAGTTCATGCCCGCATGCTCAATTAAAGCAATCACGCTGCTTTTAACAGAAGCTTCGTAGTGAGCCATTTTCACACCAGAAGCAAAATGATAGCTTTGCTTAGGTGTTTGAACGGAACGTGCTTCATGTGACGTCACGTAACAAGGCGGAGTTTCCTCTCATTGCTGTAGACGATATCGTACGGCCTCTGCTGGGTGTTTCGTGACGGAAAAAGTGCTTTTAAGCAGTTCATGGCGACCGCTTTGAAATCAAATGTAAAGTATGAGAATTAAATTTGTCATATCTGTAGTTTGGTGTAGAGACAAAACAAAATTGGAAACCAAAGGTTTACGAACAACTCAGATTATTAATATAAAACAAGTCAAAGATTATTAACTTGTATTATCATACAAGAAATGCGAGAATTTTGAAACAAACAAAAATAACTTAGAAATTTGCAACTGAAGAAAAATAAAACTAACTTAATCACACTAAAGGGTATGAGTAGGGGGATTAATGGGGACGTCAGCAATGAGGCTATATGTCCCCGTCTCGATTAACGCGAGGGATGGATTTTACCATTTCACTTTGACGGAATAACGTAGAGGATGGAGAGGAGGGGGAAGATACATAACAGCTATAAATTTAAAAATAAAAGTGACAATGTTCGGTGGTAAATAACTCTTGAACTACCCGATCGTTCTCAATCACATTTTGAACATAGATGAAATTCGAACCTGGGAAGGTTTTTGTTATTTCATTTTGATATTAGAACTTGCGGAAGAGGAGGGGAGGGTAAATATATGAAAATGAATAAAACTTAATAACTCTTGAACAATCCGACTGATCCCAATCAATCAAACATTCAATATAGATAAGGTTCGGACCTGGGATGTTTTCATTTTTTGCCTTGACGGCACAATGTAAAAAAATAAAAATAAATATGTTGTATTGGTGACTTCATCACGCTTAAACTACCGAACTGATCTTAATCAAATTATCAACATAGATGAGGTTCGGACCTGGGGTGGTTTTTATCATACCCCTTTGATGGTAGAACGTAGGGTAGGAGGAGGGGAGGAAAGATATCTATAAAAATGAATAAAACTTAACAACTCTTGAACCACCTGACCGATCTCGATCTAATTTTCAACATAGACGACGTACGGGCCTAGAAACTTTTGTTTTAATATTTTTACTTTGACGGTAGAACATAGGAGAGGATAAGAGAAGGGGAGATTAATATATAAAAATAAATAGAACAACTTTTGAACCATCCAACAGATTTCGATCAAATTTTCAACGTACATGACATTCGAGCCTGGGATAATTTTTGTCATACCGTGCCCCCAACATGGAGAAGGGAGTGGGATACATAAAATCATCGAAAACGACCAATATCAAAGAGTGCTTTAGTAATAGTAAAACCATAACATATTACTATTTTTCTTTAGTTTAGCCCAGCGAAATCGGGGTGCGACTTAGATTCGAGGATGTCTTAAGTTCGAGTAGTTATCGAGAAATAATTAGATATTAACGTGTTATTGAATTACTTTGATAATAATAATAATAATAATAACTATTATTATTATTATTATTATTATTATTATTATTATTATTATTATTATTATTATTATTATTATTATTGAAGATTTGATCATTCAAACATTGAAAGATCAAAATATTCAAATACCTTAAGACAATTAAACGTGTGTCATCGCCGACTAATGATCACCAAAAATTCTAAATTTAAACAAAATATTCACACATGGTTCCGACTTGAGAACCTCCAGATTATTAGCTAGCGCCTTGAGCACAGATCCACGCTCTATATGCGCTAAATGGTATGTTTTAGTATGTTTAAATTAGATTTCCTTGCCTCCAGTTTCAAAATTCTAAGTTAGTATTGTTCGTTCTTTCAAAATTTCTTTCGATTTTTTTTAATCATATAAGTCAATAATCTTTGGCATAGTTTATATTAATAACGTGGTTGTTCTTAAACCTTTCGTTCGCTATTTGGTTTCTTCTCCACACCAAACTACAGATATGATACGTTTAATTCTCATACTTGTCATTTGGTTTCAAAGCAGTCACCATTATCTGGTAAAGCAATTTTGTTCGCCACGATTCATGAGTTTTGTAACAAAACACGTCAAGAAATGAGTTAAATGAAGGCTGCAAGAGTTTATATCAAAGTTGAGTATTGTGAGCTAGTGACAAGCATGTAATAACGTCTCGTATTTGAAAATAATGTTAGCTACTTTTAATTCACTAACTGGTATTAGATTTAATTCAAGCTTAAAGAATTGGAATGAACAAACTCAGTGTAGCTTAAAGAAACAAAACGTAAGAAGAACGGACGAGATTCGAACCCTGGACCACCAGTACAAAAATCCTGTTCACTAACCCCTCACCTAACAAGCCATCAACTTCTATAAGTTTTAAATTTGCAAGGAAATGATACCATTATACGTTTGTGCAATCAATGTTTTGCGGTTTTCCTCTTCAAGAACGTAACATGTTTACGACGATTCGTTTCGTTTTCCATTAGAGCTTCTAGAGAGATGATTTGTGTTTGAGTATAGGATCTTTTGTTTCCTTTAACCGACAGTTCTAGCAAATACAACTCAATTGAAACAGCTGTAAAAAAAAAAACTAGTACTGTCTTAGAAAGTATTCCTAAAAGGGAGAAACTCCATCGTGCACCCTGAACAGTGACGGGAGTGCGTTGAGCGAGGCCAACAGCAAAATGGGGTCCATTGAAGTTTCGTAACTCCACTTTGAAGGGTTTTAATTAATTTCACACTTTTTCCTCAATGTCTAAAATGTAACTACTTAGCCTTAGATGAAAAGGAAGTTGTGAAGGAGCTATAGACTGTGAAGTCTACCGAAAAGATTTATCACGTCCTTGCAGCAACTATTTCCAGCAAAAGGGAATAAGTACATCAGATCTAAGTTTTCAGAAACGCTAAAAAAAAAACCTTCCCGAGGCGTATTTGTATTTGTTTCAACACGTGTATAACTGATTAATTGTAGTAAAAGAACTGACAAACTCTAAGACAAGAAGAAGAATCTTGTATTGTAGCACTGCAATTGGTGAGAAAAGCTTAAAAGTGGAAAAAATATTTTTATGTACTTATTCCCTTTTTCCAATCAGTGGTTCAATTATTAGCCTATACTTTTGAGGTGTTAAAAATAATAATAAGAAAAAGAAAACTTATTAACTGGTAGGTTACGCTGGACTCTTAATTGTGTATATGGAATAATGGAACGTGAGGTTGTACAGAGGATTTTGGATTTCTGTTGGCGATCAATTAATCTTTACCCTAGTAGGGAATACTGGTTGGTCCGGATTTCGAACAGTAATGAAGATCAAGATTGATTGAAATTTCAACTTAGAATGAAATAAATAAAAATCTAATCTTATACAACTCTCATTGATAGTAGTGTTCCGTATTTGTTTAGACGCCTATTGTTTTATAACTTTAGCTATGGTGCATGGAGTTGTTGGTTAGATCCCAGCTCGCGCTGAATGAACTTTATTATGGACAAACACCGTGTGCATGAGTTTTCTCGGGTTTCTCCAGTTTCCTCCCACTTTCTTCATTAAACGATTTCATTCGTTTCTCACCATCACTGTCTCCATTAGCGTAGTCGGCATAACGTGGGACGTAAAACTTAAATATTTCGTTTCGTTTTTCTTTTATAACTGTATATCACTTTTCCTGTGACGAGAGCATCATCTAAGCGAGTATTCAGTGAATTAAACCACTATACTCATAGTCCAATAGTACAGAATGAAGTTTAGCTCTTTGGCAATCTCCAGCATGCAGAGCAAAAAAAGCCAATACATTGATATTGAAACAGTAGTTAACGAATTCCTCTGCGAAAAAGATCACCCGTACTGTTGTGTTTCAGATGATAATTTATAATTATACTTTGTTGGTTGAAATTTCTCCATAGTTGTGGGGGCGAGATACTGAAAAAATCCCTACCAAGAGGTGAAGGTGACATGTAAAAGTAGTCAAATACGAACGAAATTAGTGTCGAATTCATATGCAAAGATGAAAAGTGACACTGTAGATGCTGCGTAAGCCCAAAATAAGCCTTGGTTGGCTTCGAGTTGACAATGGGAGGGTGACAGGAATAAAGAATCGAAAATATCCTATATTTGTGTCGAATGGATAGTTTTCGGGATCACTGACATAAAAGGTGATATTTCAGATGTGTATATGTCCAAGGTTGGCCATATTGAAATGGGGTCATGAAGAGAACCAGTAAATACTTCAGAACAGTTCCTTTTTGGTGCGTTTCAAGACACCGAGAGTGAAAAGTGATAATGCACAAATCACATTCTGAATTATCGGAGATATGACTTCTGGGGAAGTGTCGTTGCTCCAGGGAAGCATTACTAACTGATCACTCCCTAAAATCGTCACTGTTTTGCAGGGCCGTAGACAGAAATTTATTTCAGCGATCGAAAGCTTGACAGGAATTTATTTCAGCGATTGAGGGCATATTTTACTAAAATGTCTATCATCCAGGGGCGGATCCAGGATGATTGTTTGGGAGGGGCGGTCGTTCGAAGTCAAATCAAGATAAGAGCGGATTGCAAAAAAAGAAACGAAAAAAGAAAGAAAGAAAGAAAAGAAAAATAGAAAATGAGAAAGAGCTCTTCTGTAGAATTAACTTTCTTAAGAAAGTAAGGCCTATCTACTTTAGGTTTTAATTTACGTTTATAATACAAAGATGAAAAATACTTAGGATATGTTTTATTTTAAAATAAAAAGTATAAAAAGTTCCCTATTCTGGGGGATGTGATCGCCCGAACGCACTCCCCTGAATCCGCCCCTGCTATCGTCATCTCTAAAATTAGATATAATTTACAAAAAAAAAAAAAAAAAAAAAGTAGTGATTTCGTAGGGGCAAAAGCTCTTGATTGCAAAGGCCTGCATCCTGTGTATGTCCCTGCTGCTCTGAATTGTCAAAAGCTCCTCTTCAAAGGTAAGACAAAATATAAATAATAAACGTGTAACATAGAATACAATATAAATAGAAAATATGTTATAATTAAGAAATAGAAAATAATTATAAAATAAAGTTGAAGGACAATTAAAAACAACAATAAAACTTGAAAGTAAAATATAGTTTTAAAACAATTTTGCATTTATGCAGGGCTACAAACAGTGAGGAGTGTCATGTAAATTTAGTAACAAATATAATATTGGAAAATTATTTCGAATTAAACTAGCTGTGACTACATTACTTCAAAATTGAACTTGTGGAATATACAGTATGAGCGTAGCTCAAATAAAATAATCAATAAGAATGGTCTTGATTGGAAGCTCGGACCATCCACGTAGAAGTAACTTACATTAACCATTCACCTAACAGACAATGACGCACAGGGCTTAGCACTACTTTATCAGATGGTTCTATCAAATGTAACTTAATTAAAACAATAGTAACATATTTTACAGCTTTAAAAAGTGTCCTGAAGAAGAGGAAGTTCATTTTGCACATTGTAACTAAGTTACAAGAGGTTTACGTCCTATCCGAACGGCGCATCCACCGAGTCAACTTTTGGAATATCCCCTTAAGGTAGCTTTCAACGCAGCTAAGGGAAACGTATGTGAACCAGTAATAGAATTCTCCGTCGCAGAATGGATAAAGTCATGGTTCGTTAACCACAAGGTTCGTGGTTCGAAACCCGTCGCCGAAATCAGATTTTTAAAAATCTTAATTCCTCAGTTCTGAAATCTTTCTCTCCTTTCGTAATCATCTGATGCTCTAAAAAGAGTTCTCAACATTAATTCGACAACTGCCTAATGTGATACTCGCAGTTCGAAAACTTCCCTTCTTATCTTTCACAAAATCAGAATTTTCGTCATAATACGAATGCTGTCCGATCATTTTTTCACCAATTCTAAATTTGTGTATACAAATCATCCCTCTCTGTCTCCATACTTGAATCCCTCTCTCTCTCTCTCTCTCTCTCGCTCTCTCTCTCTCTCTCTCAATGTCACCCAGGAAGTCATATGGCTTGAGATCAAACCTTCGACTCTTGAAATCAAATGTAAGCTCTTTAGCAATGTGCTATCGTAGCTCTATAGGTTTGTTGTTAAAACCAGTGTCTTTTAGACTTTATTCGGGGGGGGGGGGGGGTAAGGAAGAGATTCTCCGACGACATAAGATTTTCACTTTTTATTAGTGTATTACTATAGATTTGATCAAAAAATACGTATTTATGAAGCTCAAGAGAGGGGGAATTACACCCTCCTGTCCTGCCCAAATGACGCCTCTGAATCGTTTGCTTGCACTTACTGAAAAGAAATTCAATGAATCATTGAATAAAACTCGTTTCTGTCCGTAGATATTTTAGAGCTCTTGGCAATTTCCATAGATTTCTTAGGAAGCATCTTACTAGCTTGCACTCTTTAAAGAAAGAAAAGAATGAAACTAAAGATATTTATGAAGCTCTGGGAAGATTGTGTGACCTTCCTTTAATTTAGGCTCTTAAAAATATTTCAGAACAAACGAATGGAAAAGACTGTTTTAAAGCTATAACGTTGTAAACTTGATTCCTGTTTCTTTTTCAGCTGAATGGAAAGAGTGTACTACGTCACACACACTGCTTTAGACAAGGAGAGGTGGAGGCCGGGGAGGAGTTGGAATAAATACTAGAAGCAACTAATCGATTGATACATGTATTGCGGGAATGCATAAGAAAACTGGGCAAGAGTTTGTTATTCATTTGGGCTTAGAATTTTTGTAACAAATTTTATGCCGCGGACTGTACCAAACGATTGACTGTAGAACCTTATACGTAAATTTGGCGTATGTTTACCTTTTAACGTAAAATCTTACAGTAAGTTTAGCGTGTGTTTACCTTTAGCGTTAGTTTTCTTGCACGCATTTTTTACGTATGTTTACTATCAACGGACCATTATCATTCATAAATAAATTATTATTACTACAAAAATGAAGGAGTCTGGTGCAATAAATAGCGAGGAATCTATTTTAGGGTTTTATAAGAGGAGACCTCAGACTCAGACATGGAGGAAGATAACGTTGAATTTGATGTGAAATCAGAAGAAGCAAATGACTCTGACAAAAATGCAGATTACTACCCAAGTCAGGAATTTGAACTGTTGAATGTGAAACCACAAATTTAAAAAAAGAAGCGGAAAATTTCCAAATGTAGTAAAAACAAAAATATCAGTCTCGCCATGCATTCAAGAGAAGAATCTGGATAACATTAGACAGAGAGGACAGTATATTTTAGAGATGAGAAGGCAAATGAACTTCCATTTGACGAAAAGCAAGTGGAAATGGTGTTACTGAATTGTTAGGAAAGAATGGTTTTCTTTGGAAGATAAATCCAATGACAGATCCAAGTGGGAAGATCCCAAGAAGAAACATTACCGTAACTGTAATAATCCAGTATGTGGTGAACATCAGATCAAAATGTGTCATAAAAATGTGTGTGATTTACGAACCAATCTCACATGTAATGTGAAAGAACTATCCAATATGAATTCAATATTTCCTAGTATCAAAAATAATCAGTGATAGGCTTATATCTAGACTTTCTCAGACATTTGTTCTTAAGTGTTAATAATGTTTATTTTGCTCTTCTTTTATATACTTCCAAAAGATTTAAGATAATAGCAGCACCGTAATCTAGATTTTTTTTTCTGGGAGGCAAGCATTAATACGCGTGTTTGGGCCCCTTAGAAAAAGTTGTTTTCCAATTCTTGGGCCCCCCTCTCTTTCCTTTTTCTCTTACTCTTTATGGGCCCCCTAAGCCTGTGGGGCTCCCACACGGCAAGGTCTGTGGGGCGGTTATTTACGCCACTGGGCCCGTTACATACTTGACAAATTAATTAAGGGGACAATATTGACAAATCTCAAAGCCATACGAATAAATATTATTTCTAGGGCCCCTAATAGTAGGTATTTTTTTTTACCGAAATAGGCCCACGACTCATTTTTTGTTTTATTTACCTTTTGTATAGTGTTTTGTTTATGTAATGTAGGGAATCTGTTTGATGCTTCATTCATAATTTCATGTTCGTATCGTATATGGAGTAAGAAAATTTTTGCTAAAATGGAACCCCTCGAACGGCGGTGAGCTTCCCTAGGTTGCAGTTGTCCCCCTGCCCCCACAAATTACGGCCGTGGATAATACTTGTGTTATAATACTATCTAAATAATAAAAATTCAATTTTGGAACCTTGAGCAAAGCAACAATAATAGTTTCTATATGAATGGTGGTGATGTGAGGTGTAACATTTTCCGCGGAAAATTTTCCGCTATATTTTTCCGGAAAATTTTCTGTTCTTAACAAATATCAGTGATTAAGAAACAATTAGTCAGTATTCATAAAATTGATTGAATTCATATATAGAAACGTTAAAAAGTGAAAGATCGTTTAAAGAATCTGAAAATTTTCATGGCTCAGACAATTTTCAGTACGATGTAGGAACTAGTGGAACAATTTTTCATGAATCGAAAAATTGTCTGTCCTACAGTGATGAAAATTTTCCGATTCATAATAACATACTCCACTTATTCCTACATCGTTGTTTAGTCGAGATGTGAGGTGGAAAATTTTCTTCTATATTTTTCCGGAAAATTTTCCGTTCTTAACAAATATCAGTGATTAAGTAACAATTCCTCAGTAATCATGAAATTGATTGAATTCATGTATAGAAATGTTAAAAAAAGTGAAAGATCGTTTAAAGAATCTGCAAATTTTCATGGCTCAGACAATTTTCAGTACTATGAAGGAACAAGTTAAACAATTGTTCATGAATCGAAATATTTTCTGCCTTGTATGGAAAAATTGAAGAACTTTTTATGAGTCGGAAAGTTTTCATCATTTTGGAGCAAAAGTAAAACAACTTTTTTGTGAATCGGACTGTTTTATTGCTCTGTAGAAACAAGTGAAAGGAATTTTCATAGATCGGAAAATTTTCATCACGATGTAGAAACAAGTGGAAAACACTTTTCATAGGCCAGACAATTTTGGACATTATGTATAGTGATGTTAGGTGGAAAATTTTCTACTATATTTAACTCCACATAGAGCTACAAAGTTGAATTTCAGTAGAGGAACGGTAGTCAGCAAAAAATTATAATTTTCCAATTAGCTTTCGGGAACCGAAAAATTTTCTATTTCAAGTTGGGAAATAAAATTTTACAGTATTTCTCTCTCTCTCTCTCTCTTGCTCTGCGAGCTCCTTCGTTGCTTTGGCATGGAAAACCTGGCTTCGATTCCCAGCGGGAGCTCATGTAGTTCGGATTCCACGTTAATCAGTTGGTACCGTTTTATATAGTCTCGCTGCTGAAAGGGACGTTAAACTCAAAATCAACTGAATTCAGCTACTCTCTCTTTCTCGCTCTCTCTCTCTCTCTCTCTCTGAGTGTGTTTGTGTGTGTGTGTGTGTGTATGCAAAGTGCAGAGAATATACATCGAGTTCGTAGAGTACAAATATCCCATTCTATTATTTAAAATTTCAATTTATTAAAAGTCATGAATATTTTCTGGTTCATAAAAACATACTCCACTTATTCATTCGATTCATGAAAAATTGTTCCACTTGTTCCTAGATAGTACTGAAAATTGTCTAAGCCATGAAATTTTCAGATTCTTTAAACGATCCTTCACTTTTTAACGTTTCAATATATAAATTCAGTCAATTTTATGAATACTGACGAATTGCTACTTAATCACTGATATTTGTTAACGGAAAATTTTCCGGAAAAATATAGAAGAAAAATTTCCACCTCACATCTCGACTAAACAACGATGTTGGAATAAGTGGAGTATGTTATTATGAATCGGAAAATTTTGCGGATAATTTTCATCACTGTTCAGGACAGACAATTTTTCGATTCACGAAAAATTGTTCCACTAGTTCCTACATCGTGCTGAAAATTGTCTGAGCCATGAAAATTTTCAGATTCTTTAAACGATCTTTCACTTTTTAACGTTTTTCTATATTAATTCAATCAATTTTATGAATACTGACTAATTGTTACTTAATCACTGATATTTGTTAAGAACGGAAAATTTTCCGGAAAAATATAGAAGAAAATTTTCCACCTCACATCTCGACTAAACAACGATGTAGGAATAAGTGGAGTATGTTTTTATGAATCGGAAAATTTTCCGTTTCAAAATTTTCCGGAAAATTTTCATCACTGATGAATGGTATATTTATACATCATTATTTAGTGTGTACGTAAATATTACGTATGTTTACCTTTAATGGGTTGATAGTGAAGTTTACCTTTCTAGGGTTAAGTGACACACAAAATGACTTGATTGAATGCTTCTCATGTGTTTTGAAGAATATAATTAACGACGAAATTTTACAAGCAGGGTTTTGTTTCAGTCATAGACTAAACAACATGGGTCTTATGCAGAGTAGTTTTGAGGTACGATTTGCGTCATACTAAAGGCCTGACTACTGCAGGAAACATATGTTAGTGGAGCTCTTTAGTATGGCACTAATCGCGCGTCAGAACGACTCTGAATAAGGCCCCATCTGTTTCTTGTAAAGCGCAAATAATGTGATAATCCACCTTCACCACCGATCACACCCAGTTAAAACAAGCTGCATTATGGCGAACTAAGATAAGCTATGAGTCACATACATGAATTGCATTATGAAAATTGAGATCCGGATCGGATAAGTGCTGTCGATTGACTACAATTACGTTAAATTTATGTGAATTTGTTTTCTTGTGTTTCTGTAGAAAAATATTTGTCTAAACTGTTTCATTTGATTATTATTATTATTATTATTATTATTATTATTATTATTATTATTATTATTATTATAATCAGTAGTAGTAGTAGTAGAAGTAGTAGAACATTGGGTCTACCCTCTTGAAAATATCATCCTTCGCCACTGGTCTTATCAACAGTTCGCTGGTGGCAAACGTCTGAAGAAACACCTGGCTGGTCTATTGAATAAAAAGTACATTGTTCGTTGCGAAAAGAAAAGAAAATTAATGATTTTAGAATGTTTCAGCTTCTACGTTTCTCACACAAAATGAGAGATTTTACGAAGAAATAAAAATGCTGGTTAAAAATACATTGTACACTCTCTTAAACTGACACTCAGCACGGAATAATTTGCTAGTAGCATACTAAAGCAAATTAAGAACTCTGGTCATGAATTATTTCAGAGTTCACCGAAACGAAGTTTTGAAAGTGTTTACTTTTACCAAAAAAATATATTTGGCAACACTGTTCGATGATAAATTTTCTTGCTATCAGTGGCAACTGTGTTCGATGATACGATTAATTTGAATTTCGATCTGAAATAACGAAACAATTGGAGAAAAAATTATAAGCTTTAGAACTAATATCTTACCAGATGAAAATTGGTGTACATCTTGATAAAGTAAATTATACCATTTGGGGATTATATCCAGAGGCAGCTACTCCCGCTCTCTGAATTGTGATTCGCTGTTGGCGCGCTGACGTCATCTCGCTGATGGCTGTAGGAAGATTGTTTCTGCTACTACGTGAAACACCATAAGTTGCCGCAATGAGCGAACCTTCCGAGGGAATAACTGTAACAAGTATGCAGGCATTTTTTTAAAAGAAAAACTTCTATATTCCATTATAATATAGTTGCTTCAAAGATGGGTCTTCTTATACATATCGTTTGATTTATATTACATTTTTCCCTCACCACCTTTCAATAACGTAGAAACTGGTTTTCATAAATAAAAAAAAAAAAAAAAAATAATAATCCTGTGTATGAAACGTTCTGCAAGTCAAAATTTTGACACAAAACAAAGTTGTTTGACCCAATAAGGCTACGCTTATTGTTACTGAATATTAATACAGACCTATTTTTAATTTGAGTGTGAATATAAATACATTATATATAAAATTTTATATATATAAAATTTATATATAGGCTATATTTATAAAATATTATATATTATATATAATATTTTGAAGCGCATAACTATAACTATAGCGTTGCATAACAATAACAACGAAAAAAGGATTTGGAAAACTGTCGATTAGGACCTATTTGCCATCACAGCATTTGCCTAGTAGGACTGAAGCAAACCTTGAAAGACCCGTGAGGATGATTGGTGGCAATGAGAATCGAGCCCACGACCTTCCGAATGCAAGCTCATCGCTCTATCAACAGAGCTAACTTGCTCGTCAAAGCTTATTACCTATACGTAAGTCATCATCTCCCATGGAAGGCAATGGAAAACCACCAGGGATCTTTTGCGTCAAAGACCTGTTTTCGGATAGAACACCACATCATCATCACCACTATTAAACAAATAAATATCGGTTTTACTTACCCCGTATGAAGAAGGTGTGGAAATTAGTCCTACTGCAAACTTCTTATTTTCCAAGATACGAAGAAGCCCACAACTGATTCCTCTTCGCAGCTGATTTCTTCATGCTTTGTTCCTTTAAGTTCTTGTTCAGATGTCTGATTATGATAAATGTCTTCGTTCGAACATACGTACGTATGACCTTATCATGAAGCTCAGGAAACTTTTCTTTTACTATAGCACATTACACCCTTGCCTAACGCATAATTAGAACCATGGAAGGCAGCAAAAATAACCTCCAGTTGCTTAATTGTTTCAGTCCATTGCGGAGATGGAGTAAAAAGTCCTCTTCGCGAAACGAATGAAATCCAGTCATTAGAGGATGTTTCACTTTCGTCGCATAATTCGGAGGGGTTCCCTAGTGTTCTATCAATGGAATGGCATCTAAAAGCGATGTAACCAGCAACATACTTTAAACCATCTAAAGAAATATCTTTACTGTCAACTTGATCACCATATTCTTCTAATGACAGCAGTGTATCTTCCGCTAGATCTTCATCTGCAGTTGTTTGTGGCTGAATTTGGTGTATCAATGATGTCGATGAAAAGGTTGTTGGCCATTATGTTTATTAGATCATCACTGCTTTCCTCACTAGCCTCCTCACTTACATTGGCATCCTCAACGGCTGTTCTTGAAGAGAGAGGTATCTCACTTGCGTCTTTGCTGAGAATAAGCAAACGTATTCTGTTTCTGACTTCAAAAGGAGAAGGCTGGTTATAAAATACACCAAGCCCACGTACCCTGGAGAAGAAATTTTCAAGACAGTCTTGATTCAATCTGCAAGTGAGGATGTAGGAAACTTTCATTTTTTTCAAGTCTTCAAACAAACCCAAAAGTGACTTAATAGATGTCATGAATGCAGTTTGACCAGGAAGCAACCCTTTTCTGTTCCCAAAACGCATCGTGCTGCACACCTCAGAAAACATTTTCAGTACGTTTTCTTGGCTCGTCAGATTCAACCCATAAGCGCAACGCAAGGGTGTTCTATTGTCTTTGGGCACTCTTGAGTTGAATACATCGAAGACATAATTTATCAATTCTATGAAATTGGCTTCTTTATCCTTATGGAGAACGTATCTTAACGCACAAGCTGTTCGGCGTGAGAAAAGTTGTGCTGCAAGCCTAACGTTTTGCCGCAAGCGCCCTCTGATGTTTATGTACATTTCAGAAATATGGTGTGCGACGTTGACTTCATGGGGTAGATAGTCTAACAAATTAAGAATTAGATGTTTATCAATTTTTGTTCCATCTTGAAGTGTTATGCCTTCGTCGACAAAATGGTTTCGAAACAGTTTCAACAGATGGGGGACGTCGTGGAAAACCCAGATTTTCCTATTGGTATCCAAAGGGTTGTGGAAATATGGCTTCATTTTATTGACGCACAGTTCACTCCATACTTTTGAATTTTCCCCCCCTGTGTCACATGTGACGCCGACAACCTTTAGACCAATGTTTTCTACTTCACTTATGATTTCATTTAGAAGTTTGCTGGTCATTGTAGTATCATAATCATAGAAAATGGGTTGTTTCCATCGCTTGCAAAGCCCACGAATCATCACTACTTGGACATTTGAATGAGGACCAAGAATTTTATCATCAGCCGAATCATAGCATATGCGACCGTCCACATTCATCTCGTCAGAACATAACACCGCTATTTTATCTAATTCATCGAGTGCCATTGCTTTTGATTTCAGTAGAGCTAAAACTTCATGAAGTATGTCCGGCCTACACTTAAAAGATTTTGTCCAGTTCTGAAGAGTAGCACGCGATGGAAAAGGGAATTTTAATGTCCTTAAATAGGAATATGTTTTAGGAGAGAGAGCTCTTAATGTCAAAGCTCTTGCTATATCTTCTGCACTCCACGTCACCCGCTTGTTCCCACGAAGAAGGCGCTTTATCTGCCCTTTTATAAAACAAGGAGACAGAATTTTGTGATTTTTTTCTGTTACAAGTTTTCGTGTATTACATGGGGAAATTTTCAGATTTCTTTTCCGAATCTTATATCGTGTAGCCCTAGCTTCTTTTAATGCTGATTTGCATCTCAGTAAGATTTTCTGCTGTGATGCAACCTTTTTTTCTAGTTCTTCAATTTTCTTTCGAAGTTCGTTGATTTCTACTTCCTTGTCACGCACTTCTGGGACATCTTTAATGTCTATAGTATTACTACCTTCATCCCGCGTTCTTTTAATTGGTGATACGTTCTGAAGTTTAGAGACAGCACGTTTTTTCACTTCCCGAGAGAGGTATCTTTGCGAGCGAGAACCTTCTTCAGCACTTGAAGAAGGCATTTTTTCCCATGCCAATTCGGTATGTTACAAGATGAGATAGCTTCCGCACGTAACTTCTTTCTGGGAGGGATCCCTAAGAGTTCATTACGCAAGTCCCGTTCATAATCATCCGGTAAGAAGTGATTTGAGCAGACACGCGCACAGTTAACATTGATTTTGTTGGTTCTCTTGCATCGTGCTACCCATTCTCTTAAAACGCTTTCCTTTTTCGGAAAACTATGATATATTACCCCTTCCGTTTTCCGCGAATTATTAGGACAACCCGCTACAGCACAAGTACTCATACTGACAAGAATTAGCACAAAGTATCAGAAAACTATAAAGTAAATAATACACAGAATTTTTAGTTTACCTCTGTCACTCATGAGTTGCTAAATTAGGAAGGAATAGAAAGTAACAACTCCCACTCACAGAACACTAACACACAAACACACACGAACGCACTGAAACACACACTAGCAATTGTTGTTTGCAATTGTTCTGTGTAATTGTTTTATGTATCCAATATGTGGGAGAGGTTCACAGAAGTGTAAAAGAAATAAAAGGCAAAATGCACACACGCGCGAAATCACCTGCTAAACGCTTCAAACTTGACGCGCCCGATTTAGCAGACGATGCAACCAATCAGTAGGATGACGTCAGAAGGCTCAAAGCATGATGGTCAAAATTGCGCGCGCTTTCTCGCCTCTAGCATACCTTCAGTGGATATATCTTGGATTATATCATTATTGACGTAGCATATGAGCAAAGTGCGTGTTTCTCACCAATTAGTAAATATTGAAGGCATCATTTGTTTCACTTGAAACTTGAAAGCTCACATTTCTTCTTTAGAGATGCCTGGTTCCGATTTTCCATGGAAGTTTCCGTTGAAAAGTATCGTTTCTTCAGAAATGCTGATCCCTCGACGGAAGTTGTACGTTGATAAAATGATTCCACTATTCTCTTGAAGCAGGCATAAAGGAATAAATTCACTGTGTGATTTTTGTTACACTGTGGGAATGTAATTATCGATTCACTTTTTGATTTTTTTAATATTCTTTAGACTGTGTGAGAATTTTGTTCACTAAAAAATGTTTATCAGAAGGCATATTGCTAATCACTTTCAAATATATAGAGTGTCTTTCGTTCAGCCCCTCATTATTTACTCCAACTTTCTTTTGAAGCAATACACTTTGAATATATGATAATGTATACACGACTCCAAAAGTGCATTAACACCTGCAATTCTACTTTTCCTGCAATAGCAGGCAACCCAAAAAGCTCGGGGCTTCGGTTGGTTGCGAATTCGAAAGGCGTTGGACCAAACCTCAATTTTGTAACAAATATATCAATGTGGCAAACTGCAAATAAGAGAATAAAACAAATTGTTAAGAATGACAATTTTATTATCGTGACGGAGTTGGGTGACATCAAAAGTTACAAAATGTTCTTACTTAAGCAGTTCAAACAAGATGAATGGCAAGAAACAGATATCAGAGGAAACCATTTCTCTCATTCGCCCCCAAAAAAGAATCTAAAAAATATATATAATGCAAAGGTTTAATATAAAAGCCCAAATCAAAATTTAAAAAGTTGACACCCGAAAGGCAAGAACAACTGAAACGAAATGAGTGCAATTGTGCACAGATATTGCAGACGTAAAATGAAGGAATACGGGTTTCGTATTTTATTAAAAAAAAACAGTTGGGTGGGGCATGGGCCCCTCCAAACATTTGATCACGAAACATCAAAAGTGTTGGTAACAGTATGTCAGATGTGTGTAAAGAACATAGAGAATTGCAGCGAAAATTTACATTTGGACAATACGAAAAAACAAACGAATACGGGCTTTTTATGTTCTGCGAAAAAACATTTTAGGGGGCAAAATCCCCAACACAAAATTTTGAAATTTGACACGTGAAAGGCAAAAACAAGTGAACCAAAGTGAATTAAATTGTGCACAGATATTGTAGATGTAAAATGACAAAAAGCGGGTTCCGTATACTCCTGCAATAAAGGGTTGGGTAGGGCAAAGACCCCTCCAAACCTTTAATCACGAAATATCGAAAGTGATAGTAACAGTATGTCAGATGTGTCTAAGGACATCAAGACTTGCAACAAAACTTTGTGTATGAACAATACGCAAAAAATAAACATATACTGTGTTTTATTTTCTGAAAAAAGACGTTTATTAGGGGCAAAAGCCCCTACCCAAAATTTTGAGTGTTGACGCCCTAAAGGCAGGAAGAAATGAACCAAAGTGAAGAAGCTGTGCTCAGATTGTATACATAAAATTAGGGAATACGGGTTTAGTATATTCCTGAAAAAAAAAAAGGGTTGTTTGGTGCACCGACCCCTACAAACATTTGATCACGAAATATCGAAAGTACTAGTAACAGCATGTCAGATGTGTGTAAAGGACATGAAGAATTGCAGCAAAACTTTGTGTATGGACAAAACGTCAAATACAAACGCATAGTTATTTTATTTTCTGCGGAGAAACGCTTTTTAGGTTGCAAAAAAAAACTCACCAGAAAATTTTGAAAGTTGATGCTGAATGCTAAGAGGAAGTGAACCAAAGTGAATGTAATTTTGCACAGACATTGTAGACGTGAAATGATTATACGGGTTTCGTATTTTCCTTCAGAAAACTGTTGGGTGGGGCACCGAACCATCCAAACCTTTGATCACGAAAAATCAAAAGTGCCATTAACAGTATTTCAGATGTGTGTTAAAGACATGAAGAATTTCAACATAACTTTTTGTATGGATAATACGCAAAAAATAAACATATACTGTCTATTATTTTCTGCGGAAAATCGGCTTAAGGGGGCAAAGTCCCCCACCAAAAGTTTTGAAAGTTGACACCCGAAAGGCAAAAAGAATGAACTAAAGTAAATGAAGTTGTGCACAGATTTTGTAGACATAAAATGAGGGAATACGGGTTAAGTATATTCCTGGAAAAAGGGTTCTTTGGGGCACCGAACCTTTGATCACGAAATATCGAATGTGCTAGTAACAGTATGTCAAATGCGTGTAGAGGACATGAAGAATTGCAACATAACTTTGTGTATGGACAATACGCTAAAAATAAACGAATACTGTAGTTTTTATTTTCTGCGGAAAAACGGTTTTAGGGGGCTAAAGAGCCCACCCCAAAATTTTTAAAGTTGACTCCCGAAAGATAAGAAGAAGTGAACTAAAGTGAATGAAATTTTGCACAGATATTGCAGATATAAACTAAGGGAATACGAGTTTCGTATCTTCCTGTAAGAAACGGTTAGGTGGGGCACGGACCCCTCGAAACCTTTGATCATGAAATATCAAAAGTGCTAGTAACAGTATGTCAGATGTTTGTAAAGGACATGAAAAATTTGAACGAAACTTTTTGTATGAACAATAGGCAAAAAATAAACGAATACGCGTTTTTTTAATTTTCTGTGGATAGATGGTTTTAGGGGGCAAAGGCTCCCACGCAAAAATTTGAAAGTTGACGCAAGAAAGGCAAGAAGAAATGGACCGAAATGAATTAATGATATATGCACAAGTATTGCAGAGGTAAGATGATGGAATATATGTTTCGTATTCTTCCTGAAACAAAAAACTGTTGAGTGGGCCGAGGCTTTGAGGGGCGAGAGGGGTGGACCAAAGCGAATGAAATTGTATGTAGATATTGGGTGTGTGAACTATGGCCCTTCGTGTTTCACATGTGTCGTGTCTCCACTCGATTTCTTTAAATTTTTCAGATCAACTACAAACACAAACAGTATAGAGTTTTTTATAGTATTTCAGGAGGCACTTTTAACCCTTATAATGTTTTGCGTATAAACAAAAATACGTGTCGATTTATTTGCAGTTTGCTCTTGATCTGCCAAATTTGAAGCAACGGATAGGAAAACTTGAGAAACACGAAAGGGCTTATTTCACATAGGGTGTATATAAAATCTACACACAATTTCATTTGCTTCGGTCCATTCCTTCCTGCGCTATTAAGGAAATAATTACTTTTTTTCGTATGGGGCTTAGGTCCCAAAAGTGTTTTCCCGCAAAAATTAAAACGGTTCATTTATTGTTTTGGAATATACGAAGTTTCGTTGTAATTCGAAATATTCTTTAGGAAAGTCCGACATATGCTTATTTGCAATTTTGATATTTAGTAATCAACGGTTTTTCTCCAGGATAATACGAAACCTAATTATCTCATCTTACGTGTACAATATCTGTGCACAATGTAATTCAATTCGGTGCAGTTCTTCTTGCCTTTTGGGACTCAAATTTAAAAATTTTGGGTTGGCTTTTGCCCCTTGAAAACCATTTTCCAGCAGAATAAGAAATCGTATTCGTTTTTTTTGTTTTTTTTTTTTTGCGTATTGTCCCTACTCAATGTGTTGTTCCAATTCCTCATGTTCTTCAAGCACTTGTGACATACTGTTATAAACACTTTTGATATTTTACGATCAAAGTTTTGGAGGGGTCTGTGAATCATCTAAACTGGTTTCTTTTTTTTCAGTACAATAAGAAACATGCATTCCCTAATTATATGTCTACAGTATCTATGCAAAATTTCATTCACTTCAGTTCACATCCTCTGGCCATTCGGCCTCAATTTTCAAAATTTTGGGTGGGAGCTTTTGCCCCTAAAACCTTTTTTCCGCAGAAAATAGAAAACCCGTATTCGTATACTTTTTCCATATTGTCCCTACACAATGTGTTGTTCCAATTTTTCATGTCCTTCAAGCACTTCTGACACTGTTATTAGCACTTTTGATATTTCACGATCAAAGTTTTGGAGGGGGCTGTGTCCACCTAAACGGTTTTCTTTTTTCAAGAAAATAAAGAACCCGTATTCCCTCATTTTATATCTACGATATCTGTGCACAATTTCATTGACTTCGGTTAACTTCCTCTGGCCTTTCGGGCCTCAATTAAAAAATTTGGGTGGGGCTTTTTCCACCTAAAACCGTTTTTCCGCAGAATATAAAAAAAACGTATTCCTTTATTTTTTGCGTATTGTTCTTACACAAAGTTTCGTTGCAATTCTTCATGTTCTTTACACACACCTGACATACTGTTACTAGCACTTTCAATATTTCGTGATGAAAGTTTTGGAGGGTTCCGTGCCCCACTTAACCGTTTTTTTAAGGAAAATACGAAGCTCATATTCCCTAATTTTGTCTGCAATATGTATGTAAAATTTCGTTTACTTGTGTTCAATTTCTTTGCTTTGCGGGCCGTCAACCTTCAAAATTTTACGTGGGGGCTTTTGCCCCCTAAAACTGTTTTTCCGTAGAAAATAGAGGACACGTATTCGTTTATTTCATGTGTAATATCTACCTGCCAAATTTTATCAAATTCGAAGTGTTACACATCGGAAGTGTTACTTGTTAGTAACTAATATTTCTTTAAAATTTTGGAGGCGCGGTGGCTCAGTGGTAGAGCGTTCACCTCCGGTGCTTGGGGTTCCATGTTCGATCCCAGCTCGCGCTGTGTGAACTTTGTGGTGGACAAACACCGTGCTCGTGTTTTTTCTCGGGGTTCTCCCGTTTCCTCTCACATTTTTCATTCCACCATGTCCCTCATTTTTCATCATCAACGTCTCCTTTAGCCTAACCACCATAAACGTGGGATGAAAAACTTAAAGATTTCATTTGATTTTTTCTTTAAAATTTTATGAACAAATAGTGGGAAATAAAGATTATATAAGCGAAAAATTGAGATCTATTGCAAGTTTCGGCTCCTTTCAACATTGAAGGAAATGACGGCAAAGGTATTTAGATTCAAGGTAGACATGAAATTTGAAACTGAGATTTCACTATATTTGTCATCATTTTAATGCACACTGTAAAGTTCTTAAATGCTAATTAAGTCAGGATTTTGCATCCAAATTAAGTTGCAACAGATTAATTGTTAGAAAATCCAAATTGGCAATGCGAATTTAAGATTAGTCGATACTTTAGATAACATGGAAAAAAGTTGAAGAGTGTAACCTAAGTGTGTGGCCAAGAAGGTTGCGAGGCAATTTAATAAATTGCATGTCTTCTACTCGCCAGAGTCCACCTCAACCGTTTCATTTTGTTTTAAAACAAAACACTTTTATCATGAGTTACATTAGCATACAGTACATGAGTGACAATTTATATTATGATAGAATATACTATGAATTTTAATAGAAAAAGTGCAGATACTCGATAATTATTACGTGGTAAGATTTCAATAGATTCAGTGCTTGATCGTGCCGTGTGTGAACTTATGAAATTATTATCGCCCTTCCCTTGACGCTTTGGTATACACTGGATAAAATGGGTTTCAATCCTACTTTATTTACACTGGATAAAGTTGACAACTATGCTTTAGTCTCTACCTTGATCATATCCTGGTTCGGCGGCTAGGTTTCCGAGATGAGACGAGACGTCTCTTGAAATGCCTCGTCTCGTCTCATGTCTCAAAAATGTAAACACAGTTTTTGAAAGTGTTTAAAAATTTATTAACTCGGAATAAATTATTACCTTCGAAAGTATACTAGCGTTTATTATTTCAAATGAGGACTATCCTAAAAACAAGAAATATCTAAAGTTTTTTTTAATGATTCTTACAAACAGCTTTCATTTCCATTTTCCAATCGATTCAAGTTTAAATATATTATGATAGTGTTCCAGATTCAAGTAAAATGTTAAACCATGCATCGAGATCAGTGTTTCAGAAGATTTCATTCCGAGGGCTGGTGGTTATATGTATGTATAAAAATCCTTTATAGAAATACAAGTTCTCTTAATGCCAGTTTCATCAGTGACTAACCATTGTTTCATGATTTTTCTCGTTCCGAACAAAAACACAAGCAGGTCAGTCTTTTTCTGTCTGAGTCTGAAAGGATGCTGGTTTGACAATAAAATTTAATTTATTTTTATTGTTTTATGATGTTATTCAAACCAAAGCCATTTTTGGAATCGGAAAGCCACATAGGTTGCATTTCTTAATAATTTATTTCATACACACTACAGATAGAACTACTCATAGCATTTTAATTACACAGCACATAGTTCTTTGACATAGATTGAAATCTTTGCTTATAGCAACATCCAGTATTACCAATGGGGATTTCCCTCATCCCCCTTGTAATTTGCACACCGTCAACAGATATAGAACATTGTTGAACATTTCTCGAACCAGTTCATCATACTCCTGGCCTTGTGACATGGTGCATTTTCTTGTTGAAAAATACCACTTCCGTTGGGAAACATGGTTGTCATGAAGGGGTGTACGTAGTCTGCAAGCAGTGTGCGATACGCCTTGGCCGTCATTGTGCCTTGCTTGAGCTCCACTAGACACATGGATGCTCACGTGAATGTTCCCCAGAGCATTATTATTACTATTATTATTATTATTATTATTATTATTATTATTATTATTATTATTAAAATCAAATATCACGACATTAGTTATTACTTTTAATTAAGTGAATTGAGCTGAAAACTAAATCTTGATTTCGAAAGATTAACTATTAAGTTTATCCGTTCTGTACCTTTCTAAAGTAATAAATGCTGGAATTGATTTTAAGGTTGTTTGTGAGTGAATACTTTCTTCAAAATAATATTAAAAATTATAGAAAAATTTTCGAGACATTCGAGTCGAGTCGAGATTTTTACGAACAGTCTCGACTCGACTCGTGTCCCGACTCGAAAATTAAAGTCGAGAAATACGTTTGTCTCGACACGTCTCGAATTTTACAAATTGTGTCTCGACTCGAATTCCAGTCGCGATTCGAGACATGTCGATTCGTGCGCATCCCTAAATATTCATATTTTAAATGTGCAATACTACCTCGCGAAAAATGACACCGAAGTTAATTTACCAAAGTCTACTTTCTTCTTGTTAGATTAGTGATTGTTGTTTAGGATAGATTATGCAAAGTCAGATATGGTTATGTATGTTTACAATTTCGTTTCTTTCTTTCAAAATGTATTCCTATCTATTCCCATTTATTATTAATAATTTATTTCTTGCATTTATTAATAACTATCTGAAAAACCCATTATTCGCATGGTGGCTGTATTTGGAAGTCAACGCCTGTAGTAGTATCACCGTTGATTTCAGCGAGTGCGAAAACTATGAATTCGACACTAATATCGGTCATTTTCTACTACATTTACATTCCCTGTAAATGTCTCCTGAAACCCCTGGTTCGATTAAAAAAAAGAACGCTTCATCTTGATCTGGGGCCTGGACCAAGGTACTCAAGATCAAAATTTGGTAACTCTCGGTACCCTCGTCTGGTCTCCAGGCAGCACACAGATACATAAAGGGATGCGCACGAGACGAGTGGAGACAGGATTTTCCTGACCAAATTCGACTCGAGACACGGCTCTTCCAATAGTGAAATATAGATTTCTCGAGTCAAGACATCACTTTTACAGCACACTTTCGAGACCAGACAGCCACAAATCTTGTCTCGTGCGCATCCCTAGATACATACAGACAGACAGACACATAAACAAACTATTTATTTTATTTATATTAGATGAGGTATATTTCAAACAGTGTTTCTTCCAGAAGTGTTTTTAGGGGGCACTGCTCGCCCGGAGCTGTGAGAGTACCCCCGGAAGAGACCAAAATAATACGTCTATAATATAATAATAAATAGAATAATATCAACAGTGTCCCCCGGAATACCAAATGTGCCCCCTGGGAACATAATTTCTGAAAGAAACACTGATTTCAAACACAACAGATAGAACCAACGGCGCTGACCTTCCAAAATGTATGTGGGTGCATATCAATGGCGGGGCGTGTTATATGTTTTCAGGGTAGTCTTTATTTTTTTTGATTGATTTCTTCCCAGTTAAAATCTTTTATGAACGCTGTCATAACGGGCTGTGCTGTGATAAAGTAAAATATACCGGTAATATAAGGATAAATTGGGGCTGTCCTAGCTCAGTCGGTAACACGGCTGACTTAAACGTAAAGAAACAGGTTTAAACCCGTGATCAAGTTTAATTACTGTAGTTGAGTTGAGTTGAGTTGAGTTTGAGTTTAACGTCCCGTTCAGCAGCGAGGCTATATGAGACGTGGACCTACTGATTAACGTGGAATCCGAACCACATGAGCTCCCTCCGGGAATCAAACCCGGGTCTCCCACGCCAAAGGCGCGTACGCTATCCGCTTAGCCACGGAGGAGCTCTTTAATTATTGTAATGCATATTCCTAACATATACAATCGTGATATTTAGTGTATATTTTCAACAACTTACATGATGCACAATATGTGCAAGAAGCAGTGATATTATCAATACGTTACTAAAAGAAAATACTACATTCATAAAAATTAAAATGAAAAAAAAATAATCATAAAAGAAAATACTTTTAATGTTATTGCAGAAAGAAATTGCAAGGATTTTGTTGTGGACATAGAGTATAAAGTGACTAACTTAGTGTGTTCCTTGATTCCCTTTGCACAAACAAACTTCAAACAAACAATTATGCTTTAGAGGTTAGAAATTTTAACTTCCATCTCGATGTTTTAATTGTTTATTTGTTGATATTGGCAAGTGAGAAATATTTATTTTATTATGTTTCGATGAACCTAAAAACCTTGCCTGCAGCGTCCAGAGAAGATTATTTGTCTGAGTGTTAGAGCCAGGGAACACCCACTTGGTCGGCTCGCATGGACAGAACAACCCCTAGCATTTCTTACACAGCACATGGTTGTTCGGCACAGAACGTTGCTACTATACTAGCGAGTTCCAGCTAGTTAAGCCTTTTATTAACAGCCGGAGGCAGCATTCTGTTATATCGTTGTAGTGCGTCGCGTGTTAAAATACTCCTAGTATCAGCGTTTTCATTCTTCTATTGACCTTGAAGGACAAAACAAATGCCTTTCGAGGAATACAAGTTCCCTTTAATTCATGAAGTTGATATAGAAATGACCTTCCAACCTATGCTGTGTATAAATGCTGGAAGTCATTCTAAAACGAGCGGAACGAGCGAGCCATTTATCAAACGGCTCGACTCGAAACTCGACGTCAAAAACTGACTCGTCTCGGAACTGGATTCGAGAAAATTACCTTTGATTCGACTCAAAACTCGACTTGAATTCGAGTCGTGTTTTAGCTCGACTCGTGCCCATCCCAAGGCATTAGAAAAAATGGCAGCTTATTATTATTCTGCTAAACTAATTATATAATAATAACAATGTTGTTATGTAAAATTAAAAATACAGAATATAGAGAAGCGTAGGATATGCAAACTGATCTGAAAGAACTCCAATATTACATTCCATCAACAAACTATTTTCTAGTAGTACAGTAGGCCTGCTCATCAGAACACAGTTTATTCATATTAACCCCTTACTGTATATCGTTAATTATAGTATCCTTGTTTTCAGGGTGCGAATTACCGGGGGATGAGGGGGATTTGTCCCCCTCAATCACATTTTGTTCCCCCCAAGATATCAACTGAAGTTTCCCCCCCCAAAACCATGCTTAGTATAACGCCAAATTTCACTGATTTTTGTCTTTTCTTGTAAGTTTAATCTGCTAGCTGTATTTCAAAATGAGTGATGTAAACTGTTCAGTATTGGTCATTCTAATTTCCCCACTATTTTCACCGTTGCTTAGTTTAACTATAATATTATGACTACAGTTTTTACTTGCAACGGTATCCTCATACCCTTCAGTTCGTCGTCGTTCGTGAATATTGAATGTACTTATTGCGCATAACAAAGTAGGATATGGATTTATAAATGCTCTTAGTGGTTGGCCAAGAAGTAAACAAATAGCTTCCTCCATCATACTCGGGCATGTCATATTCATTCTCTGCATTTGTATCGATTACCATCTTGTTTTAATTTTTGTTATATTTCATTTTAGTTTGCAAGTTTGCATAATATTTGTAATATCCAATAAATAGAACAAGTGGATTTAATAGAACATAAGTGAACTATTATTGCTTGAGCATCACTGCCTTTTACAGTTTACGGAAATGAACTTTTGACACTGTATTCAAAATCTGAGTTCGGCCTATATATTCTCTCGTGGCTATATGTTAGTGTATATACTTACGATGCGTCCGTAGTGAGCAGACACGTTAGTGAAAGTGAGCAAGAGCATAAGATTTGTTTTAGCATGTGATAATACGACTGATTCTCCGTGTCATTCATTATCTGTCTGTGTCTGTATAAGCACTTCAACTGGAGCGGGCCGTTTAAAGTTAACCCTTCACTTTCTATATTTCTTTTCGCTATACAGTTTGCTGTCCACGCCAATAATCTTGTCTGGAAAACTTCAATGTAATATTTATACTTCATTTGATAGCATAGAACATAGTGAATCAACTCAGGTCTATCCTAACAGTAAAGTAATTATAAGTGCTGATTTCCTGAGCCCCATCATAGACTTGACTTAGGGATGCGCACGAGACAAGATTTGAGGCTGTCTCGTCTCGAAAATGTGCTGTAAAAGGAATATCTCGACTCGAAAAATGTATATTTCTCTATTGGAAAAGCTGTGTCTCGACTCGAATATTGTCAGGAAAATTCTGTCACGACTCGTCTCGTGCGCATCTCTAACTTCACTTGATTTTGAGTTCAATTACAATTGTAATCATCTTTTTTCTTTTAACACAAGCAAAACACGAAGTTTCGAACACGGGTCATCTGGGTGGTAGTTCTGTACGGATCCAATGAACTACGGAATAACGTAGTAGAAACTCCCTACTCTGTAAATATATATTGCTAATATTCGTAAGTTTCAAGCTTGTAAAAGAACGTAGCTGTTTTGTCTTTCTATTAAGGTTTACGATATTTCTATCGTATCTTGTCTGAGTTGCAAAACGAAAGATAATACATTTATCGATTTATGGTTAGGGATTGGTCCTTTAAAACATTTAATTATTTCGAGAGGTGATATAAAGATACTATCCCTCGAAAAACATGCATTTTCTTTTGTGACAGATGAGAATACTACTTCAAGTTTGACTATTGAATTCATATAGTTTGGAAATATTCGTTTCACACTGTGAAACATTACTCACTTCTTTTAGTTTGGTATTGGTACTGGTAACTCGTCTAATATATGCAACAAGTTGACACTCTTAGTCATAGATTAGAAACTTGTAGCAATACACGTTGAAACCGTACTTGGCCAACTTCAGCTACTTCTGGTTTGAATAGGAATTGGTGGAAAATATTCTTGTGATGCTGAATTCTTGGAGGAACACTTTCCTACGACCCTGAATTGATTTTAAAAAAGCCGTATCTTGATATCTCCTATTGTTTTGATTCCTGGAAACAAGAATTGAAATAGGAAATAATAGTTAATTTGAAACACTTCCTGTTGATCGTAAAAAAAAGCCGTATCCTGGTATCTCCTATTATTTTGATCTATGGAAAAAGGAATTGAAATAGGAAGTAATAGTCAATTTGAACCACTTCCTGTTCCGGTAGGGTGTTGACAATAATTATGGTATATTGCCTTGAGACGCTAATTCATTTGGACAAAGATGTTCTCGCTATCGGTTACTGTTTTCGTTCTATGGCGAGGAACGTTCAAACAGAATATGGCTAGTTTTAACAAATTCTGCTTTGATCAAAGCTGCCATGGAGAAGGAGGAAGTTATTCTTGAGACGATGAATCGATTGCAAAAAGCTACTTTTTAATATCTTTTAACCTTTTTGCTCTACGGAAATCAGTATTGGGACCGAAAGTACTAGTAAATTTGAACAATTACCAGCTTTGGTAGAGTTATATGGATAGTAACGATATGTTTGTTGAGAGGCTGAATTGTTTGCTTCAAACTGCTTCTCGCTATCTCCTGCCGTTTTCGTTCTATAGCGATAAACGTTGAAACCGTTATTGAAACCAGAGTTATAGTAACTTCTAACTACAGCCGAATTCATTGGAGTATTGTAGATAGTCATGATATGTCGTCTTTAGTCTCAAAATCATTTGCAGAAACCACTTCTCAATATCCGTTATCGTTTTCTTTATATATCAACAAACGTTCAAACCGGAAATGGCTAATTTGAACCAATTCCGGTTTGAGTAGAAGGTTAACGAAAGAAATAAAATCTATTCTTTGGGCACTGAATTAGTTGCAAAAGACCACATTTTGAAGCATTTACTATTTCTATTAGGCGAAAATTAGAAATTTAAACCGGAAGTAATAGTCAATTTCAACCACTTGTGGTTTCGGTAGAATATATTGGATACTCTTGATATTGGCTCTAGATGGTAACTCGTTTTCAAAAATCAGTTCTCGCTATGTTACCGTTTCATGCTATGACGATAAAAGTTGAAACTGTTGTTGAAACCGGAAGTAATAATAAATTTAAACCCTTTTCAATTTTGTGGATCACCATGATATGTTCCTTATACACGCGCAATCGTTTACAAAAAAGTCTTCTCCCTGTGTGTTGCCGTTAAATGTTAGAACCGCAAATTGTTAATTTGAACCACTTCTGGCTTGAATATAGAGTAAACGGATAAGATGGAACCTATTCGTTGGATGCAGAATCAATAGCACAAAACCATTTCTCTATATCACAGTCTTTGCTCAGGTATCTGTCGACAGCAGAGCCCTGCACGGGACGGGAGCGCCCGGTTCGGCCCGGAATATGCCCGTCCCGGCCCTGCCCTGCCCGTTTCAAATAATATCAAACTGGACCGGACCCTAACCGGGCCGAACCGGGCCAGGCGTATTCCGGGCCGAACCGGGTCGAGCATATTCCGGGCCGAGCACAAATGCTATAGGGCCGAACCGGACCCGGCCACTCTGAAAGACGGATCGGAAACTAATCTTGTCAGCCTTTTTTTAATGTCCTCCACTACCCCTGTTTTTGCCGTGATCGTACGGTCTTACTGTCAGTCTTTACTAATCGTAATGTGTTTGGGAAGCTGTCTCTTTATTCAAGACTGCAAAGTACTGTAATACTACCACTATTACTACTTCTACTACTACTACTTCTACTATTACTACTAGGACCACTGCTAATACTACTATAATTGCTACGACTTTGCGTCAGAGTTGACATGTCCGGTGGTACCAAATTTACCTTCTAAATAGAGAAAGAAAACGGAGCAATGCTAGTTATTATGGCCGGTCTGCATAGAATGTGAACCGATGCTTGATCTACGAGGGACAACGCTGGTTCAGTAGGAAAAACACTCACATCAGGTGTTAGAGGTAGTCAGACCAATCACTGCTTGTGCTATGTGAGCTTTGTGGTGGACAAACACCGTGTGCTTGGTAGTTTCCGGGGTGGTCCCGCTTCCTCCCACTGTTTTCATTCCACCAATTCATCCCATCATTATCCATACGGCCTGAGCCGTAGTTACCTAAAGAACGTATGATAAAGTCAAGTACTTGACCTACTAAGTAGAATTTGGTACGCTACCATAAGACCACGGAGGCCAAAACCGTGAACTGCCGTGCTCATAAGATCAGTACAATTTGTAGTAATGTTCAATTAGCAAGGCAAATACCAAATAGTGTTACATCTTTCTGTATTGTTTATAGTATGATACTACAAATATAACAAAATATAATGATCAAATAAATCACCAAGATGCCAGGGTCGATTAGATATTGCTGGAATGGTGGCTCAGTGGTTGAACGTTCATCTCTAGTGGATGGGGTCCCTGGTTCGATGCCAGCTCTCGCCAAGTGAACTTTGTGGTGGACAAACACCGTGTGTGGGTTTTTCTCGGCATTCTCCCGTTTCCTCCTACTTTATTCATTCCACCATTTCATTTATTTCTCATCATCACCACCTCCTTTAGCCTAGCCGGCATAACTGTGGGACGTAAAACTCAAAGATTTCATTTTCATTTTTTTGTTTTCGTATTACTAGTAATAGCAGTAGTGGTATTCGCTTTCGCATTAGTATAGTAATGAGTAGTAGCAGTAGTGATAGTAGTAATAGTAATAGCAGTGGCAGCAATAATGGAATTAACACTAGCATTCGTAATCTAATAGTAATAGTAGTATCAGCTGTAGTAGTTGTAGTATTAGTATCACATACGGTGTGGCACTTTTACATATCTTCTCTGTTACTCGTAATGCACTAATGAGCGTAGTATAAGACTTTTACGTCCATGAACTGTATTATTGTATAATAAACATGGCTGGACAGAGCAAGCACAGATAACAAATAGACAGACAGAATAGGGACATAGAAAGAAAACCTTGGGTAACCTTTCACACGATTTTCCTATTCGAGAAGGACAAATAGACATTGTAATATTATTTCGACAGCTTTCTCATTTCCCATTGCATATCGAAGGATTGACTTGACTTATCAACTTGGTTGTTCCCAGGCCGGTTACGCCCGGTCCGTTTAGAGCCCGGCTCGTTCGTGCCCGGCCAGTTTGGTGTCCGGCCCGTTTGTACCCGGCTCGAGATTCGGGACGGGCCGGATCGGGTCGAGCCAGGCACTGAATACAGATCCATCCGGGCCGGGCCGGGCCGGTCTTTGGGCCTGGGTTTGCAGGGCTCTGGAACTTTTCCTACTTTTATGCACAGCATAGTTTGGAATCTTAAAACCTGTTCTTGGTCCCATAAATATTATTAACACTAACATATCAATGATACTCTTGTGATTAATTCAAAAAGTTAGCCGTGAAATTTAATCCAGATTGGAAGTAGTTGTGGAAGGGCCTCTTGCTATAACAGATTTGTGGGTGTTTAGATAAAACCAACATAATCTTTCTATTTCACAACGGGTGAGTAAAGCATAGTTCATTTCAACTGTATATCAATTTCACGGACCAAAGCGACTTGTGAGTTCATGAAAAAACATTTGTTGGTTCTTCAAGGTCAATAACAACAAAATAGTTAAGAGTACACGCGACCCATTACTTCGATAGAAGAGGCAAATTAAAACAGACGTGTTTACGTATAAAAGACTGATGCCCTCCGGCACTTAGTAGAAGGCTTAACTGGGTGGAAGCAACATAGCAACGTTCTATGCGAAAGAACGCTGTTTGTTCTATCTGTTGTGTGTATGAAGCACGAGTTTGCTTGTGTGTCTGTCTGTATGCGTCCTGGGGATCAGACGAGTTGACACAAAGTTACTAAATTTTGATCACGGATACTTCTGTCCAGGCCCCAGACTAGGACGAAGCTTTTTTTTTTTCAAATTCGAACCAGGGTTCTCAGGGGAGGGGTGCAATTACCGGGACATGTAATGATATTAGAAAATGACCGATATTTGTGTCAAATCCATAGTTTTCATGGTCGCTGAAATCAATGGTGACACTTCCATTCGCAATGACTCAAAATCGGCTACCATTGTATGCGGGCAGGGGTCACCGGGGGGTGGGGGTACCGAAACACGTAAAAATAATCCAAAAGGACCTATATTTGAGTCAAATCCCTAGTTTTCACGGTCGCTGAAATGAATATTGTGATTCTTTCAAGGCGTTAGCCTCTAAATACAGCTGGAGCCGCGGTGGCTCAGTGGTAGAGCGTTCACCTCTGGTGCTTGGGGTCCCGGGTTCGATCCTAGCGTCCTCGAAATAAACTTTGTGGTGGACAAAGAGCGTGTGTCATAGCTCACCGACTCACTGACAATGACTGATTTAACACGTTTGATAACAGCGCGTGTGAGAGCTGATTTATAAACATAGTTGATATAGCGTGTATACCTGTAGATAATTGGGTAGCGTGTGTAACAGTTGTTCAAAAATTCTGTATTCGAGTCGCACCCCAGACTGAATTACAATTTCTTTCAAGGAATTAAACACTATAGATTTATCCTATGAAAGAAGAAAAACTATGACAGGTACAGGGGGCAGGGGGAAAGACGCAGACTGCATGTTAAAATTTAATCTATTCCCATGTCTTGTGCTCTTTCCTTTTCCTCTTTCGTTTTTTCCCATTTTGTTTAGCTTTCTATACTTTTTCGGTCTCTGCATGATGCGTATTATTATTTTCGTTCTTTGCATTAATTTCTCTCTCTTAGAATTTAACGTGAATGGAATTTCTGCAGATTTATCTCGTGGTTGTTTCTCTAAGTGATGCTCTCAGATAGCAATAATTTTCCCTCCAAATGGAGGAATATGCAAGGCTACTGTACCATACGCGCACAACCCCTATGGAACTATGGTAGTGAGTTGCGCAGTTTGAACAATACGCACGGATAAACTACGCTTACATTTATATTTATTAAAAACTCATATTAGGACTTACTCCGCAATACAAACTTTTAGCAAATGCGCCTTTTAAAATTCTGTTCTTCTTCTTCTTCTTCTTCTTCTTCTTCTTATTATTATTATTATTATTATTATTATTATTATTATTATTATTATTATTATAGCAATAGCTATATGGAGCAATTATCTCGGCCAACTTGGTCGGACCGCGGTGGCTCAGTGGTAGAGCGTTCACCTCTGTTGCTTGGGGTCCCGGGTTCGATCCCAGCCCCCGCCAAGTGAACTTTGTGGTGGACAAACACCGTGTGCGTGGGTTTTCTCGGGGTTCTCCCGTTTCCTCCCACTTTCTTCATTCCACCATTTCATTCATTACTCATCATCACCGTCTCCTTTAGCCTAACCGGCAGAACCGCGGGACGTAAAACTCAAAGATTTCATTTCGGCCAACTTGGTTAATACACACCATTCATCAACGGGTAGTTGTAGAAATGAGTCTTTTACAAAAGGAGTTGTTAGCTCAATCGGTAGAGTGCTTACTCATGGATTCAAGGGTTGTGAGTTCGAAACTAGTCCGAGTCAAAAGATTTTTTCTGATTTAATCCTTCAGATGGAAACGTTTCTCTATTCACTTTTATCTCGTAATTCTGGATAGAGATGTTTGGATATGAAAAATTATACTAGAATATAAGAAAAGAAAGATAAATTACGTGATATCTTTTGCAATTTTTAACTATATTTTCACCTATCTAGGACGTTTCTGAAAGTACATACTTCTATATCTCCTTTTCGCTCTCTTACGTGTCCTTTAACTACGTAATTCCTACACTTATTTCATAAATCACATATACATATATTGCAGATGTATCTCTTTCTCTTCTCTCTACATCATGTCTGGAGAAAAATGTTTTGACAACACGTTACAGACACGATTTACAAAAAAAAAAAAAAAAACAATACGATCTACGATATCAGTGACACATGTTGTGGTGTTTAACATAACATATAAAACAATAAATAGAAAAGCTGAGAATACGAATCTTTACAGATATGACAGTGCACTGATGCTTCAAATCTGTGTATTTACTCCCTATACCTATGTTAATTCCCTAGTCAAAATAAAAACTCTTCAAAATTAATCACAAATTCTTATACAACTATCCCTTTCTTCGAGTACCGCGCGGTCACATACCCGTCACGGCGATGTAACGGTACTTTTGGAGACGAGGATAAAAATACGCATACGTCAGAAGTCCCTAAAAATATGGAAAATTGCACCGAAACTTTGCATTGGGACTATTTGCAAAACAATAAATGAATCGTGTTTTAATTTTTGCGGATAAACAGTGTTGGAGCCTAGGCCCCATCCGAAAAAAGAATTAATAATACCGTAATAGCGAAGGAAGGAGTGGACCGAAGGAAATGATTTTGTGTAGATATTATATAGACCCTATGTAAAATAAGCCCTTTCGTCTTTCTGAAGTAACCCTATCAGTTTCGCTTCAAATTTGGCAGACAAGAGCAAACTGGAAATAAATCGACACGTCTTTTTGTTTATGCGCATAAACATTCTAAGGGTTAAACGTGCCTCCTGAAATAGTATAAAATACACTATAATGTTTGTGCGTGTAGTTGATCTGCCAAATTTAAAGAAATCGGGTGAAGACACGAAACTTGTGAAACACGAAAGGCAATATTTTACATATCCAATATCTACATACAACTTAATTCGCTTCGGTTTACTCCTCGCCACTCAACGCCTCGGTCAACTCAAAAGTTTTTTTTTCTTTGAGGAAAATACGAAACACATATTCCCTCATCTTACCTCTACAATATTTGTGCACATTTCATTCACTTCGGTCCACTTCTTTTTGCCTTTCGGGGTCAAATTCCAAAATTTTGGACGGGGACTTTTGCCCTAAAAATAGTTTTTCCCCCGAAAATAAAAAACGCGTATTCGTTTATTTTTTGCCTATTGTTCATACACAGTTATGTTGCAATTCTACATGTCCTTTACACACATCTGACATACTGTTACTAGCACTTTTAATTTTTCGTGATCAAAGGTTTGGAGGGGTCGGTGCCTCACCCAACCGTTTTCTCCAGGAAAACATCAAACCGGTATCCTCATTTTACGTCTGCAGTATCTGTGGACAAGTTCATCGACTTGGGTTCATTTCTTCTTGCCTTTCGGGCGTCAAATTTCAAAATTTTGGGTGGGGCCTTTGAAACCTAAAACCGTTCTTATACAGAACATAAAAAAACCGTATTCGTTTATTTCTTTTCGTATTGCACATACGCAAAGTTATGTTACAATTCTTCATGTCCTTTACACCATCTGACAACTGTTACTAGCACTTTTGATATTCCGTGAACAAATGTTTGGAGGGATCCGTGCCCATCCAACCTTTTTTCGAGGAAAATACGAAACCCGTATTCCCTCATTTGATGTTATACAATATCTGTGCAGAATTTCATTCAATTCGGTTCACTTTAATTTGCCTTTCGAGCGTGAACTTTCAGAATTTTGTGTGGGAGCTTTTGACCCCTAAACCGTTTTTCTGTAGCTGTCCAATATCTACATACAACTTAATTCGCTTCGGTTTACTCCTCGCCACTCAACGCCTCGGTCAACTCAAAAGTTTTTTTTTTTTCTTTGAGGAAAATACGATACACATATTCCCTCATCTTACCTCTACAATATTTGTGCACATTTCATTCACTTCGGTCCACTTCTTTTTGCCTTTCGGGGTCAAATTCCAAAATTTTGGAAGGGGACGTTTGCCCTAAAAATCGTTTTTCCCCCGAAAATTAAAAAAAAAAACGTATCCGTTTCCTTTTTGCGTATTGCCCATACACAAAGTTTCGTTGCAATTCTTCATGTCCTTCACACAAATCTGACGTCCTGTTACTAGCATTTTAATATTTAGTGATCAAAGGTTGGGGGGATCCGTGCACCACCCAACCATTTTTCTCGGAAAATGCGAAATCCGTATCCACATTTTACGTCTGCAATATCTGCGGACAATTTCACCCACTTGATTTACTTCTTCCTTGCTTGTCGGACGTCAACGTTAAAAATTTTGGGTGGGGATTTTTGCAACCTGAAACCGCTTTTGCGCAGAACATAAAAAAATTCGTATTCGTTTATTCTTTGTGTATTGTCCATACACAAAGTGTCGTTGCAATTCTTCATATTCTTTACACACATCTGACACTATTACTAGCATTTTAGGCTTTTCGTGATCAAATGTTTGGAGGGGTCCGGCCCCACCGAACCGTTTTTCCAGAAACATAGGAAACCCGTATCCTCCTTTTACGTCGTCAATATCTGTGCACACTTTCATTCACTCCGGTTCACTTCTTGCCTTTCGGACGTCAACATTCAAAATTTCGGGTGCGGGCCTTTTTCCCCTAAAACCGTTTTTCCGTAGAACAAAAATTCCGTATTCGTTTGTTTTTTGCGTATTGTCCATACACAAAGTTATGTTGCAATTCTTCATGTGCTTTACACACATCTGACATAATGTTACTAGCACTTTTGATATTCCTTGATGAAAGCTTTGGACTGGTCCGAGGCCCACCCAACCCTTTTTTTCCAGGAAAATACGAAACCCGTATTCCCTCATTTTATCTCTACAATATCTGCCCTGAATTTTATTCACTTCGGTTCACTTCATTTTGCCTTTCCGGCGTCAATTTTCAAAATTTTGGGTAGGAGATTTTGGCCCTAAACCGTTTTTTACGCAGAAAATAAAAAAAAGTATTAGTTATTTTTTTTGCGTATTGTCCATACACAAAGTATAGTTGCAATTCTCCATGTCCTTTACACACATGTGACATACTGTTACCAGGACTTTTGATTTTTCGTAATCAAAGGTTTTGAGGGATCGCTGCACCACCTAACCGTTTTTACATTAAAATACGAAACCCGCATTCCCTCATTTTATGTCTACAGTATCTGTGCACAATTTCATTCACTTCAGTTCATTTCTTTTTGCCTTTCGGTCACCAATTTTCAATATTTTGGGAGTGGGATTTTGTCCCCTAAAACAGTTTTTCCGCAGAACATAAAAAAACAGTATTCGTTTATTTTTGGCGTATTGTCCATACATAAAGCTATGTTGCATCTCTTCATGTCCTTTACACACATGACATAATGTTACTAGGACTTTTGATATTCCTTGATCAAAGGTTTGGAGGGGTTCGTGCCCCACCCAACCCTTTTTTCAGGAAAATACGAAACCCGTATCCTCATTTTATGTCTACAATATCTGTGCACAATTTCATTACTTCGGTTCACTTCTTGCCTTTCGATCGTCAACTTTCAAAACTTTGAGTTGGGGCTTTTGCCTCCTAAAACCGTGCTTCCGCAGAACATAAGAAACCCGTTTTCTTTTCTTTTTTACGTATTGTCCATACACAAAGTCATGTTGCAATCTTTATGTCCTGTACACGCATCTGATATACTGTTACTAGCACTTTTGATATTTCGTGATCAAAATTTTGGACGGGTCCTTTCCTCACCCAACCGTTTTTTTCAGGAATATATGAAACCCGCATTGCTTCATTTTACGTCGACAATATCTGTGTGCAATTTCATTGTCTTCGATTCACTTTTATTCGCCTTTCAGGCGTCAACTTTCAAAATTTTTGGTTGGGCCTTTTGGCCCTAAAACTGTTTTTCCGGAGAAAATAAAAAAACGTATTCGTTTATTTTTTGCGTATTGTCCATACATTAAGTTTCGTTGCAATTCTTCGATAGTTACAAATTATAATTTAAAATAAAGTAAAGTTTTAAGCTTTGGTCAGTGTCTCTTTTGTTAAAAAAATGCAATTCTTCATGTCCTTTACACAATCTGACATACTGTTACTAGCACGTTTGATATTTCGTGATCAAATGTCTCGAGGGGTCCGTGCCCCATCCAACCGTTTTCCCCGTTAAAATTCGAAACCCGGATGCCCTAATTTTACGTCTGCAATATCTCTGCACAGTTTCATTCACTTTGGTTCAGTTGTTCTTGCCTTTCGTGTGGCAGCTTTGAAGATTTTGGGATTGGCTTTTATATTAAACCTTTACATTATGTATTGTTTCTTTTTTATGAAATTCTTCTCCCGGGATGGAAGGAGAGAAATGGTTTCCTCTGATATCTGTTTCTTGCCATTCATCTTGTTTGAACTGCTTAAGTAAGATCATTTTGTAACTTTTGATGTCATCCAACTCCGTCACAGTAATAAAGTTGTCATTTTTAACAATTTGTTTTATTCTCTTATTTGCAGTTTGCCACACTGATATATTTTTTACAAAATTGAGGTTTGGTCCAACGCCTTTCGAATTCGCAACCAACCGAAGCCCCGAGCTTTTTGGGTTGCCTGCTATTGCAGGAAAAGTAGAATTGCAGGTGTTAATGCACTTTTGGAGTCGTGTATACATATGATTTTATATGAGAGTTTGTGTGTCCATAGCTAAGGATAGAAGTCAGTGGAGAGCTTTTGTGAACGCGGCACTGAACCTACGGGTCCCATAGGCCATAGAGTTAGTTAGTTAGTTAGTTAGTTTGTGTGTCCATAATTTATCACTTTGTTTATTCAATATCTATCTCGTTTTATTTTTTAGTAAAAATCAATAACATGATGGTTCATTTAAAATTTGCCATCTCCTTTATCTCGTAATTGAGAAGTTTGTTTGAAAAATCCCGAAACAAGTCAACTTTAGTTTTGAAGGGGACGGATAATTGTAGCAAATTCAGCCGCACTGCCTCACTTTCTGCGGTTTAGTGACAAAACCTTCATTTCTCGTAAATGGTAACATGAGTCAAATAGCATATCGTTTGAAAGCATATTTGATACTAGTTTAGAAAGTGTAATTGTTTTGAAATTTCACCCAATACATTAGGAGAAATCGCGTTCACCAATGTTACCCATTAGACACAGGAATTCTCAAAGATTATGTTTAGCGTTAGTAAACCTTATGAATACTCTCAATTACTAAATGTGCTGAGAAATCAATGTCAACGAACTGCACTGTGAGAAACATTAGACATATCGCCCCATATCCGGTGGTCTAGTGGCGAATCATTTATTGTTAAATGGCAACATCTTTAAAATAACATGACGTGTAAAAGTCCCTTTCATTTTTTTTTTTTTTTTTACAAAAAGGTTATTATTTGAAAAGTGTACGTAACACTGGGAGAAATCACGTTGGAAATGTTTACAAATGACACTAACACTGAATTGTAAAATGTCATTAGTCTCCTATTAACCGTTCAATAATCTCTATTACCCACTAGTGTAGCAGAAACATCCGCAAGCTGTGTGGTGATGAACATAATACGTGTCACCGTAGTCAGTATGGTCCAGGGCAAATCATTCATTTGCTTTCAATTGAAACATGAAGCACGTAATGCACCATTGGAAAGCTCGTTTGAGCCAATGTACACAAATATGTTTTGTGTGGAAATACAATTAATACGGTGCTTATGACAGATTTGAACGTATACTGTCTAATTTAGAAATCATTAGCGAAACAGGCTGTGATAGTCACATTGCACGAAACGAAACTGTTCACATTTCGGGAACGGGAACAGAGAGCAGGATGAGTATTCCAGCGAGCTAGTCATCCATGCTTTTGACATGTTGATTTGAAATGCATTGTTGTCGAGAATCCGGCAAAGAATAAAGGTACCATTATTATCAAATCTTGCTGTTAACTGGATGAGACATGAGTCATACCGAGTGGTGTCTTTCTGCCACATAACTTGAACGGGCACGCCTATCTTGATTTGTTACAAAATTATGTGGATCCTATGATCACTGAAACGGTTGAAAATGATCCAACTTATTCGGAAGACATAATATTTTTCCAACAAGATGTTGCGCCACCACGTTATGATGTGCAGGTTAGACAATTTTCAGAGGTTTCATGATCATTGGATAGGTAGCAGAGATCCTGATCTTTCACCGTTGATTTTTTTTTCTGTAGGGCACTTAAAATCTAGACTCTACGCAACAAAGCAACTTTCATTACATGAGCTGCGGCAAAGAATAATGGCAGAATGTCGAAAAATAACACAACAGATCCTACAGAATGAACGCAATCATTTCGAGCAACGCCTTTCCCTAGTAGCACAGACCATCGGGCCAATGTACTTTTATGGTCGGCATCATCCATTTATCGTCCGGTTTTTTTTTCAGGACAATGTAGCACGTAGGCCCAATGTTCGAAATTGTCGGGGAAAAAACATCCTTTTTGGGACGATTAACCGATATCGGCCCGATAATCAAACTCGTCCAGAAAAGGACTGCCAATATTTGTCGGCATTTTTTTTCCTCCCCTACATCGGGAGTTTGTCGCCAATTCTGAAATTAAGAAATTGAACGGAGAGATTTAAAATTATATATTTCGTTTAAATATTGTCAATTCCATTTGTTGTGCATCCAGATAATGGACTTGTGTGATAATGAGTTTGTGTCACTAACAGAGGTGTCTCGCGATTCGTTGCGTCGTTGTTAGCTGCAGTTTAGGAACACAGTTGCCAGGACTACAGATTTATCTGTAGATCTACAGATTTTTTAAACAAATATGGAAAACTAAATTTTTTGTGTGATCTACATACATTTTTCTGTAATATTTTCTAGTTTTATATTATTGTACACGGCAAAAAAAAAAAAAAAAAAACTATATGAACTTATACTCTCAGATAGAAAGAAAAAATGCATGTTAGTGAGATTTATGATTCTTCTGAACCTGAACTTTTCGGTTGTTTTTTGGTATTATCTAATAAGTATTGCTATCGTGTTGAGGAATGAGCAGAAAGCTACATGTAATATTTACATATACTGTATTTCTCCAAATGTTTTAATAAGAAATACTATATTTTACAGTTATTTTAATATAAATCTACAGATATTTTGCTTCTAGACCTGACAACGCTATTTAGGAATGAGAATTCTGGGAGTGAAGGCAAAGAAATTGAATGTTGAAGTGGAACGCGGGAAGGTGAGTTGTATTTCTTTATTACTTATAAATTAAATCTATGTATTTTCAGTAAATAATTATTATGTAGAAGTGCATATATGTGTTCCCTAAAGTTGGTGAAGAAATATCAGCTTCCATCCTTAATGTAATTTATAGGTATCAAGCTGATTGTTTTGCTTACAGAACGAGGCTATCAGCTTATATTATGCATACTCAACAAAGTACATGAGAACATGCCCCTGTCTTGTCCAAAATTAAAGCCGTGTATTTGTTCATTATATGTACGGTGCATGGTCTGAGCCATAGATACTAAAGGGCTTTAAAATAACACTCAAATGTACGGTTCGCTTGAGAAGTGGTAGACAGAGAGCAGACCCAAAAGCAGGCCTGCATATATGTATAAATTAGGGGCACACATAAAAGAATGCCCCTATAAACACAAGTAACGTAAGGTAACGGGTTCGCTCGAGCAGACGGTTCTACCAAATAGAAAATTTATAGCTAAAATATATGGGTTAACTTTACAACGCCCGCTCCAGCAGGTATACTCACTCGAATAATTTTATGAAAATTGATCAAAACTTACCTAACCTTAAGCTAACCCGTTCATAACCCCTACACTAATTATTTCTATCTTACTCTACTCTACTCTACCCTACCCTACTCTACTATACTTTTTAAAAGGGCTTTAATTATCGATGCGCAGCTGGAGCGTGTCATGTAAAGTTTACCCAAATATACTATGTGAAACTTTTTTCGTGAAGGATGAGAGTCTGAATATGAGTAATTACTGTCAATGGACAGTCTTTGAAATGAATTTTGGGCATTACTCGAGCAGACGGTTCAACCAAATTTTCACACAATTAGTGCATTTTAAGGTTTCTGTTAAATGAGGAGCTAGTGCATAAACCATGAACCAGCTTGTGCTAGGTGGCCACTAAAAAGCACGAATGCTATCTAACCGACTCAGTCAGGAGCGCAGCAGGGGGGCCCGAGCGGAGCGATGGGGTGCGTCTATAGAGAGCAGGCGCGTCAGCGATAGAGAGCATACGCACTAGCGAGAACAGTGGAAAAATACATAAAATGTCCGCAATAATATTTCAAAAGAACTTAAATAATTGTAATAATTCCTATCTTCAGAATGGCATAATTGCTTTCCCGGGTACAAATGGCCCGCTGCGAGAAGAAATTCATCTGTTCTTAATTTGTACTTTTTTCTACACTTCGCACAGTAGATTTTACGTTTCAACATACCATGACGCTGCAAAATCTTTCTGACATAACGCGCTTTATCACTCAATTCTTTGTAATAAAATCGTATGTTTGCATTACTTCCATCGTAAACGTCCAATGCTAACACGAACAGAATGTTCCCGCCGTTTATTTCCATCTTTGCATTTTTGTATTCTTCCGCTCCAGTAAATAGTTATAATTAGAATAAGTTGGCTGCCATTCAAAATGTATTTCAATATGATATCCAATAAGAGGAATTACTCATATTCACAATCTTCTACTTTTATGAAAAGTGTTTTACACCGTATTTTACTTGTAATTTTTTTTTTCAGTAGAACCGTTTGGTCGAGTGAACCCGAATTTTGAGTAATGGTGAAAGTATTGTATGTGTGTCTTCTTCCATTATCCTCGTTTATGCGTATACTTCCCATCGCTGACGCGCCTGCTCTCTACGGACGCACCTCCTCGTTACCTCTGGTTCCCATTGCTGCACTCCTGCCCTAATTCGGTTAGATAGCATTCGTGCTTTCTAATCGCCACCTAGTACAAGTTGGTTCATATTTTATGCACTAGTTTTTATGCCATATGTCACACTATATTTACTGAGCCCTCCTGAGTTCAATCTGCAAGTAGTTACGGAGCTTCTTATTTAGTGCATGTTCTGTTAAAAGAAATACAAAGCTCTAATCTAACCCGAAAATGTAAGAGATGAGTCAAAATTTGATAGAACCTTCTGCTCGAGTAATTCCAAGGTAATTTTCGTCATTCTTTATAACAATTTTAAATAATAATAATGACTTGGTGTGACTCCAGTTGCGTAATCCTTTACAGGAGTGACTTCGTGGATTCAATAGCGAAACCAACAAAATTGTAAATTGTGATCACTAGGAAATCTTCATTTATGGTCTTTGTATCTCGAACGAGAAAGGAGGCAGGTAGGCCTATGGTTGAATATGTACAAGGCTATTTTTATATCGGCATAGGATCCTTACTGCGTCCAACAGAATCAATACGATTTTCGGTTCGGATCAGTTTATCTACACCAAGTAAAGTCAAATTTATATGAGAAACGTGATGTTAAGGAAAGTGTGTTGGAGACCTTCAATAGTTCCTAATATGCGAATAACATATTAAGTTTTCATTACATCTTAGCGATGTATATGTGGATACAGTAAAGTTTTAAACAATAATTTAATGCAGATTATAGAAATACATTATGTGATAAGCCATGAGCTCTATTTGTTTTATCATTCATTACTGTTTTGTGTAAACTGTGTTTGTGTATCTTTTAATAAAGTCAGAAGGATGGATGGCTATTAGAGAAGGATGGATGATTAGAAGGCTGTTAAAAATTAAATGCCATTCTCATTGAAACACAGAAACTCTTGAAACTTTAGCGTGTGCTTGTAATAGATACAATATAGAACAAAGTAAATAAGGGGGCGGAGAATTGTTTGTGAACACTCGGGGAAAATCTGAAAGAGTCAGGAAATTCATTCTTCAAAAAACTATGTGAAACCTGTTATTCTCTATAATGCAACATAATCGAATATTTTTATTTTTTCAGAAAGTTATTGGTAGGGGATCAAAGTCTCCTCATGTCCCTCCCTCCCGTAACTACAAAGAAATTCTTGACTGGTTTTTAGTCATTCATGCCCGTTTGCACGAACCGAAGATTAAGATCGGATAAGATAATCCATTGATTATTTTTATCTTTGGATAAGAATCTTACATCGTTGCACCAACAGTTTGTGAGAAAGGATTAACTTATCCACGAGAAATCGAAAGCTGTATAAAACTGTGACGTTTATGACATGACGTCATGTGATGTCATGCATTTGATTGGCTAAAACACTGCAGTAACAACTGAAGACTGATTCGCGTAGCATGTGGTAACTTTTGTACTAGATATGGGAAGAAAGCGGGTGAAGTTGAGTGCTCGGGAAGGTAAATATGTTTTAATGCTTTTGAACAAACATATCCTTTAACAAATAACAATAATAATAATAATAATAATAATAATAATAATAATAATAAAGTAAGTCATATCAAATACTAAAAAGAAACTGTTCGTGATATTCCAATATATATATATACAGGGTGCAGCACGTAAAACCGGCCCGTAAAGTGAACACATAAAATGAAATGTAATGTATTGAATATGATTAACTACAACACATAAATGAAATGTAATCTATTGAATATGACTACTCACCTTCACAGCAGGTGCTGAAAGTGTCCTCCGCCCACTTCAACACACATGTGAGCACGATTGAGGAGATTCATATATACCCTTGTCAGTTCTTGTGTTGTAATGCTATTGGTGACATCCTGGATCCTGGTCTTGAGTTGTTCAATTGTGTGTGGATTTGTTTCGTATACTCTTCCCTTTAACAGTCCCCATAAGTAAAAGTCACACGTGGACAAGTCTGGTGACCGAGGAGGCCACAAGCCTTTGCTGATTGTCCTCTCATGTGTAATCATGTTAAACATCTCATGCACAAGGGACAATGATGCAGCTGATGTGTGGCATGTTGCACCGTCCTGCTGAAAGTAACATAACTGACGCTCCTCGTCGGTCAAGTGTGTATAAAACTCCTCCAGGATTCCCATATACACGTCACTGTTCACTGTCGTCTCAAAGAATATGGATCCAATAACGCGTGTGGCGGAAATGGCACACCAAACACCAATCTTCTCATCATGCAAGGGTACCTGGTGGATTGCGTGTGGATTTTCTGTCGACCAATACCGGTTGTTTTTGGAATTTACGTATCCAGACAGGTGGAACCACGCCTCGTCACTCATGATGAGCATTAGTGGATCCAAGAAACCACTGGCAACATTGCTCAACAGCCATGAACAGAAATGCACCCTCTTCTGCAGGTCAGGCTCCTTTAGTTCGTGCACAACACTTATCCGGTACGGTTTTAACTTCAGTCCCCTTAAAACACGTCTGCAACTTCTCTCACTCGCATGAACCTGTTGACTCAATCTCCTGGTTGACTTTCGAGGACTTCTTGTTATTATCTCCTCCACCTGCATCTTTAATTCAGGTGTGCAGACAGATGGTCGTCTGTTCCTGGGAGCATTTTGAACCGATCCGGTACGCCGCCATTTTTCAATCAATTCCTGAATGGTGCTTTTTGCTGGCACAGAACGTCCTGGAAATTTCTCCCGAAACAAATTCTTTGCTTTCACAAAAGATCCAGTGAGAATGAACCCTTCAACAATGGCAACACGCTCGGGTATCGAATACGGCATTATCACACACTGACTCTCACCCGGCTTAACACAACGAGGCCTTTTTCTCAACTGGTTTCGACAAGTTTCACTGGCTGCGGCTGCACGTGGCTGCTGCAGGTCACGTAAGTCCTCGACACGCCATCTCTTGGTAGGAAAGTAGATTATTTAAGTGTTGCCAAAAACACAATATACCAGAATATTACGACGGGCCGGTTTTACGTGCCGCACCCTTATATATATACAAAAGGTTTTTTTTTTGGATAAGCGGAATGGCGTGGAAGATCAGCCGGCGAGACCTCGTGTAGTTCGGATCTTACATTAAGCTGTAGGACCGCATCTTATATAGCGTCACTGCTGAAAGGGATGCTGAACTCCAAACCAAATGAAATATAGTTATCTAGAGTCCAAATGTTAAATTGAAAAAAAAAAATAGAAGAATAGCTTTGTTCTAGCAGATCAAACTCCTTTATCCGGCTGTTAAGAGACATTTTCAAGTAAAGGTGGGTAGTCCATTTTTCTTAAATAATTTTTGACTACAAACTACGATAAGCTTCACACAAATACCGTCTTGTTTAAAATCCAACGTTCGGTATTTGCACTGAAGTATAGGATAGGATAGGGAGAAGTAGAGAATATTAGGGTAGAATACGGCAGCGTAGGGTAGAGTAGTGTAGGGTAAGTTAGATTACGTTAGCTCAATGCTTTGCCAATTTTTCAAATGTAGGGTAGGGTACAGTAGGTTAGGTTACGTTAGCTCAATGTTTAACCACTATTTTAAAATGTAGGGCAGAAAAATTAAATGAAATCTTTAAGTTTAACGTCCCACGTCTATGCCATTTAGGCTAAGGAAGACAAGTGAATGATAGAAAAATTGGAGGAATAAGAATGGTGGAGGAAACAGGAGTACCCTGAGAAAACCCACGGACACGATCTTGTTCAAAACAAATTCACTTGGCCTGCAATCGAACAAGGGACCCCACGCACCAGAGGTAAGCGCTCCAAATTTAGGGTAGAGTAAGTTAGGTTACCTTACAATCAATATTTAGGCCATTATTTTGAAGTGTAGGGCAGAGTAGGAAAGATTAGGTTAGGTTAACTCATCATATTGCCGTGGCTCACCATCACACTGTATTTAACAGTTATATGAGTATGAGTAGGGGAATAATTGGGACATCAACAATGAGGTTATATGTCCCCGTCTCGCCCCCCACAACTCTGTTCGGACCACGTTTTTAAAATCCAAATTTTGATATAGATTTACATCTACATCGCCTCGCCAGTTCCGCTAAAAAAAAAGTTTAAGTTAATATTTGCGTCGCCAGTTGGCTATACTTCGTTCCAGAAAGTAGCACTGGTGTACGTAAATATGGTCACCTTTATAAAGTAAACTTTATTTTAGTAGTTGACTGTCGGGTTTGCATAATGTTACCAATTGGCGATGCAGTGCAGATTTACGTATGGATCCAGCACAAATTTCTTGCATATATATACTTCTTTTTCAGTAAATTGACTTTTTGTATCTTAAATAATCATTCTTGGGTGAGGACTTGCATTCCCTTGTACAGGTTCATTTTAGGGGAACTTCAGTGTATGTATACGATAAGAATTATTGCGCAAAAGACACTAACCAACTCTTGCTAGATGGTCACTAAAAGCATGAATGCTATCTAAGCAAGTTACGGTAGGGGCGCAAAGGAGTGGCCCGATCAGTAGCGAGGGTGTGCGTTAGCGAAGGTGGGTATAGATATAAACGAGGATAGTGCAAACACTATATATCGCATCAAATTACCTTATATGTTGAATAATGTATTTGTTCGTTACTAAAAACGTTATAGGTAATATCCCGATTTGTTTATTGCTTGTATATTTGTGTTCCAAATTAAGGGTTAAGTGCTATATCGCCGGACCAGTTTTAGGAAATTTACCGGGTAAATTGGTTAATTTATTTTGATTTCTGATGAAGAATTATTGAAAGTCATGTGATGGGAAAAGGTGAAGTTAAGGAAGTGTCTGTTATTGGTTGTTTTCGATGTAAGCGGCATTTCACATGTAGGCGGAAGGGACTATTTGGCGGATAGGTACACTTGCAATGATTTAGTGGCAGATAAGGCAGTGTGGAAATGGCGCGTATGTTTCAAAGTTCAGACACTCATATTTGAGTTTTATCGAATTATATCCTAACTAAATTTAAGTTAACCAACCTAACCTGCTAGGTGGCCACTACGACAATGTCTTTCTGCAAACAGTGCAGATAGTTATTAGTATGAACCCATGACAAGTGCTATTGAAACTCGTATCATTACCTCTCCTCCGTGGCTAAGCGGTTAGCGTACGCGCCTTTGGCGTGGGAGACCCGGGTTCGATTCCCGGCGGGAGCTCATGTGGTTCGGATTCCACGTTAATCAGTAGGTCCACGTCTCATATAGCCTCGCTGCTGAAAGGGACGCTAAACTAAAATCAACTCAACTCGTATCATTACCAAAATTCACATGTTTTCACTACCCTCGCTTGCGCGCGTACACGTCGCTCCGCGCCCGCTCCTTTCGGATACACTTCTGCACTATCGTGTGGGTCCACTAGCTTCGCCCTGCCCCCACTGGGTAGGTAGCATTTGTGCTTTATAGTGGCCGCCTACCACAAGTTGTTTTATGTTTTTTGCACTCTAGTTTTTATGCCATATCTATATCCGGACTCCATATTTATACGAATTTATTGATTTTTTGTTCCAAGCTTTAATAGTTTATACGTATCTGCTTTCAAGATAATTGACTTGTAACTCTTCCTAACCTAAGGCTTAAGTTTAGAGTTGCTCCTCCAGTTTCATACCTACAAAAAACAGTAACAACATCAAAACGTGCAGTTTAACTATCTGGATCCATAGTATAAGCAGTAGGAGTAGGAGTAGGAACGGGTTAAAAGGGCTCAGTTCTTGACATAAAATGGGCACGCTGCTGAATCATCGAGCCTTCTGCGTCTTGCAAATAGTACCCACTTCCACATATCTTTTCTCGTATTAAACATAACTTTACTGCCAAAGTTACATACCTAAACAACGCATAAAAACTCCAAATCATTTCTTACCGCATTTCTCCTGTAAATTTTCCTAATTTTTATTTAAAAAAAAACGGAGGGGTAACTCTAAACTTAACACTAACCTAATATAATGTTATCTTATCTAATCTAACGAAATGTATTTTTTTTGTTTCGATTTTCGTGTAGTCCGGCGATACACCACAAATGCTTAAATTAACATAACACATTACTAACGTAAATTTCACAATTATGTGAACCTCTTAAGCTCAGACATTTGTCGTTGCGCAGCATGAATTAGCACATTGTCTTCAGATACTTTACTTCATATACTATGATTAATAGCTACCTTATAGGAAAGTCCACGGGGAAGGTTCTAGATTACTGGTCTCCCATGTAGGTTAGTAGCTGGGTTGATTTCTTTCTTTACTAAAGTTTATACATTTAATGTACACAGTACTGCCGAGCGAACGTTAGCGAGTGAAGGCGGATTAGAGCCCCGCACGGCACGTTGATTTCTGTCTTTATTACTGATCAATGGGAAGGGGGACCAGTAATCTAGAACCTTGCCAAGTCCGCGAATAACAGGTTCGACTTTCATTAATATATTTTTACGTAGCTATGTATTTGGGATGTCTTCAGGTGAGAAGAAAACATATTTCGAGTAGTAACACATTAGTCTGTTAGAATATTATTACAAATTTGTTCTGTAAATTTTACAAATCTATGGATCCGTGCAGTAAATGCGCACCGGATATTCTAATGAAAATTTGCTTACATTTTTTAAAAACATATACACATTAAGTATAGGAGCACGATTATTGGTAGAAGCACGATGGCAGCAATCAGAACATCTAGCAGACTTAATGTAAGGATGGGAGCAATTCTAGTTTATGACATACAAAGTTAATGTTCCAATTTTCTGCTTCGGTTTATTACTTTTCTTTTCACACTTATTTCTGCAGTATTTAATATACAAGGGCATATTCAACCCAAATAAACCAAAATTGTAAAGATTTAAAATGCCAATAGACCTGTTAAATGAACGAATGTTGCAGTGTATACCATAAAATATAATTGACCCCAAGAGAGTGTCTTACAGCAAGGTCGAATCTTATAAATATAATTACCTTGAATGTGAGGTAAATTTAACCTACTATGTCCAACTCTACTAGGTAGCCACTAAAAACTACACTTCTTCAATTCACAAACTATAATAAATAAGTTAATGAATATAATGAATTAGTGCAAGTATGCTACTTTAATCGGTCCATTGTAGTAATGACAGATATTTATTGATACAAATATCACTTTCTTGCTTTAGGAACAATTGAAATAAGCACAGTAACACCATTTATATCCACATAACCACATAAACAACCAAATTATTGATATAATCTTCTGCAAGCAATCCTGCAACAAAACAGAGTACTTCGACAGAAGAAAACGATTACAAAATGCATCATCGTTGAAGTACTCAAAAGGATTTTCCCTGTCTCATTATTCTTCTAGGTCGGATAGCATATTCTATCTGTTCGAGCACTTCAGATTCATGTAAAATATCCAAATCTTTTGCAAGCATATTCACTCTACTCACAGCTGATCACGATGTTATCAAGGATTAAACCCCCGTTTTCGATGGCTAATCTTAATTCGACGATTTGGAGATATGATCTTCAGATCAGTGTTGGTGCAATACATTATCCTCACTTCGATGATTAACTTTAGTTTAATCCCTATCCACGGATTAATCCTCGGTTGGTGCAACCGGGCATCAATCTTATTGGCAACGTACCCTCACTCTATTTCAACATTTAGATAGCCGGTATGTCGAGTCAAAATCGAAATAGAACGTACCGCCTCTGCTTTTTCCACTTCGAACAGTGGTCGAGAGAATATCTCGTGTAAAAAGTGGTAATATGTGTGGCTAAGTTTAGGAAGATTTTCGCTATTTTGTCTTTGCAGTGCGCGCCAGGGCTTAATAAAACACTAATACTAAAGTTCCACTACTGGAAGACTGATTCGACAACAATATTCCCAACTGTGCTCTCATCTTATAAGTTAGTCTGTATTTTCCAATTGCATTCCGACCATTATTTTTATCCCATTTTGATTTTAGGTGAAGGAAGTTCATTAGCTGTTGATCATAGCTCAAATGAAAGACATTTCGAATTGGACGAAAACTATTTGGCAGTGATTTCCCGCCACCTTGCAAAGAAAGCTGGAAGAAGTGAGCGAGCAGCAGAAAACTATTATAGAATATTTTGCTCCCAAACCAGAGGCTACTAGATCTTTCCCTGAATACATAAAACTACCTTGTAAAACTGTGGAGGACATTAATAGGGTGGAAGAGTGTTTACTATCTTCACCGGACGATGAGCATATTCTGGTAAGTTTGCAATTTTTTTTTCATACAGAAAACATCACATAATTGTAAATACAATTAGTTTTACGTAATCCTTATTCTTTCTTTATAAACTTCTCAGTTGAGCTATTAGTAGTAGTACTAGTAACAACATTACATAACGACCGCAGCAAGCACAGTCGTGAACTTTACTCCACTTTACTATTATAACAACTACTAATACTATTACTAATAATACTACCATCATTATTATTAGTAGTAATAGCAGCAGCAGTAGTAGTAGTAATAGCAATAGTTGAAGTAGTAGTATAGCAAGAAGAAGAAAAACGATACATCTCAGGATAAAAAACCAGAGCCATTTCTTTGTGAACTAAGCGACTGCAAAAAACTACGCAGTGTGGAAGCGACTTTCGCAAGAAAACTACACAGTGTAAAGTAGCATCCGTTATGGAGTATATATACGCCATAAACAGTTAAGGGTTTAACAGTGCTCTTTGTTGGTCTATATTAAGCTGAAATTAAGTTTATTGTACGTACATGAAATCTTGCGAGTTTCGAAGATATGGAACACGCTCATGTTGGAGGAAAAGTTGTCATTTACAGCTTGAATACCTCAAAATATGTCTCTAATAATTGGGAAGAAAATATCTGTGGTACTAATTAATGTATGGCCACTCACTTCTGCGCGTCAAGCCCCGGCTCAATTCTAGCTCGTGTCGTGTTGACTTTGATGGACAGACACCGTGCGCGTGGGTTTTCTCGGGCTCTCTCGTTTCATTTCACCAACTATCCCATCAACATTCATCGGTTTAAACCAAAGTTGCTGAGAGACCTTAAATAAATTAAGTTCGAAATAGTACATACTAAAGTATATTGAAAAGTTCAAAATGGCGCTACAATACTATGTATAGCTATGGTCTACAGCTTTTTCATCTACACAATTACTGGAAAGCTCGGACCCACCCATTTAATTTCTTTAAAACAAGGGAGGCCATGAATGCGACCAAACTATATACATTATAGGGTGTCTATCGGTCACGAAATCCCAAAACGGTTACGACAATCGCGAAAGTTAGCTTTTGGGTCACGATTTTTTTTATCTGTACAAATATAAGTACAGACTTAAAAGTTTTGTTCTATAAAATGTCCAAATTCACCACCAAAAATGTATCGGCTTTAGACACTATCAAATCTCAAGAAAAACGCGCTTCTATCGCATGCATGAAAATTCGGCCTAATTTGCACCCAAATACGCTCATGAGAATGTTACGAAATGTTATGGTTTGGTAAAGAAAAGGTCACGAAGAGTCACGATACTTCATTTTGGAATTTTAGTAGACACCTTGCATGAGCTCAAGTAGTATCTGTAAAGCATATTAGGCATAACGTCTCTCATATTGGATTCCACTTTATTTCTCCAAAATGCAATATGTCCTGGAGGCATACCAATTTCATGTAAATTTTTTCTGAAAATCACTGATGATGTTTTACCGTTGAGAAGTTTTTGTATGTGACATGTAAGTGGTAGTTGGTTCTTCGGAAAAGTAGGTATGTCCTTGAGGAAACTTTCGAGCAGTGCATTGGAACACACATTAAGTGCATGCATTAAATGCGTAAGTAGGTTATGCAGTCAGTTAAGTGTGTGAAAGTAGTTATGAAGTTGCATTTTGCAAAGCATTAAACAGAATTTAAGCATATTGTACCTGCATTACCTGCTGAAGGTCAAGAGAACGAACATATTTATCTTCATGTCATCCGAGGGCATCTTTGTTCGAAATTGGGTGTGCCTTCATCTCTTGATTGTGTCCTTGTACATAGACAATTAATATGTACGATTTGAATTGTTCCTGGCAGCGAATATAACGCAATTTTACTTGGGTTTTTCATGTATATATTTCAAATGATATGCTTCTGCATGTGATCTACGTCAAATTTCGCTCTAAATGTATACGTGTTTTTATTGCAGGAGCTACAACTGAGCCTTGTAGGAGGAAGAAAGGTACAACACATCGTACGAAGAATATTGGAAAAACTATTCTGCAATAATTTGGCACTTCAATTTAACTGGACAGGCAAGCACAACAAGAAACCTCTCAGGCACCTGAAATTGATGGATATTATACTAGGTGAGTATTCAGGTTGCTTTCAATTGTAGGCTTAATACTCTGTAAGGAAGGCCTCACCGGTGGCTTGTCTGTGTGTAGCGAATTTCAAATGAGGGCTCCACTATAAGGATCATGAAATTTTAAAATTTTTAAAGCTGTAGGATACATACTTCAAATGGCTCACCTCTGGTGCGTGGAGACCCCGGATTGGTCCCAGCTCATGCCATGTGGGTTTGTGGACAACACTATGTGCGTGGGGTTTCTAGGAGTTCTCCCGCTTCCTTCCCTTCATCTTCCATTCCATCAATCACCATCCATCCATCCGGTCTGAACCAAAGTTGCATAAGGACCTTAAACTATATTCGAACTCTCGACTGTTAAATCTCGCTGTTGTTTCAGATTCTTTGGACAGTCCCTGTTCCATTCCTGTCAAGGTGCATTTTTCTCGTGCGATTTAAATGCATTTTTGGTTCCGTATATCCCCCATGGCTAGGTAGAAGGAAATCCATTCAGTTTTAATGTTTGGACTGTAAATTAATAGGTGTCATTAATAATAGCAATAATGTGTAACGAAAGAAAAGAAAAGAATATTTTGACTGTCAGGTCCCAAGATAGTCCCGCCCTCCAACCGTTGAGAAGCGACCGCTCTCCAAATTCTACTAGTGAACTCCGCATGCATGCATGCAACAAAAGCATCTGTCGCGGGTGTGGATGCTACGATTTCTGTCAGTAAACTATGCATGCGAGTAGTTACTGTTATGACTGGATCCAGTTGATTATAAGTTATGACTGGATCCAATTAAATTAGTTTGCATAATTTAGGTGGTTTGATTGACTGGTTGCGTTTAATTAGCGTCATAAGATTTTTATGATTTTACTGGAACTGTAAATTGCTGAACATACATTTTTTCGTTTTACTGTTGTTTAGGTGGAATAGGATAATAAAGTAATTTTCTTACAACATTAACGACTATTTTAGGGTAAATTAATGTCATTACTGCATTTTAGAAATTTTTTCTCTATACATTTTACTTCATGTTGGAATGCTACTTATCAGGATGAATATCATGTATTCATCTTTTATTCCTTGTGCTTGTTCCTAAATATGTTTATGACAAATATTTTACCTTTACCGTCTGTACTCTAGAGGCTGTAGTTGTTTTTATGGTAGCATTCTTACTAGTACATTTACTGGAGCCGCGTTGGCTCATTGGTAGAGCGCTCGCCTCTGGTGCATAGAGTCCTTGATTTGATCCCGGCCCGTGCCATGTAGGTTTTGTGTTGAAGAACCACCGTGTGCGTTGGTTTCATCGGTGTGAGTCGAAGCTACTTAAAGCCTTTTAAAAATTAAAAATTAAAATTTCAATATACCTATCACTGCTATTAATGCAACTGACGTCTTTCGGAACATCATTTTACATAAATTCGACATAACTGCAAGACAGAAATAAGCTTCAAGAGGATAAGATTATCTTCGCTGAGATTTTCCAGGGTTTTCCTCAGCAGCACCAAGCATGTGTCCCAATCTTACCGTATTAATAGGGCGTTCTTGTCATCTTCTTATTAACCCGGCCAATCCAAATCTCGGTAATTAAAAATTAATTGAATCCTGTGAAATTAATCTTGGGTCAAAACAAAAATAACTACCGGTGATTGATAACATCACGTAAGAAGACGTTGCTTTATATTAGTCAAAAATTTCCTATAATAAGGTAGTGTTATTTAAGAATAACTAGACCAAAGCCCACCCGTGAATGGACAACTATAGTTACATAAATAACCCTCCCAGACTAGACGGCGTAAACGTTTCAACGAGGTTAGTCCAGTGAATCAGATGCATTTGTCCCAGTCTCCCGAAAAGTATGTGAGGTAGTAGATAAGAGCTAGAAAAAAAACCATCAGCATAGAACTTAATTCCTGATTGTAGTATGCCGATGAAATTTAAAAGTCAGTGCTCCACAGACTTCCTGAAGAGTGTATCAATTTCTTCACATTGTATTTTACATGTAATATATTTTAGGATATGTTAACAAAATCGCAACACTAATTTCTTTGTAATTGTTTTCAGGTGCAGTTAGGAGAAGCCCATACGCATTGAATGCTTCTGAATGTGAAGTGCATTCCGTAATACAGAACTGGTTTCGCCACGTTAAAGACAGGGATGGTGGACGTGAAGCGCGTACACAGAAAACTGGTCGTGGTCGAGATGAGCCACAACACCCTGAAACGGAACGCGTTGTTATTGTGTAAGAAAAATAACGTGGTGCCAAAAGTAACCAAATTTTTCAGTGTGTTAAGAACTTGTTTCAATGTGTTGTTACAATTGAAAGTCAATATACAAGTTATAACATTCAATTTCGTTCTACGAAATCTGTTAGAAGATATATATATATATATATATATATATATATATATATATATATATATATATATATATACAGATAAATAGGATCACAGGAATATGGCAGAATTGCACGCAGAAAGAGAGGATATGCAAATAGAGATAATTAAGGAAGCCCATAAAAGAATACGAAGTGATGATCTGTCGGTGCGCCATGAACATCGTATTATTGCGACAACCGCTAATAACATTGTCACCGAATTTAAGAAAGGACAAACCCTTTTGTGTACAAATGTTTGTAATACCGTAAGGGAAAGTGAAAAAATGTTAATATTAGATCAGGTTCCGTTTCCCAAACTCGTGATCAAATTTTCTTGCAGAGTGACAGCAGTTCATCCAGTTGTAGTAATTATTCCATTATTAATAGTAGTAGTAATAGCAGTGCAGAAGACGAAGTCTGTCATTCTATAACAAATAGTTTAGTATCATGGGCAAAAAAGCATAACGTTCCCAATAATGCTACAACAGATCTTCTCCATATTTTGAGACCTCACATACCCGGACTGCCTCTAGATTCAAGGACACTTCTTCAAACACCAAGAACAATCGAAATCAAATCATGTTCAGGAGGATCTTTTGTTTATTTTGGTGTCAAGGAAAACATAATCAAAATGTCATTGTCAGGCATTAAATCCAAACTTTATTCAATAGTAGAAAAGAGGCTTTCAGTTGAAAATACAAGGGACATTTTGACTTTGAAAGTGAATATATATGGCCTCCCAATACACAAAAGTTCAACGAAATCTTTTTGGCCTATATTAGGAATTTTAGATCAGGTTATTGACAAGACTCCTTTCATCATTGCACTTTACTTCGGGGAAACAAAACCAAATAGTTCGAATGACTTCTTAAAACAGTTTGTTGATGAATGTATTGAATTAGAACAAAATGGTATCGTAGTTGAAGGTAAATTGTATAGATTTTCAATAAGTTGCATTATTGCGGATGCTCCAGCTAGAGCTTTCTTAAAATGTACTGTTTCTCACAATTCTTTATTTGGTTGCGAAAAATGCATACAGGAAGGTACATATTTGGGAAGAACGACCTGGCAATATGAAAATACTTCAGCTCTAAGAACTGATTTAGGCTTCAAGAACATGCAGTACGAGGATCACCATCGATCTCTGAGTATTCTTTGTGAATTAAATATAGGTTTAGTTTCACAAGTTCCACTTGAATGGATGCATTTAGTATGTCTTGGTGTTGTCAAAATGCTTATTTATGTATGGGTAGAAAAGGGTCCTAAAAAATGTAAATTGAAGTCTCTGGACATAGAAAATATTTCTGCTAGACTTCTTTCAGTAGCAATGCATGTTCCGAAAGAGTTTTCAAGAAAACGACAATCTATAAAAATGTTTAAATTTTGGAAAGCTACTCAGTTCCGAGCAGTTGTTTTGTACTTTGGACCTATAGTTTTGAAAGATTTGTTGCCAAAGCATTTGTTTGATCATTTCGTAATTTTTCATGTTGCTATGTACCTTTTAGCTAGCAATAGTAGCAGACTGGAAAAATGGAGAAATTATGCACATGAACTCCTGGACACTTTTGTTAGGTACATCCCAGAATATTATACTCCAGAACTTTTAATATATAATTTCCATAGTTTATTGCATGTAGTTCAAGTTGTTGAGAATTTTGGACCTTTAGATAGCTATTCTGCATTTCCTTTTGAAAATTACATGAAAACAATTAAAATAATGGTTCGTGGTGCAAATAATTCTTTGGAACAGGCAGCAAAACGAGTTGGGGAAATGTGTGTTACTCCTAGTATTCGTGAAGTTAAAAAACAGGTTGTTTCTAGTGATGGTGTCATTACATCATAAAAATGCGTAACAACGAAGATTGCCTTATGAGTATAAACATGCCAGATAATTGCTTCATAACAAAAAGCGGTGAAGTTATCACTACTAACGCCATTGAAGAAGAAAGGAAGTATGGTAGTATATATATCTTAAAATGGGATGTATCCTCAAGTAAAGCAGATTTGTACTTTTCACCCTTACGTAGTAGTAAGTTGTCTATCTTCAGGGTGTAAAAGAGAAAGACGACAGGTACTACTTTGTCATCAGATTGTTTACATAAAAAGTGCCTTCTTATTCCAGACTTTTCAGATGAATCGGCATATGTTTGCATTCCTTTCTGTAACATGGAACATTTTTACTAATGCGTATATGTCATGTATGAAGACTTCTCATCATAGATTGTTCCAGGACACACATGATTTTCCGGTATGTTACAAAAAATGAAAAATCAACGTTCCAATGAAAAATTTGAAATGTACGAGTTACAGTACAGACGAAAATCTGTAAAATATGGTATTACGGGTGCTAGGAAAATTTGTTGACAATGGACATTTCGAGTATCCTTGATGACAAGGATATCCAAAGTGTATCTCTTTTGTTACATATTTTTCCAGCGTAGTTATAGAGGTTTTTGTCAGGACTAACTCTTACTTTTCACATTTTTCATATTGAACGTTGATTTTGCATTATTCACAAGAAATGAAAAATCAAAGGTTCCTCGGTAGAATCTGCACAACGAGAAGTTCGTTAAATTCTACTTGATTTCCGAGGATGTTTTTAGTTTTTACGTAACAATAGTCTAGTAATGATTAAAATAGTCTTCTTGTAACTTAATTACAAACTGGTTTACTTGAAGTTTTAGTTTTGTTAAGAGCTTTCATTAACTCTCACATTTAAATGCGCAAGGAGGACTTGGAAGCAAGTTGAGTTTTGTGCGATTTTTTTTTTTCATAGAAGGCTAGGTAGTGAGATATTTTCGGTAAAGGAGCATTCAATTTTTTTCTTTTATTTTTTAAGAACATCTAATGTTTAGTTTTATGCGTTGTAAATTCTTCAGTTAATCTATGCTATGTAAACTTCTATAAATAGATGTAACAGGTATGCTTCTGATTTTTACTTGTACACACATTATTGAACATGACCAGTCTGTTCAGTAGAATATCTTACCCGTAGAACTCAAGCTTCAACTAAAACTGCGATTCTACTAATATATTTAATAATTGTTTCGAAAAAGGAAATATGCATACTAAACAGACACGTTTCGTTCAGTTTTTATTTACAATTTGTATTTTTATATTTTTATATGACTTCTTGTACCGTTTTGTTTTGCAAAAAATCTGCTGAAATATATAGTATGTACATCACGATAAACTAATGTGGCTTCTGCACATAAATGTATGTTTCATTTCTTTTAACCAATTTTTTTATTATTATTTCTTCTTATGTGAAACTGAAGAATAAAAGTTCATGTATATTTCTTTCCAAATGTATTTTTTCATTGCTTTGTAAGACCTTATAAAAATCATCTTATATCCTATAATTACGACGTTAGAAAATTATAATTACTCCGTATCCGGACATGAACGCAGCCGGAACACAGGCGTCGAAATTTAGAGAAAGATTAATGTTAAATGTAATGTAAACGTACACTCATGTCCAAAATGATTATCGCATATCTATAACTGTCTTCTTGTAAGAATATAACGTGATAGTAATCTTGCTGGGTACTTTTATTACTGATAGTATGTGTATAATCGGGAAATGTATATTTGTGGTAAATTTCATAGGAAAAGAATTATAAATACGAAAATTAGAATGAGTAAAACAAAATCTTCCTAAATGGAGAAGAAAGTTTTATTTTCGTTTTATTGTTTTTATTTACTGCTCTTTTCACATGAAATTTGCCACATACATGTCTTTGCCGAATACACACCTACTAACACTATAAGAAATACCGGGCGAATTCGTTATCAAATTATATTCTTATATTTATAGACATGCGACAATAATTTGGACATGAATGTACATATTAATTCAAGTATATTGTTAAAGTTTTTTTTTTTTTTTTTGGACCAACTTTCTTTTGAATGGCGGTGTAGCTAAACTGCATGTAAGTATCAAATATGTATTGTGTGATAACATCTAGTCCTCTGTATATGTAATACAGCGTTTACTATTATCAGATGTAGATGTTTAGAACGCAACTCCCGCGGATATAGGGAATCTACACCCCTGGATATCTGCGGGAGGTACGTTTCAGCATCCACAGCTGATATTAGTAAGCACTCACGCTTACCGTCGGCAGGTTATTCCTATTTGATCGGGATATAGTCCAAAAATAGTCGTCCATCGTCGGTGAACTCTCCATTTTTGGTCGGCAAGTCGTCAGTAATTGGTCGGTATTATCATGATTTGCTCGGGAGACTGTCCAAAAATAGTCACATTTATAGTCGGTGAGCTGTTCATATTTGGTCGGCAAGTCGTCGGTAGTCAGTCGGGATATTGTCATTATTGTCCGAATATGATCAGGAATTGGTTCGTCGGGAAGTTGTCGAAAAAGCGGACATAAAGACCTTTTCCCGATCGTCGGGGCCAGCTTCAACTGACCATTTATGGACGTCGGGCCGATCATTTTGTGCTACTAGGGTTACTACTGTATGGAAGTTCAGGGCGGGCACTTCGAATATTTAATAAAATTAGGTTTATGTTTCAAGTGTGCGTTGTACTGAGTATTTTGAACTGTATGTATTTACTGGCACACTATTGTCTTTACTAGAAACGAACGGAAATGCAATACACAATACGTCAGCACGTGATTTCTGTCTTTATTTTTGAATACTTTGGTCTTTCTTTTCCCGATATTTTTTATCGCTTACAAAATGGAATCGGACTTCTGAAAGTTCTTCTCAATTAATGTTAGCAACCAGAGCAGAGAATGTGGTTTAAGTCAAGACAAAATTAGCACAGCAATGTTGCTATAAGCTCTTACTACAGCAGAGGCAAATTCCAAGTTATTATATACAACAGTTTCCATCACAATATGTGGTATTTATTACTATACCAAATTAATTGCAATTTTGTCAGCAAAATCAAAAGCTCTTTCAAATACTGTGTCAATTGATCAATGTAGATCTTTACACAAATTAAAAATTTTATCATTAATTCCCATTCTGATTTGAGAACAAGGTCCTGAGACGAATATTCGGACCCAAGAGGAACGGGAATGGGGAATGGCGGAAACTTCATAACGAGGAACTATATAATTTATACGGTTTACCGAACATTGTTAGGGTAATCAAATCTAGGAGGCTCAGATGCGTAGGTCATGTAGCCAGAGTGGAAGAAAGTACGAACGCTCTCAAAGTCTTAACTGGAAGATGAACCAGAAAACGACCATTAGGACGACCTGGGCGCAGATGGGAAGACTATTAAGATGGATCTCCAGAAATAGGAATACAAAGTAGAAACTAGATCCAGCTGGCTAAGGACAGAAGTCAGTGGGGAGCTTTTGTGAACGCGGCATTGAACCTCCGGGTTCCACAGACCATAGAGTTAATTAGTTATCATTATTTCCCAGTATGGTGCAGTACAGTCAATTGTTCAAGCGATGAAGCATGTTGTTATCTTCTACTTCGTGGTAGTGGTGGAAGGAACGTCGAGCCCTAATTTCGGAACGTGAAAATACTACCAATTTATGACTTCATTGGCGGTACAGTTCAAAGCATGGGGATACAGCGAATAGTCATTAAATGTCCAAACAAATAGCATTGTTGTAAATAGACTCAAAAGAGCTTTCAAATGGTGCATTACGTGCTCCATGTTTTAATTGAGAACAAATGAATGTTTTGCCCTGGACTATACTGACTAAGGCGACACGCGTTATGTTCATCACAATACAGCTTGAGCATGTTTCTGCTATTCTGGTGGGTAATAGAGATTACTGAACGGTTAATAGGAAACTAATGACATTTTACAATTCAGTGTTACTATCATTTGTAAACATTTCCAATGTGATTTCTGCACCAGTGTTACGTACACTTTTCAAATAATAACCTTTTTGTAACAAGAATGAAGAGGACTTTTACACGTCATGTTATTTTACAGATGCTGCCATTTAACAATAAATGTTTCGCCATTAGACCACCGGAAATGGGGCGATATGTCTGTTTCTCACAGTGCAGCTCGTCGACATTGATTTCTCAGCACATTTAGTAATTGAGGGTATTCATAAGGTTTACTAACGCTAAACATAATCTTGTTTGAGAATTTCTATGTCTAATGGGTAATGTTTGGGCAAATAGGCTTTCAAACGATATGCTATTTGACCCATGTTGCCATTTACGAAAAATGAAAGTTTCGCAACTAAACCGCAGGGAGTGGGGCAGTGCGGCTGAATTTGCCACAATTATCCGTCCCCCTCAAAATTAAAGTTGATGTGTTCCGGGATTTTTCAAACAAACCCGTCTATTATGAGATACAGGAGGTGGCAAATTTTAAATAAACAACCCATATATATAGGGTGTTTCAAAACAACACCGACAACGTTTGGGAGATGATTCCTGACACCAAGAAAAGACAAAAAGTATAGACAAACCTGGGTGCACAAATGCTTCCTTTTGGAGTTATAGGCTGCCGAAAACATGAAAAAATGAAATTTAAAGGTCCATAGCTCCAAAACTATGAGACCTACCATAGTCGGGTCCAGACTTTACTTGAGAACTAATATGTGCGCTATCCAAAAACAGATGTTTCAGAATCCTAAAATACTCATGAAACAATTTTTATAAAGGGAGTTTTTCTACGTTCATATAATTCGAAGTACTCACAATTACCTCTAAAAAATGTTGCAGAAGTGGCACAGGATTCTGAAACTTCGATATTTGGATAGGGCACATACTAGTTCCTAAGTAAAGTCTTGACCCGACTACGGTAGGTCCCATAGTTTTGGAGCTATGGACCTTTAACCCCTTTTGGGATCTTGTGTTTTTGGGCTATTTTTTAGACTTTCAGTCAAGCAGCTACTGCATCGTCACTATTTATGCTAGGATCATGGTTCATACCTCATTCTCTTCAGAATAGAGCTGGCTTTCAAATGGTACCACTTGTATGCTCATACCATATACCAGAAGAGGGAAAAAATGTCAAAGTGAAAATTTCGGAGGGAAAATTTTTTTCTCGAACTTTGGCCCCCCTGGACTTCCCTGTGTGAACGTAGCCATCTAAAAAAAATCTGAGAAATAGTACTTGGTATACTGAATGTGTGTGCCAAATTTCAAGTTTCTATCTTGAACACCAAGGACGAGAGAAATGTTATCAGGAATTCCCACCATGCCCCAAATTACCGTAAAACACCATGATCTCATGTAAAAAATTTCCTGAGACATCACTAATTAACCTAGGGTCATGTTTCGCCCATCATTCTCTTCAGAATAGAACTGCCTTTCAGGTGGTATGACCCACGTGTCTCCATCATGTATCTAAGGCGGGAAAATGAGGAAAAACGGGATTTTTTGGGGTCTAAATATCCTTTTTTCAACTTTTAGCCCCCCCGGACCCCCTGTTTTAACGCAGAGATCTGAAAAATCTGGTAAATACTACTCGGTGGGCTGAATATTTATGCACAATTCCAATTTTCCAGGTGCAAAAGTAAGCCCGCCAAAAAAAATATATACCGACAATGTCCCATATTCCCGTATACAGAGGGAAATTTTTAAACATTCCCTGAGACATCCCTAATTACCCTAGGGTCATGTCTCGTCCATCATTCACTTCAGAATAGAACTGCCTTTCAGGGTACCATTCACTTGTCCTCATCATGTATCTAAGGCGGGAAAATCCCGTGAAAAGGTTTTTTTTGGTAAAAATTTCCCTTTTTCAACGTTTAGCCCCTCTGTACCCCCTGTTTTAACGCAGAAATCTGAAAAAAAATCTGGTAGTTACTACTCGGTGGACTGAATGTTTGTGCACAATCTCAATCTTCTACGTGCAAAAATAAGCCCGCAAAAAAGTAATACCGAAAATGTCCAAAATTCCCCTATACAGAAGTATATTTTGGTAAAAATTCCCTGACACTTCCCTAATTACCCTAGAGCCATGTGTCGCACATCATTCTCTTCAGAATAGAACTGCCTTTCAGGCGGTACCATTCACTTGTCTCCATCATGTATCTAAGGCGGGAAAATGAGGAAAAACGGGATTTTTGGGTAAAAATATCCCTTTTTTCAACTTTTTGACCCTCTGGATCCCCCCTGTTTTAACGCAGAAATCTGGAAAAAATCTGGTAAATACTACTCGGTGGACTGCATGTTTGTGCAAAATTTCAATCTTCTACGTGCAAAAATAAGCCCGCCAAAAATACTTTACATAAACCCCCAAAAAGTATTACACGAAAATATAAATTTTAGACTTATGACGTCATCATCTCCTATGTCTCGACGCAGGAAGGTGTGAAACCATACGTAATGTCTTCTACAATGCCTCTGGACTTGAAAAACAAAAACAAAAAAAAAAACCGGACGAAAAAGCTCAAAGAGGAGAGTTATAACGCAATGTACATGAAACACCCCGTATGGTACAAAATGTACCATAAGATCCCCAAGGGGTTAAAGTTCATTTTTTCATCTTTTTGGCAGCCTATACCTCCGAAAGGAAGCATTTGTGCACCGAGGTTGGTCTATACTTTTTGTATTATTTTAGTGTCAGGAATCACCTTTTAAACTTTGTCGGAATTGTTTGAAACACCCTATATATCGCTCTTGGAGACACACCCCTTGTACCAATCTAGTGTGAAAATAACAATACACTTCAGTACTACGCATGCGCAGTACACACAAATTGCTTCTCTCGTCGTAAATGTGCATGTACACACGACACCAGAAGTGCATTACCACCTGCAATTCTCCTTTTCCTGCAATAGCAGGCAACCCAAACAGCTCGGCGGTTGGGTTGGTTGCAAATTCGAAAGGCGTTGGACTAAACCTCAATTTTGTCACAAATATATCAGTGTGGCAAACTGCAAATAAGAGAATAAAACAAATTGTTAAGAATGACAATTTTATTATTGGGACGGAGTTGGATGACATCAAAAAGTTACAAAATGACTTACTTAAGCAGTTCAAACAAGATGAATGCCAAGAAACAGATATAAGAAGAAAGCATTTCTCTCTTTCCTTCCTCCCCACCCAAAAAAAGAAACACATCAAAAGAAAGTTATATAATATAAACGTTTCATATAAAAGCCTAACAGCACAAAAACAAATAGCTAAACGAAGCGAAAAAGAGACAAACACAGAATAGGGGACACAAGTGGCGTAGCAGAACAACTAGGGTCCCATGCAAGATAAAGAAATGGGACCCTAGTTGTAAACCCCATTGTTATAATAATAATAATAATAATAATAATAATAATAATAATAATAATAATAATAATAATAATAATAATTAAAAAGTCATTTCCTTTTCAAAAAATCTGACTCTGCCTAAGAGCATGAATGCATATAGCGATCATGTGTGTACGTTTTGTCAATGGGCGGTCCCAAAGGCCAAAAGGGGTGGAAATCTCCAAGAGAGAGAAATAAAAACTTTCTTATGGTAAATTCTAGTTCAAAGTTCGAAGCACTTGCTTTTGCACGTAATTTTTTGTTTCTTTTTTCAGGGAACAGAAAAGTTCTGGTGCTTAAGAATTATACCATATAATATTGCAAATTAGCAAGTGGATGTATTTATATTGCAATTTGTGGTAATAAAGATATTATGATTAGAAAACAATATTGTAAAAAGTAAGTTTAATTTCTTCATCCATCGCAAGTCTTAGGGGTCCCTTATACCTCGCCACCCCCCGAATATCGATATCGAAAATTTAGAATGATATATTCATGTCCATATATTCGCGATATCGAATGTTGATATGTGATAATATAGATATCGACGATAGCGATGCATCGATATATCACAGGCCCAGGTCCGAGAAGTGGTGCTTGAAATATACTGGAATCAACAATCAAATTCTAAATAAATTCTCCATTTCCGTATTCAATGTTGAGGGGGAAGGATGTGAACCGAATAGAAATTTAAAAAAAAACAAATGTTAAGATAAAAGTAGGCTTTCCGTCTCCCCTTGAATACAAAAATTAACAGAAAACTATTACTGTAATTTACCTTTTACTTCTGTTTCTAATTGTTATCACAAATCAGCGACAGTACACTTACTTTACATAGTATACCAATACACTCTATGACTTTTCAGAACCAAGCAAGCCGGAAGATGAATTTCCTGTGATATTAAAGTGGAATGTTCTACAAAATAGTCATAATTCATTGGCCATATTTCTATCAGTACTTTGGTACGGACTAAGAGCTACAAGACTAACAGAACTAGAAATTAGAGATTTCATTCCTTTCTTTCTCAGACTAAAAGACATCTGCATTTTCCTGAGATTTTCATTTTCTTAATATAAGTCCCCTATTCTGGGCTTATTCTTGCTACTGCGGTTTCGAGGTAATCGGTAAACGAAAAAGTAAAGTTTGTCGACTCTCAACTTTCGACAGTTTGTGAGAAGATATTTCACAGTTCATGTTGTTATTTTTCGTTACAAAAACACTTATAAACATTTATAAACATTTATAATTGAACTTATAAACATTTACAATTATTGAAAAATGAATATTTTTAAACATAAAAAGTCGTTACAGTTCAGTAGAATGCAGTAGTAGATGGAAGTGAATGAAAATATTGTTTATTTGTTGAGATGTGCAAACTGAATGTGAATAATAAGTGTTTCCCACTCTTCTGTCCAGAGGCGGATCTATGATGGACTTCTGGGAGCTCGGTGGTTGATAATACTCCTACTTAGAGCTACTTTTAAGAGCTCCAAAGTCTGGAATGGGTTTTATTTCTATATAAAATAAGAAAGATTCCCTTTCTGAGGGGCTATCGCCATGATCGCCCCCTGGTTCACCACTCCTCTTGTGTAGCATACTTTGAAGACATTTAGTTCGTGTTTGCTTCTGACGCCGCTGATTAGGGATGGCCACATCTGGATAATTTTTTACTCTGATATCGGATAGAAACATACGGATTTGCAATATCCAGTTGACAGATAACAAAACGGATGACAGATAACGGATAATATCCGGTTGATGGATAATATCCGGATAACAGATGACAGATAAGATTAGGATAACGGATGATCCAGATAATGGATTTATCCAGATCCAGATAATGGATTTATCCGGGTAATTTATAAAATTTAGATAACGGATAATATCTAGATAATGGAACATTCGGATAACTGATTACATCCGGATGACGAATAAAGGATAATAACCAGATAACGTATATGGTTTTAAAAAGACATAATAGGAGAGCGACGTATCAGTCTTTTATGCTCATGAAATTAAAAGACGATAATCGTGCAGTGGTCTTTACCATTGAAAGATATTGCTTCTTAAAATGATTCCTAGTAATTTGCTATTTTCTTGTAGGGCGCGGTGGATCAATGGTAGACTGCTTACTCTGGTGTGCGAGGTCCATATTGTTTCGATCCCCGGCAAGTAAGTTTGCGGTGGACAACATCGTATCCGTAGGTTCTTTCAAAGTACTCCCGCTTCTTCCCACTTTTCACTCCATCAATTCTTCTATTACCATTGACTTGCTGCAGTCATTGGGCGCGGTGGCTCACTGGTAGAGCGCCTCCTCTCGTGCGTGGGGTCCTTATTTTTCGAACCCCAGCCAAGTAAATTGTGTGGTACACAGAATCGTTTCCCTAGTTTTTCTCAGGGTACTCCCGTTTCTTCCCGCTTCTCATTCCACCAATCTCTCTATTATCACTGAGGGGGCCGCGGTGGTTTAGTGGTAGAGCGTTCACCTCTGGTGCTTGGGGTCCCCGGTTCAATCCCACCCCCGCCAAGTGAACTTTGTGGTGGACAAACACCGTGTGCGTGGGTTCTCCCGTTTCCTCCCACTTTCTTCATTCCACCATTTTCATTCATTATTCATTATCACCGTCTCCTTTAGCCTAACCAGCATAAGCGTGGGACGTAAAACTTAGATTTCATTTTTCTATTATCACTGAGTTACTTTAATCATTGGGCGCGGTGGCTCAGTGGTAGAGCGCGTCCTGTGGTGCATGGGATCCTTATTGTTTCCATCCCCGGCCAAGTAAGTTTGTGGTGGACAAGATCGTATCCGTGGGTTTTCTCCGGGTACTCCCGCTTCTTCCCACTTTTCATTCCACCAATTCCTCTTTATCATTGACTTCCTTTAATGATTGGGCGCGGTGGCTCAGTGGTAGAGCGCTTCCTCTGGTAGGCCAAGTAATTTTGTGGTGGACAAGATCGTATCCGTGGGTTTTCTCACGGTTTTCCCACTTCTTCCCACTTTTCATTCCATCAATTCTTCTACTATCATTCACTTGCTGTAATCATTCGGCGCGGTGTCTCAGTGGTAGAGCGCTTCGCCTCATGCATGGGGTCCTTATTTGTCAGGGTACGCTCGCTTCCTCCCACATTTCATTCCACCAATTCTTCTATTATCATTGACTTAATTTAATCATTGGACGCGGTGGCTCAGTGGTAGAGCGCTTCGTCTGATGTGCCAAGTAACATTTTAATGGGCAAGATCGTATCCGTGGGTTTTGTCAGGGTACCCCCGATTCTTCCCTCTTTTCATTCCACCAATACCCCTATTATTATTGGCCTACCGTAATCATTGGGCGCGGTGGCTCAGTAGTAGAGGGTTTCGTCAGCTGGGCCAAGTACTTTAGTGGTGGACAATATCGCATCCCTGGAGTTTGTCAGGGTACTCCCGCTCCCTCCAACATTTCATTCCACAAATTCATCTATTATCATTGACTTGCTTCGATCATTGGGCGCGGAGGCTCAGTGGTAGAGCGCTTCCTCTGGTGGGGAAGTAAGTTTTTAGTGGACAAGATCGTATCCATGGTTGTTTCAGGTCACTTTCCTTCCTCCCACATTTCATTCTAACAAATCCTTTATTATCATTGACTTTCTTTAATCATTGGGTGCAATGGCTCAGTGGTTTAGCGCTTTCTCTGGTGAGCTTATTAAGTATGTGGTGCACAAGATCGTATACTTGCGTTTACTCAGGGTACTCCCGATTCTTCCCACTTTTCGTTTTACCAATTCCTCTATTATTATTGATCTAAATCATTGGGCGCGGTGGCTCAGTGGTAAAGCGCTTCTTTTGGTGGGCCAAGTATGTTTGTGGTGGAGAAGGTCGTATCCGTGGGTTTACTTATAATACTCCCGTTTCTTCCCACTTTTCATTGCAGCAACTCCTCTACTATCATTGAATTTGTTTAATTATTGGGAGCGGTGGCTCAGTGGTAGAGCGCTTCATCTGGTGGGCCAAGTAAGATTGTGGTCGTCAAGATCATATCCGTGAATTTTATCAGGGTACTACAGCTTCCTCCCACATTTCATTCTACCAATTCTATTAATATTGACATGCTTCAATCATTGGGCGCAGAGGGTGAGTCGTAAAGCGCTTCCTCTCTTGGGCCAAGTAAGTTAGTGATGGACAAGATCGTATCCGTGGGTTTATTAAGGGTACTCCCGTTTCTTCCCACATTTTATTCCACCGATTTCTGTATTATGATTGACTTGCTTCAATCATTGAGCGCGGTGGCTCAGTTTGGAGCGCTTCCTCGTGTGAGCCAAGTAAGTTTGTGGTTTACAAGATTGTATCCGGGTGTTAGGGTACTCTCGCTTCCTCCCACATTTCCTTCCACCAATTCCTCTATTATCATTGACTTGCTCCAATTATTGGGCGCAGTGTGTCAGTGGTAGAGCGCTTCCTGTGGTGAGCTTATTAATTTTTGATGGACAAGATCTTATCCGTGGGTTTACTTCGGATGCTCCCGTTTCCCATTTTTCATTCCACCAATTCCTCTACTATGATTGACTTGCATCAATCATTGCGCGCAGTGGGTCAATGGTAGAGCGCTTCCTCTGGTGGGCCAAGTAAGTTTGTGGAGGACAAGATGGTATCCGTGGGTTTTCTCACGGTACTTCCTCTTCTTCCCACTTTTCATTCCATCAATTCTTCTATTATCATTCACTTGCTGTAATCATTGGGCGCGGTATCTCAGTGGTAGCGTCTCGTGCCTGGTTCCTTATTGTTTCGGTCCCCAGCTAAGTAAGTTGTGTGGTGGACAGGATCGTATACGTGTTTTTTCTCAGAGTACTCCCGCTTCCTCTCACATTTCGTTCCACCAGTCCTCCTATTATCACTGACTTACTCTAATCATTGGACACGGTGGCTCAGTGGTAGAGCGCTTCCTCTTGTGCGTGGGGTCTTTATTGTTTCGATCTCCAGCCAAGTACGTTTGTGGTGGACGAGATCGTATCCGTGGGTTTTCTGCGGGTACTCCCGCTTCTTCCCACCTTTCATTCCACCAATTCCTCTATTATCATTGACTTCCTTTAATCATTGGGCGCGCTGGCTCAGTGGTAGAGCGCTTCTTCTGGTAGGTCAATTAAGTTTGTGGTGGACAAGATCGTATCCGTAGGTTTTCTCACGGTACTCCCACTTCTTCCCACTTTTCATTCCATCAATTCTTCTACAATTATTCACTTGCTGTAATCATTCGGCGCGGTGACCTTATTAATATTTTGATGGACAAGATCTTATCCGTGGGTTTTTTTTAGGGTATTCCCGCTTCCTCCTCACACATTTCATTCAACCAATTCTATCATCATTGACTTGATTTAATCATTGTAGAGGTCTTGGTCCCTTGAGCATTGCAGTGATGTGAGAAATCAGATTGGGTTCGAAGCATTTGGGTTGTGATGTATACCTTTGCTGTGGTTCAATCTCAGTATTTTATTACGCGAGATAAAACCATCCATACAGCTATAAATGTTGTTCTATCTTGGGCAACATTTATTGAGATTGAGCCAATTCGGAACCTCATTTCTGGCGGTTTTTGGCCAGGAACTAATTTCGGACATTACGCTCTCCTCAAACGACTAGGATCTTTCCAATGTTACCATCCGCGTCCAACAACCCCATGTTTAAAACGGGAATAGAAAGGACCCGCCTCTGAAACTTCCGGACCCAGTTTCTTGAGGTTCAAGGCTAGGGATCGATTTCTGACATCACAATTGTACTTAACGGATCAAAACCTTTCAAATGCCGCCAACGCCGTCCAACAACTTCATGTTTAATAGGTGAATAGAAGGGACCCGAATCCATAACGTCAGTGCCCCATTCCTTGAGCTTCGTGGCCTGGGCCTGATTTCTGAGATTACTACTGCGCTCAGGGGCAGTGATAATGTCTGAAATCATTAACGTAAGTGTCTGGGCGAATGGGTATTTTCTCCGTTGGTCGAGTAGCTAGCACGTGATCCTTTATTACCCCAGAGTTTTTAAATGAATGCATTTTTTACAAATTATACTACTTTTTGTTTCAAAAGGGAGCAATCAATAAGTTAGTTTATTTAATATGTAGTCACTGTTGATCAAAGTTCTCATTTTTATATCTTCTGTCTCTAGACTCAGTCATATTGCACGTAATAAATGCCAAATTACGATTTTTATCAACAAAGATTAGCTGGTAAATAATAATAATAATAATAATAATAATAATAATAATAATAATAAAGCATCTGAATAATAAAGATATTTTTCACCCTTCTTTAAAATTTCTGTGGGCTTCTCTGAATCTGGATATGTTGTTTTATAGAGTATAACGCAAAAAGGCGTCAAACAGCAATCTGGCAAAAAGTATTTGTGTAAAAGACACAAACGTTTTATCAGTAGTTCTACAAAGAACTAAACAACTGACTTTGTTTCTGTTTGCCTTTAAACACAATGTTACGATTTACAAGGCACAGACAAAAGTAGAGAGCAACATGATATTTCGCCTAAGGGCAGGTTCGTTGCTAAACTGAAGACTAGCACTGTCAACATATCGCATAGGTATCAATAGGTCACATTCACAGATTCTTTCCAAACGTTTTGTATAACAGGATAATCAAACTACGTTGTTGTAGGTAAGGGATGAGACTCTGAAAGACCGATAAGTGTTAGAGCTCAGAGCCGTACCTAGAAATTTCTTTGCCATGTGCAAAGTATAATTCGGCGTCCACCGACACTCACCGTACCAAGCTTTGACTTTTCCTTTCTGTGCTTTTATTAGAGCTCCTCCGTGGCTAAGCGGTTATCGTACGCGCCTTTGGCGTGGGAGACCCGGGTTCGATTCCCGGCGGGAGCTCATGTGGTTCGGATTCCACGTTAATCAGTAGGTCCACGTCTCATATACCCTCGCTGTTGAAAGGGACGCTAAACTAAAATCAACTCAACTGTGCTTTTATTTTCAACATATAAGAGAAACACATTTTTGTTTTATGATACACTGATTTTTTTTACCAAGCCGTTTGGTCAGACCATCGCAACAGGCAAAATTGATCGTTATGTATTCTTTAACAAATGAGAGCCGCTCTCAAGAAGCTTATTTTAGACCTGCTACCTTGTACACAAATCCTATTGGAGAATAATTAAAGAAAAGCATGGAGTCGGCTCTCCTACGTCAGGGGGACCATGTTACACGTGAAGTTGGTGCACGCGAGTGGTAGCGTTGGAAAGCTCCGTGTCCCCTGAGTGCAGTAATAATGCCAGAAATCAGGCCCAGGCTACGAAGCTCAAGGAATGGGGTCCTGATGTTATGGGTTCGGGTCCCTTCTATTCACCTATTAAACATGAAGTTCTTGGACGGCGATGGCGGCATTTGAAAGGTTTTGAGCCGTTGAGTGCAATTGTGATGTCAGAAATCGATCCCTAGCCTTGAACCTCAAGAAACTGGGTCCGGAAGTTTTACAGGCGGGTCCTTTCTATTTCCCTTTTAAACATGGGGTTGTTGGACGTGGATGGTAACATTGGAAAGATCCTAGTCGTTTGAGGAGAGCGTAATGTCCGAAATTGGTTCCTGGCCTCAAAGCGCCAAAAATGAGTCTCCGAATTGGCTCAATCTCAATACCTGGTTGTGCAACATAGAACAACATTTATAGCTGTATGGATGGTTTTATCTCGCGTAATAAAATACTGAGATTGAACCACAGCAAAGGTTTACATCACAACCCAAATGCTTCGAACCGAATCTGATTTCTGATATCACCGCAATGCTCTAGTGTCCAAGACCTCCCCAATAATTAAAACAATGATAATAGAAGAATTGGTTGAATGAAATGTGCGAGAAAGCGTGGGTACCCTGAGAAACCCCTCGGATACGACCTTGTCCACCACAAACTTACTAGGCCGGCAATCGAAACAATAAGGTTCCCATGCTCCAGAAAAAAGACTCCACAACTGAGATAAAGCGCCCAATGATTAAAGCATCAATGATAACAGAGGAATTCGTGGAATGAAATGTGGGATGAAGCGGGAGTACCGTGAGAAAACCCACGGATGCGAACTTGTCCACCACAAATTTACTTGGCCTACAAAATGAAGCGCTCCACCACTGAGCCACCGCGCCCAATGCTTGAAGAGAGCGAATGATAATAGAATCATTGGTTTAATGAAATGTGCGAGGAAGCGGGAGTACCCTGACAAAACCCACGGATATGATCTCGTCCACCAGAAACTTACTTGGTTCACCAGAGGAAGCGCTGTACCGCTGAGCGATAGCGCCCAATGATTAACGTAAGTCAATAATAATAGACGAATTGGTGGAATGAAATGTAGGAAGAACCTGGAGTCCCCTGACAAAACCCACGGATACGATCTTGTCCACCACAAACTTACTTGGCCCACCATAGAAAGCGCTCTACCACTGAGCCACTGCGCCCAATGATTGAAGAGAGTGAATGATGATAGAAGAATTGGTGGAATAAAATGTGGGAGGAAACGGGAGTACCCTGACAAAACCAAACGACACTATTAGGTTCACCACAAACTTACTGGGCCCACCAGAGGAAGCGCTCTAACATTGAGCCACTACGACCAGTGTTTGAACAGAGTGAATGATAATAGAAAAATTGGTTGAATGAAATATGCGAGGAAGCGAGAGTACCCTGACAAAACCCACGGATACGATCTTGTCCACCACCAATGTACTTGGCCAACCAGAGAAAGCGCTGTAGCACTGAGCCACTGCGCCCAAATATTGAAGTCAATCAATAATAATAGAATAATTGGTGGAATGAAATGTGGGAGGAAGCGGAAGTACCCTGACAAAACCCACGGATACGATCTTGTCCACCACAAACGTACTTGGCCCACCACAGGAAGCGCGGTACCACTGAGCCACTGCGTCCAATGATTGAAGAGAGTGAATCATAATAGAAAAAATGGTGGAATTAAATGTAAGAGGAAGCGGGAGTACTTTAACAAAACCCACGGATGCGAACTTGTCCACCACAAATTTACTTGGCCTACAAAATGAAGCGCTCCACCACTGTGCAACTGCGCCGAATGATTGATGACAGTGAATGATAATAGAAGAATTGGTGGAATGAAATGTGCGAGGAAGCGGGAGTACCCTGACAAAACCCACAGATACGATCTTGTACACCACCAATGTACTTGGCCAACCAGAGAAAGCGCTGTAGCACTGAGCCACTGCGCCCAAATATTGAAGTCAATCAATAATAATAGAATAATTGGTGGAATGAAATGTGGAAGGAAGCGGAAGTACCCTGACAAAACCCACGGATACGATCTTGTCCACCACAAACGTACTTGGCCCACCACAGGAAGCGCGGTACCACTGAGCCACTGCGTCCAATGATTGAAGAGAGTGAATCATAATAGAAAAAATGGTGGAATTAAATGTAAGAGGAAGCGGGAGTACTTTAACAAAACCCACGGAAACGATCTTTTCCACCACAAACTTACTTGGCCCACCAGAAGCTCTGTACCACTGAGCCATTGCGCCCAAGGATTGAAGACAATAATAATAGAAGAATTGGTGGAATGCAATGGGGGAGGAAGCCGAAGTACCCTGACAAAACCCACGAATATGATCTTTTCCACCATAATCTTAGTTGGTCCATCAGAGAAAAGCTTTACCACTGAGGCACTTCGCCCAAGGATTGAAGTAAGTCATTAATAATAAAAGAATTGTTTGAATGTAATGTGGGAGTAAGCGCCAGTACCATGAGAAAACCCACGGATGCGATGTTGTCCACCAGAAACTTACTTGGCCCACCAGAGAAACGGTTTTACCATTGAGCCACTGCGGCCAAGGATTGAAGCAAGTCAATAATAATAGAAGAATTGGGGGAATGAAATGTGAGAGGAAGCGGCAGTACCCTGACAAAACCCACATATGCGATGTTGGTCACCACAAAGATATTTGGCTTACGAGATGAAACACTGTACCACTGAGCCATAGCGCCCAAGGATTAAAGTAAGACATTAAGAATAGAAGAATTGGTGGAATGAAATGTGGGAGGAAGCGGCAGTACCTGTCAAAACCCAAAGATGCTCTTTTGTGCACCACAAACTTAATTGGCCCACCAGAGAAAAGGCTTTCCAACTGAGCCACTGCGCCCAAGGATTGAAGCAAGTCAACAATAGTAGAATTGGTGGAATGAAATCTGGGAGCAAGCGGGAGTACCCTGACAAAACACACGGATGCGATCTTGTCTACCACAAGCTTATTTGGCCAACCAGACGAAGCACTGTGCAACTGAGCCACTGCGCCCAAGGATTGAAGTATTCAATAATAATAGAAGAATTGGGGGAATGAAATATGCGAGGAAGCGAGAATACCATGATAAAACCAAAGGATACGATCTCATCCACCTCAAAATTACTTGGCCCACCAGAGGAAGCGCTCTACCACTGTGCCACTGCGCCCAGTGATTGAAGACAGTGAATGATAGTAAAAGAATTGGTGGAATGGAATGTGCGAGGAAGCGGGAGTACCCTGCCAAAACCCACAGATACGATCTTGTCCACCACAGACTTACTTGGCCCACCAGAGGAAGCGATCTACCACTGTGCCACTGCGCCCAATAATTGAAGGCAGTGAAAGGTAATAGAAGAATTGGTGGAATGAAATGTGCGAAGAAGTAGGAGTACTCTGACGAAACCCACAGATACGATCTTGTCCACCACAAACTTACTTGGCCCACCATCTGAAGCACACTGCTACTGAGCCACTTCGCCCAATGATTGAAGTAAGCCAATTATAAAAGAAGATTTGGGGGAATGAAATATGCGAGGAAGCGGGAGTACCCTCACAAAAGCCACGGAAACTTCCGCATTCTTCTACCACTGCGTCCAATGTTTAAAGACTGAATGATAATAGAAGAATTGGTCGAATGAAATGTGTGAGGAAGCGGAAGCACCCTGAGAAAAACCACGGATACGATCTTGTCCACTACATACTTACATCGCCCACCAGAGAAAGCGCTGTACCACTGAGCCATTGCGCCCAAGGATTGAAGTAAGTCAATAATAATAGAAGAATTGGTGGAATGCAATGTGGGAAGAAGGGGGAGTACCCTGGGAAAACCCACGGATGCGATCTTGTCCACCACAAGCTTATTTGGCCAAGCAGAGGAAACAGTGTACCACTGAGCCACTGCGCCCAAGGATTGAAGTATTCAATAATAATAGAAGAATTGCAGGAACGAAAAGTGGGTGGAAGCGAGAATACCCTGATAAAACCAAAGAATGCGATCTTGTCCACCACAAACTCACTTGGCCCACCAGAAGAATCGCTTACCACTGTGCCACTGCGCCCAATGATTGAATTAAGTCAATTATAATAAAAGAATTGCAGGAATTAAATGTGCGAGGAAGCGGGAGTTCTTTCACAAAACGCACGGAGACGATTTTGTCCACCACTAACTAACTTGGCCCACCAGAGAAAGCGCTGTACCAGTGTGCCACTGCGCCCAATGATTGAAGACAGTGAATAATAATAGAAGAATTGGTGGAATGAAATGTGCGAGGAAGCGGGAGTACTCTGACAAAACCCACGGCTACGATCTTGTGTACCACAACCTTAGTTGGCCCACCAGAGGAAAGGCTTCACCACTGAGCCACTGCGCCCAACGATTGAAGCAGATCAATAATAGTAGAAGATTTGGTGGAATCAAATGTGGGAGGAAGATGGAGTATATTGACAAAACCCACGGATACGATCTTGTCCACCATAATCTTACTTCGCCCACCAGAGGAAAGGCTTTACCACTGAGGCACTTCGCCCAAGGATTGAATCAAATCAATAATAATAGAAGAATTGGTGGATTGAAATGTGGGAATAAGCGGCAGTACCCTGAGAAAACCCACGGATGCGATGTTGTCCACCAAAAAACTTACTTGGCCCACCAGAGAAACGGCTTTACCACTGAGGCACTTTGCCTAAGGACTGAAGTATTCAATAATAATAGAAAAATTGGTGGAATGAAATGTGAGAGGAAGCGGGAAAACCTTGATAAAACACACGGATACTATCCGGTACAACACAAACTTACTTGCACCACCAGAGGAAAGGCTTTAACACTGAGCCACTGCGCCCAAGGATTGAATCAAATCAATAATAATAGAAGAATTGGTGGAATGAAATGTGGGAATAAGCGGCAGTACCCTGACAAAACCCACAGATGCGATGTTGGTCACCACAAGCTTATTTGGCCACCCAGACGAAGCACTGTACCACTGAGCCACTGCGCCCAAGGATTGAAGTATTCAATAATAATAAAAGAATTGGGGGAATGAAATGTGGGAGGAAGCATGAATACCCTGATAAAACCAAAGGATACGATCTCATCCACAACAAACTTACTTGGCCCACCAGAGGAAGCGCTCTACCACTGTGTCACTGCGCCCAATGATTGAAGACAGTGAATCATAATACAAGAATTGGTGGAATGAAATGTGCAAGGAAGCGGGAGTACCCTATCAAAACCCAAAACACGATCTCTTCCACCACAAACTTACTTGGCCCACCAGAGGAAAGGCGCTACCACTGAGCCACTTCGCCCAAGGATTGAAGTAAGCCAATAATAATAGAAGAATTGGTCGAATGAAATGTGGGAGGAAGCGGCAGTAACCTGACGAAACCCACGGATGCGACCTTGTCCACCACAAGCTTATTTGGGCAACAAGAAGAAGCACTGTAAAACAGCCACTGCGCCCAAGGATTGAAGTATTCAATAATAATAGAATAATTGGTTGAATGAAATGTTGGAGGAATCGGAATACCTTGACAAAACCCACGGATACGATCCGGTACACCATAAACTAACTTGACCCACGACAGGAAAGACTTTAACACTGAGCCACTGCGCCCAAGGATTGAAGCAAGGGAATTATAATAGAAGAATTGGGGAATGAAATGTGGGAGGAAGCTTCAGTACGCTGACAAAACCCACAGATGCGATCTTGTCCACCATAGACTTACTTGGCCCAACACAGGAAACACTTTACCACTGAGGCACTGCGCCCAGGGATTGAAGTATTCAATAATAATTGAAGAATTGGTCAAATGAAATGTGGGAGGAACCGGCAATACACTGACAAAACCCACGGATCTTATGTTGTCCACCACAAACTTACTTGGCCCAGCAGAGAAAAGGCTTTACCACTGAGCCACTGCGACCAAGGATTGAAGTAAGTCAATACTAATAGAATTGGTGGAATGATATGTGGGAGGAAGCGGAAGTACCCTGACAAAACCCACGGATGCGACCTTGTCTACCACAAGCTTATTTGGCCAACCAGACGAAGCACTATGCAACTGAGCCACTGCGCCCAAGGATTGAAGTATTCAATAATAATAGAAGAATTGGGGGAGTGAAATGTGCGTGGAAGCGAGAATACCCTGATAAAACCAAAGGATACGATTTCATCCACCTCAAAATTACTTGGCCCACCAGAGGAAGCGCTCTTTCACTGTGCCACTGCGCCCAGTGATTGAAGACAGTGAATGATAGTAAAAGAATTGGTGGAATGGAATGTGCGAGGAAGCGGGAGTACCCTGCCAAAAACCACGGATCTTATGTTGTCCACCACAAACTTACTTGGCCCAGCAGAGAAAAGGCTTTAACACTGAGCCATTGTGCCCAAGGATTGAAGCAATTCAATAATAGAAGAATTAGTGGAATGCAATGTGGGAGGAAGCGTGAGTACCCTGGGAAAACCCACGGATGCGATCTTGTCCACCACAAGCTTATTTGGCCAACCAAAGGAAACAGTGTACCACTGAGCCACTGCGCCCAAGGATTGAAGTATTCAATAATAATACAAGAATTGCAGGAAAAAATGTGGGAGGAAGCGAGAATACCCTGATAAAACAAAAGAATACGATCTTGTCCACCACAAACTTACTTGGCCCACCAGAAGAAGCGCTTACCAGTGTGCCACTGTGCCCAATGTTTGAATTAAGTCAATTATAGTAGAAGAATTGCAGGAATTAAATATGCGAGATAGCGGGAGTTCTTTCTCAAAACCCACGGAGACGATTTTGTCCACCACTAACTAACTTGGCCAACCAGAGAAAGCGCTATACCAGTGTGCCACTGTGCCCAATGATTGAAGACAGTGAATGATAATAGAAGAATTCGTGGAATGAAATGTGCGAGGAAGCGGGAGTACTCTGACAAAACCCACGGATACGATCTTGTGCACCACAATCTTAGCTGGCCCACCAGAGGAAAGGCTTCACCACTGAGCCACTGCGCCCAACGATTGAAGCAGATCAATAATAGTAGAAGATTTGGTGGAATGAAATGTGGGAGGAAGATGGAGTATCGTGACAAAACCCACGGATACGATCTTGTCCACCATAATCTTACTTCGCCCATCAGAGGAAAGTCTTTACCACTGAGGCACTTCGCCCAAGGATTGAAGTAAGTCAATAATAATAGAAGAATTGGTCGAATAAAATGTGGGAGGAATTGCCAGTACCCTGAGAAAACCCACGGATGCGATGTTGTCCAACACAAACTTACTTGGCCCACGAGAGAAACGGCTTTACCACTGAGGCACTTCGCCCAAGGATTGAAGTATACAATAATAATAGAAAGATTGGGAGAATGAAATGTGGGAGGAAGCGCGAATACCTTGACAAAACCCACGGATACTATCCAGTACAACACAAACTTACTTGTCTCACCAGAGGAAAGGCTTTAACACTGAGCCACTGCGCCCAAGGATTGAATCAAATCAATAATAATAGAAGAATAGGTGGAATGAAATGTGGGAGGAAGCGGGAGTACCCTGACAAAACCCAGAGATGCGATCTTGTCCATCACAAACTTACTTGGCCCACCAGACGAAAGGCATTAACACTGAGTCACTGCGCCCAAGAATTGAAGCAAGTCAATAATAATAGAAGAATTGGTGGAATGAAATGTGGGAATAAGCGGCAGTACCCTGACAAAACCCACAGATGCGATGTTGGTCACCACAAGCTTATTTGGCCACCCAGACGAAGCACTGTACCACTGAGCCACTGCGCCCAAGGATTGAAGTATTCAATAATAATAAAAGAATTGGGGGAATGAAATGTGGGAGGAAGCATGAATACCCTGATAAAACTAAAGGATACGATCTCATCCACAACAAACTTACTTGGCCCACCAGAGGAAGCCCTCTACCACTGTGTCACTGCGCCCAATGATTGAAGACAGTGAATGATAATACAAGAATTCGTGGATTGAAATGTGCGAGGAAGCGAGAGTACCCTAACAAAACCCAAAACACGATCTCTTCCACCACAAACTTACTTGGCCAACCAGAGGAAGCGCTGTACCACTGAGCCACTGCGCTCAAGGATTGAAGTATTCAATAATAATTGAATAATTGGTTGAATGAAATGTTGGAGGAATCGGAATACCTTGACAAAACCCACGGATACGATCCGGTACACCATAAACTTACTTGTCCCACCACAGGAAAGACTAACACTGAGCCACTGCGCCCAAGGATTGAAGCAAGTGAATTATAATAGAAGAATTGGTGGAATGAAATGTGGGAGGAAGCTTCAGTACCCTGACAAAACCCACAGATGCAATCTTGTCCACCATAAACTTACTTGGCCCACCACAGGAAACGCTTTACCACTGAGGCACTGCGCCCAGGGATTGAAGTATTCAATAATAATAAAAGAATTGGTCAAATGAAATGTGGGAGGAATCGGCAATACACTGACAAAACCCACGGATGCGATGTTGTCCACCACAAACTTACTTGACCCAAGGATTAAAGCAAGTCAATAATAATAGAATTGGTGGAATGAAATGTGGGAGGAAGCGGGAGTACCCTGACAAAACCCACGGATGCGATTTTGTCCACCACAAGCTTATTTGGCCAACCAGACGAAGCACTGTGCAACTGAGCCACTGCGCCCAAGGATTGAAGTACTCAATAATAATAGAAGAATTGGGGGAATGAAATGTGCGAGGAAGCGAGAATACCATGATAAAACCAAAGGATACGATCTCATCCACCTCAAAATCACTTGGCCCACCAGAGGAAGCGCTCTACCCTGTGCCACTGCGCCCAGTGATTGAAAACAGTGAATGATAGTAAAAGAATTGGTGGAATGGAATGTGTGAGGAAGCGGGAGTACCCTGCCAAAACCCACAGATACGATCTTGTCCACCACAGACTTACTTGGCCCAATTGAGGAGTCACTGTACCACTAAGCCATTTCGCCCAAAGGTTGAAGTAAGTCAATAATAATAGAAGAATTGGTGGAATGAATTGTGGGAGGAAGCGGCAGTACCCTGACAAAACTCAAGGATGCGATGTTGTCCACCACAAACTTACTTCGCCCACCAAAAAAGGCTTTAACACTGAACCATTGCGCCCAAGGATTGAAGCAAGTCAATAATAGAAGATTTGGTGGAATGAAATGTGGCAGGGAGCGGGAATACACTGATAAAACCAAAGAATACGATCTTTTCCACCACAAACTTACTTGTCCCACTAGAGGAAGCGATCTACCACTGTGCCACTGCGCCCAATGATTGGAGGCAGTGAATGGTAATAGAATTGGTGGAATGAAATGTGCAAAGAAGGAGGAGCACTCTGACAAAACCCAAAGATACGATCTTGTCCACCACAAGCTTACTTGGCCCACCATCTGAAGCGCACTACTACTGAGCCACTTCGCCCAATGATTGAAGTAAGCCAATTATAAAAGAAGATTTGGGGGAATGAAATATGCGAGGAAGCGGGAGCACCCTCACAAAAGCCACGGAAACGATTTTGTCCACCACTAACTTGGCCCAGCAGAAAAAGGGCTTTACCACTGAGCCACTGCGCCCAGTGATTGAAGTAAGTCAATAATAATAGAAGAATTAGTGGAATGAAATGTGGGAGGAAGCGGGAGTAATTTGCCAAAACCAAAAAACACGATCTTGTCCACCACAAAGCTCTTGGCCCAGCAGAGGAAGCGCTTTACCACTGCGACACTGCGCCTAATGTTTAAAGACAGTGAATGATAATAGAAGAATTGGTCGAATGAAATGTGCGAGGAAGCGGGAGCACTCTGACAAAAACCACGGATACGATCCTGTCCACCACAAACTTACATGGCCCACCAGAGAAAGCGCTGTACCACTGAGCCATTGCGCCCAAGGATTGAAGTAAGTCAATAATAATAGAATAATTGGTGGAATGCAATGTGGGAGGAAGCGGGAGTTCCCTGGGAAAACCCACGGATGCGATCTTGTCCACCACAAGCTTATTTGGCCAACCAGAGGAAACAGTGTACCACTGAGCCACTGCGCCCAAGGATTGAAGTATTCAATAATAATAGAAGAATTGGAGGAATGAAATGTGAGAGGAAGCGAGAATACCCTGATAAAACCAAAGAATACGATCTTGTCCACCACAAACTTACTTGGCCCACCAGAAGAAGCGCTTACCAGTGTGCCACTGCGCCCAATGATTGAATTAAGTCAATTATAGTAGAAGAATTGCAGGAATTAAATGTGCGGTGAAGCGGGAGTTCTTTCACAAAACCCACGGAGACGATTTTGTCCACCACTAACTAACTTGGCCAACCAGAGAAAGCGCTGTACCAGTGTGCCACTGCTCCCAATGATTGAAGACAGTTAATGATAATAGAAGAATTGGTGGAATGAAATGTGCGAGGAAGCGGGAGTACTCTGACAAAACCCACGGTTACGATCTTGTGCACCACAACCTTAGTTGGCCCACCAGAGGAAAGGCTTCACCACTGAGCCAATGCGCCCAACGATTGAAGCAGAACAATAATAGTAGAAGATTTGGTGGAATGACATGTGGGAGGAAGATGGAGTATCGTGACAAAACCCACGGATACGATCTTGTCCACCATAATCTTACTTCGCCCATCAGAGGAAAGGCATTACCACTGAGACACTTCGCCCAAGGATTGAAGTAAGTCAATAATAATAGAAGAATTGGTCGAATGAAATGTGGGAGGAAGTGACAGTACCCTGAGAAAACCCACGGATGCGATGTTGTCCACCACAAGCTTACTTAGTCTACCAGAGAAACGGCTTTACCACTGAGGCTCTTCGCCCAAGGATTGAAGTATTCAATAATAATAGAAAGATTAGTGGAATGAAATGTGGGAGGAAGCGGGAATACCTTGACAAAACCCACGGATACTATCCGGTACAGCACAAACTTACTTGCCGCACCAGAGGAAAGGCTTTAACCCTGAGCCACTGCGCCCAAGGATTGAATCAAATCAATAATAATAGAAGAATTGGTGGAATGAAATGTGGGAGAAAGCTGCAGTAACCTGACAAAACCCAGAGATGAGATCTTGTCCATCACGAATTACTTGTTCCGCCGGAGGAAAGGCATTAACTCTGAGCCACTGCGCCCAAGGATTGAAGCAAGTCAATAATAATAGAATTGGTGGAATGAAATGTCGGAGGAAGCGCGAGTACCCTGACAAAACCCACGGATGCGATTTTGTCCACCACAAATGTACTTGGCCTACAAAATGAAGCGCTGCACCACTGAGCCACCGCGCCCAATGCTCGAAGAGAGCGAATGATAATAGAATCATTGGTTTAATGAAATGTGCGAGGAAGCGGGAGTACCCTGACAAAACCCACGGATATGATCTTGTCCACCAGAAACTTACTTGGTTCACCAGAGGAAGCGCTGTACCGCTGAGCGACAGCGCCCAATGATTGAAGTAAGTCAATAATAATAGAAGAATTCGTGGAATGCAAATTGGGAGGAAGCGGGAATACCCTGACAAAACCCACGGATACGATCCGATACACCACAAACTTACTTGACCCACCAGAGGAAAGGCTTTAACACTGAGCCACTGCGCCCAATGATTGAAGCAAGTCAATAATAATAGAAGAATTGAGGGAATGAAATGTGGGAGGAAGCGAGAGTACCCTGAGAAATCCCACAGACACGATCTTGTGTATCACAAAGTTACTTGGCCCACCAGAGGAAGCGCTCTACCAGTGTGCCACTGTGCCCAATGATTGAAGACAGTGAATGATAATAGAAGAATTGGTGGAATGAAATGTGCGAGGAAGCGGGAGTACCCTGACAAAACTCACGGATACGATGTTGTGCACCACAAACTTAGTTGGTCCACCATCTGAAGCGCACTACCACTGAACCACTGCGCCCAATGATTGAAGTAAATCAATAATAATAGAAGAATTAGTGGAATGAAATGTGGAAGGAAGCGGGAGTAATTTGGCAAAACCAAAAAATACGATCATGTCCACCACAAACTTACTTGGCCCACCAGAGAAAGCGCTCTGCCACTGCGCCTAATGATTGAAGACAGTGACTTATAATAGAAGAATTGGTGGAATGAAATGTGCGAGGAAGCGGGAGTACCCTGACAAAACCTACGAATACGATCTTGTTTACCACAAGCTTACTTGGCTTTCCAGAGGAAGCGCTGTACCACTGAGCCATTGCGCCCAAGGATTGAAGTAAGTCAATAATAATAGAAGAGTTGGTGGGATGCAATGTAAGAAGAAGCGGGAATACCCTGAAAAACCCACGGATACGATCCGATACACCACAGACTTACTTGACCCACCAGAGGAAAGGCTTTAACACTGAGCCACTGCGCCCAAGGATTGAAGCAATTCAATAATAATAGAATTGGACGAATGAAATGTGGGAGGAAACGGGAGTACCCTGACAAAACTTACGGTTACGATCTTGTGCACCAGAAACTTACTTGGCGCACCAGAGGAAGGGCTTTACCACTGAGCCACTGCGCCCAAGGATTGAAGCAATTCAATAATAATAGAATTGGACGAATGAAATGTGGGAGGAAACGGGAGTACCCTGACAAAACTTACGGTTACGATCTTGTGCACCAGAAACTTACTTGGCGCACCAGAGGACGGGCTTTACCACTGAGCCACTGCGTCCAATGATTGAAGCAAGTCAATAATAATAGAAGAATTGGTCGAATGAAATGTGGGAGGAAACGGGAGTACCCTAACGAAACCCATTGTTACGATCTTGTGCGCCACAAACTTACTTGGCGCACCAGAGGAAAGGCTTTACCACTGAACCACTGCGCCCAAGGATTGAAGCAAATCAATAATAATAGAAAAATTGGTGGAATGAAATGTGGGAGGAAGCGGCAGCACCCTGACAAAACTCACAGATTCGATGTAGTGCACTACAAACTTAATTGGCTCACCGGAGAAAAGGCTTTACCACTGAGCCACTGCGTCCAATGATTGAAGAGAGTGAATGATAATTGAAGAATTGGTGGAATTAAATGTGGGAGGATGCGGGAGTATCCTGACAAAACCCACAGATACGATCTTGTCCACCACAAACTTACTTATTTCACTAGAAGAAAGGCTTTAAGACTGAGCCAGTGCGCCCAAGGATTGAAGCAAGTCAATAATAATAGAATTGGTGTTGTGAAATGTGTGAGGAGGCGGGAGTACCCTGACAAAACCCACGGATGCGATCTTGTCCACCACAAGGTTATTTGGCCAACCAGAGGAAAGCCTTTAACACTGAGCCACTGCGCCCAAGGATTGAAGCAAGTTAATAATAGTAGAAGAATTGGTGGAATGAAATGTGGGAGGAAGCGGGAGTGCTCTGACAAAAAGCACGGATACGATGTTGTCTACCACAAACTTACTTGGCCCACCAGAGGGTGTCAGTTTGATGTGTTTATTGTATTAATTTTCACATATATTTTGCGTAACTGGGAGCGATGTCTGCCAGTAAACTTGGTATTGAGATGAAGCTGAGTTTCATGAAACAAAGGCAGTTGGAAATCATGATGTTGTGCTTGTAATTAGAATTGAGCATCCTTTGTTATTACTTGTTGCCCATTGTTTATTTCTTCCAAGTTAGAGTAGATAATAACGTGACATCAGATTTAAGATAAAAGAAGACAATATATATGTATCATCCATTAGCCGGACAACCGACAACGAATAGGACATCTGTAGTTTTTAAAGAGATCGATAACTATGGGAATAGACAGAAAATGATGAGAACAATACTCTAATACGTTTAAACAATTTATATGGCCACCTACGCTGTGTTTCAAATCTGAGCATCTTTTATGTCATTTATGTTTATGTCGTTAATATCCTTTTCTGTCATATTTCTGGCTATAGTATTATGTTTTGTTTTGATGTACGAAACAGTGATTCCGATATTGATATGATATTTGATAACCTGTAATTTGTTAGTTTTGGCATTTTTCAAAACTTTTCGTTTTTTCTTAACTGACGACTACTGGTAGTCAACTATGACGAGCACTAAATTTTTGTTGACGAACACTGGTATTTTACACATGTTTCAGAATTTTTAACTATAAAAGAGTTAGCATATGTCATTTAAAATCCTTATTTTTACTGAGAAGAGATATAATGTCCAACTTGAATTTGGTTAGTTCCGTCAATTTCTGTCGTACATGTAGCGAGTAGTCATTAATAAATATTATGCCTCATAAACAGTGACGACTATTTGCTCATTTACCCTATATATATTACGAAGTATATGATATTTAACGTTGTAACATATCTAATGTAAAAATCATAGCTAAATCTTATCTCACAGCAACTATGCCCAACTGTTTTAGCTCATAGGAGCGCGGTAGCTCAGTGGTAGAGCGTTCACCTCTGGTGCTTGGGGTCCCTGATTCGATCCCAGGTCGCACCTTGTGGACTTTCTGGTGAACAAACACCGTGCTCGTGGGTTTTCTCGGGGTTCTCCCGTTTCCTCCGTCATTCTCCATTCCATTTCATTCATTTCTGGTCATCACCGTCTCCTTTAGCCTAACGGGCAGAACCATGGGACGTAAAACTCAAAGATTTCATTTCATTTTGTTTTAGCTTTATTGTCGGTCACTAGTTTTCCTTAAGATATTATGGATTATATTTATATTTAATGTTACAAAATAAATTCTGCAAATGACAAACTTGCTTGTTATCTCTGTGTAATGAATTGTTCAATTCTGTGAATGAAATTACACAGTTGTATTTTTTAAATTTGCATAAAGTTTATTATTTAATTGACTAATAATTATCCCTTTCTTTTCCTTTATTCTTTTTTAATCTATATGTATATACAGTATGTAGAGTTTGCCATTAATAATTGTCGTATGCGTTTCCTATAGATAAGCAAATATCTATTAAAGTTTTAAATGAAAATATCTTCTCTTGCTGCCATTCCCGATACTGATAATAACTACTCAATGATATTATCGGACTTAGAAAGTAATGAAACATTTAGCATCTGTACAGAAACTACAGACAGTTAAGTAAACAGTTAGTGTATTAATATGGACTACAACTAAAATAATCATAATAATAATAAGTTTTTATTGCATAATTGAAAATTACAGACTAAAAGTCCCTTTGCAATTCCAAATAGGGTACATAGACACAGAAACAATCGTACATACAATAGTATAGAATAAAAAATAAAAATTACATCCAATGGCAAACGACAAACATATCATATGAAACACAACTAAGATTACAATAAATTATAAAATAATGCTCAGACATGCACAGGCACGGGCATGCACAGACAGTAATGAAATTGCGATTATGATAAATGATGAATCGTAAACTTTCTTTTGATAGAAAGAAAATCAGGTATAAAAAATCAATGACATGCGAATAGTTATTTGCATTTAACAGGCATTTATATATAGGCGCATTACTAAACTTCGGATTATACTTGAAAATTTTAAAGTTTCTCCTAGCCACATTAGGAATACCAAGACTAACGGCCTCAATCAGTGGCAACTTACCAAATAAAATATTATGAAACAATTTAAAATCAAATAAATTTCTTCTTTCAGATAATTTTAATAGGCCAAGATGATACCTAATTTCATCATAAGATTTTCCTTATAGAAATTTAAATTTCCATTTTAGCCATGAAAGAAACAGATTTTGTACTACTTCTATATCCCTTTGAAAATACTGAGTTCCTTTGTTCCAAACACTGGTGCAATATTCTAGTTGACTTCTAACATTTGCATAATATAAAATAAAAAAGTTTTTTAAAGAGAAGTCTCTAGAGATCCGTTTTGTGATTCCCAGATTCCTTCTCGCTCTGGAAACTATATTCTCCAAATGTTTATTGAATAACAATTTAGCATCAAAAGTAACACCCAGATCGTCTACAGAAACACCATGCACGTTTTGTTGAACTTTTAAGGTAAAGCGTTATTCTTTGATCAATTAACAATGATATTAATGTTATCTTGTAATTTAGCACAATCGCTAGCATCATTTATAGTACGGTAAATTTTCAAGTCATCAGCATACATGAGAAATTGACAATCGATATTTTCTTTAAGGTCATTCACAAACAAAAGAAACAAAAGTGGACCTAAGTTAGATCCCTGAGGAAAACCAGAAAAAATATATACATCAGAAATATGACCATTATATTTTACAGCAAATCTTCTACAAATTAAATATGAAATAAACCATCTAATGAAGGTTGGTGATAGATCACATTGGTTAAGTTTCTTGATTAATATACCATGAGGAAGTTTATCGAAGGCCTCGGTAAAATAAAATATATTAATCTACTTGTCCTGGAGTTTTTACAGGAGGAACAATATCATACACAAAGCATGTTACATTGGACAAAGTAGATCTATTTTTCATAAATCTATGCTGTTGATCCATAATTTCTGAAGAAACATGGTTATAAAGATAATTATACACAAGCTTATCAAAAATTTTAGGTAATATTCCCATAATAGAAATTGCTCTATAATCCGTATAATCTTTTCCATTAACCTTAGGGATAGGAGACACAAGAACAGTTTTCCAACTTTCAAGATAAGTAGAGGTTTGTATACTCCAATTAAATAATGACGTAAGAATAGGAGCTATAATATACATAATACCTTTAATAATAAAAGTTGGTATACCATCAATTCCACAAGAGGATTTGACTTTCAGTACTTTAATAACACTAATAACCTAATCAACTCTAAACCTAGGTAAAAATTTACTATTTCCAGAATTACATAATTCAGTTTCGTCTTAAGACGAAAGTTTTTGATATATAGACTCAAGTAGCTTAGCCCATGCATTGACAAGTTTATTGGAATCATCTGCATATTCATTATCGATCATAATACCTGAGGAAAATTTAGAGCGATTATTATACTTACTTCCAAAACCTCAGAATTTTTTAGACTTGTCCTCTGTAATTTGCAAAAATAATATAATCATCATCAGATTTAGTTTTTATATATTTTATACGCTTTTTCTTTCGCCTTAATTAAAAGGATAAAATCTTTAGAATACCATAAAGGAAAACTCCTACTTTTGGGTATAAACTTAGGAATATTATTATTCATACTAGTTTTAATTACATTTTCCACAGCATCAACAGCAATTTTGATATTCTCAGTTAAAAAGATATTGGTCCAGTCTCCCTCTGCTAATTCCTGGTATAAGGCTAGACAATGGCTTTTATGAAAAGAGTATCTTGACTAGCAACCAATATCCAAAGAACATATCTTATTACAAATAGAAAGCTCGATAGGATAATGATATGCATCAGGAGTTACAATAGGCAAAACATCTTCAGTTGCAACAATATTAAAATTTGATATAACCAAGTCATCCAGGAATGAAAACAATATTCTGGCCTTGCATTTGGCATAATAATGTATGCCAGGAAGGAAATCCCTATTGGCCCAATCAACCTTGGGATGTTATAATCACCAATTATGAGAATATCACAATCCAGTGGATTAATCTTCATCAAAATTCTCATAAACAATAGGAGGCAAATTAGGATGAAGGCAAGCACACAGTAATAATAAGTTCTTGCCAGTTCTATTAACAATTTCAAGTAAAATACATTCTTCAATGATCTCAAACTCAGTTGTTCGAAAAATTTTGATATTTTTATTAACAGCACATAACACTCCACCTCCTCTTTCACAAACATTAGGTTCATATATTCTGTCGGTTCTAAAACAATTATAAACATCCGGAAAATAATCCTCACTGTTATGTAAATCACTTAACCACGTCTCAGTAATAATTATATCATAAGTACAATCTGCTACAGAACAAAAAAACTGTTCATGTTTGGTCCTAAGATCACGTACATTCTGGTACCAAGGTTTATATTTATTCTTGGATTGCTTCTCCATTTAAACCAGAAGTGCTTTGACCATTACAGTCATTGAATATTTTTAATTTACAGTAGAAAGGGCCAATAAGGATACCTCTAGGCAAAATTTCTGGAACATTAATAATATTATAATCACAACTGTTGACTTCTATATGAAAGGATGCATACGAATTATATTTAGTTCTTAATTTAGTATATAATATGAAGAGCTTAAAGTTCCGTGTAACGTGGGTTCCTGTCACCACGGCATGGCGCGTCCTCAGGTTGCGGATCGAGGAGAAGTCCTCTAGATATAGAGGTTAGCTGCAAATATACTGAATAAGCAGTCGCGGACAGCCGACTAGGAGTGGTCCTCCAGCTTGGGGGTTTGGGTAGGGCTAACAACCTCATCCTGTAAAAAAAAAGCACTTGTTCAGAAATATTCACTAAAGCCTCGGACAAGGACTGATAATTGGCACGACCTCAGCAAAAGAAAATGGACATGGGATTTGGAACATGGAATATTAGGAGTCTTTATATGGCAGGCGCGTTAAAATCCGTAACGAGTGAGTTAGAGAAATATAGGATGGACGTAGTAGGAGTTCAGGAAGTTAGGTGGGAAGGAAATGGATCTGAGAATTCTGGAAATTTTACGTTTCTTTTACGGGGAAGGAAATAAAAATCACCAGTTAGGAACAGGGTTTTTCGTTCATAAATGTATATTACCAGCAATTAAACGGGTTGAATTTGTTACTGATAGACTTTCTTTTATTACTCTTAAGGGACGGTGGTGTGATATTATTGTTTTAAATGTACATGCCCCAACTGAAGATAAGGATGACGATATAAAAGACAGTTTTTACGAAGAAGTGGAACGGATATTTGACCAACTCCCGCGATACCATATGAAAATTCTATTAGGGGATTTCAATGCGAAGGTAGGACGAGAGGATATTTTCAAACCGATTATAGTGAACGAAAGTCTGCATAAGGAAAGTAATGACAACGGTGTTAGACTCGTGAACTTTGCAACATCCAAAAACCTAATCGTGAAGAGTACAAAATTCCCACATCACGACGATCATAAATACACTTGGACATCACCAGACGGAAAAACACAGAATCAAATTGATCACGTTTTAGTAGATAGAAGAAGACATTCTAGCATAATTGATATCCGGTCGTTTAGAGGGGCTAATTGTGACACTGACCACTACCTGGTAGCAGCGATAATACGAGAGAGGTTATCGTTGAATAAAGGTAATATTCATTGTCCGAAGAGATTCAATTTAAAGAAATTAGAAGAGAGCCAGGTAAGAGAGAAATACCAGATTGAAGTTTCGAATAGATTCTCGGCTTTAGAAGATTCGGAGTGCACTAGTGTTGAGGATACCTGGATTGAAATTAGAGATAGCATTAAAATTTCAGCAAAAGAAAAATTGGGACACGCGGAAATACGTAGGAACAAACCATGGTTCGACCAGGAATGCATAAAACTAGCAGAGAAGAGAAAACAGGCAAAATTACGCTGGCTACAAAATCCGAATGAAATAACTACACAAAATTTCACAGATATCAGGCGGGAAACTTCCAAAACTTTTAGAACAAAGAAACGCGATTTTCTCAAATCCAAAATTAAGGAACTTGAAGATAATAGTAAAAATAAAAACATCCGGGACATGTATAAGGGAATCAACGAAATTAAGAAAGGCTATCAACCTCGTGCTTATATATTAAAGAAATCTGACGGCACAGTTCTCACTGACACGGATAGCATCTTAAATAGATGGAAAGATTTCTTTGACGATTTGCTTAACACGCAACCAAAAACTAGTGTGCGTGGAGAGAAGGTGATACACACCGCAGAACCGTATATTCCAGAACCCAACTGAATAGAAGTAGAAACCGCTATAAAGAAATTAAGGAAACACAAATCTCCGGGTGTAGATGAAATTCCTTCTGAGTTAATTTTAGCTGGAGGCGAAAAATTGTGGAACAGAATACACAAACTCATTCTCTGGAACAAGCAGGGATGTAATGGAGGGTATACGCGAGTATACGGCGTATACCCACCTCTAATTTTTGGAAACTATCGTAGAGCCACCTCAAATTTAGGAAGTACGCGGGTATACGCTACATTTGATCAATAGTATACTCACTTCATTGGAACAAACAACAACTGCTCTTCACGTACTTTATTTCAAACCAAAAATTCTCACTAAACAGCTTGTCGTCACGCTGTTACCGCGAATGATGTCTAAATTCTTTTAAAATGTTTGCGTTTTCGGGGCGTGGGAACCAAATTTTCCGAGAATCTCTTCTATAATGGAAAACAGCGTGCAATGATTTTTCCTAAGATGTCACATGCGTTGTCCTTACTTTCCATATTTCAAATTCAATTTAAAGTCTGTCGATTGGATACAGTTTGAGCAAGCCAATATGGGATGGAACCAGTTTCTTTCTAATCGCGAAAGGAAGTTCCGAAAAATTGTGGTCTTTCCTATAAGAGTTAAGAGGAAATTAAATGATTATATTTGCACCAAGAAAACTTTGGCCTTCACAAAAATAACAAAACATACGAACTATTGTTTGTCTATTTCGAAGCATTCACCGTCGTTTCCAATACCACCAAATACAACAGCGAACCCCGGATTAGTACTGCTTATTTGTAGCTGCAATTGACATCAAAGAAAGGAGCAATTGATTTACAAAAAATACTCAGCATCTAGTACTAGTAGTAGTTTTTCATCAACCTACTGAACAAAAAAAGAAAAAAGGGACGGGGTAAAAATAAACATTTTTCTTGATTGTTTCATTTTCTTTCAGATAAAAAAAGAAAATTGAAGAAAATATGTTGACAGGAAAGGGTAAAAACAAAAGTCAGGAAACAATTATAGCGTATGAGCATGTCACAGCAATCTTTGATCATTTCGATAGAGCCGTCACTTCGAAAATATTTGCTTAGTAGTGTTTAACCCTTTGGGGATTTATGGGAAAAATCGGTACCATGGAATAGTGTTGTGTTTAAACGCTTATTACACGAAAATAATTTTTGTGTATCATGTAGTGAAGAACATATTAGTGAAGTTTGTGTTGTGTAAAAACTATAAGTGCATACTTACGCTTTAATAATATTTCTTGTGAACAATGTTTGCTGCATCTTGAACATCAATGTTTATTTTTTCATGATATTGGAACATTTGCTGTAGAACATTTATCCAACGACATAACTCTTATTGATTTATTTGAAGTGTTTGACGAACATCATAGTGAAATTTCAAGTATAAACTTTATACGCAAAGCGCGTGATTGTTTAAAGAACACTGAATTTGTTGGACAAATTATACCGTTTTTCTTAGAACGTAAACATAAAATTTCACCATCTGTTAATGAATACATTATTGACATACAAGGTTTTAAGATTTCAAATCATGAATTTATTATACGTGAATTTTGTTTAACTGCGTGTGATGATACAGTAAATTGGCATTGTTTAATAAAATCACCAGTAGAATACAATGTACTTCCGTTAAGTTGTCAAAAACAAATTGAATGGTTTTCATTAAACTTACACGGATTAACTTGGAATGATAAATGCGGTTATACTGTATCACACATACGTGACCTTATATATCAACTTTGTAAACAAGATGCAACCTTTTATTGTAAAGGTGCAGAAAAAACACTTTGGATTAAAAATATTTTTGCACTAGCTAATGTTTTTGATTTGGAAAGTAAACAGTGTCCACCATTAAACACATTGCATGCAAACGTATTTAATGATTATTGTACTTTTCATGAACAAAATATTAAACTTGACAGAAAATCAGGATGTGCATTTCGTAATTCACAACAATTATGTTATTGGTGGAAGTTTCAACGTACTATAAAATTAACTAATGCATTTGCAAAGTTGTAAAAAGGATATGATATGTTCTTGTAAATAAAAATACAAGATTTTAAATTGTAAATAATTTTTTTTATTAAACTAATCTACTTGTTTTTCTTTTTCATTATATTGGTTACATGATTGAATACAATTTTATCATTTTGTTTAAGATTATTTTTTTGAATAAATTTAAACATTCTTGAAAGCTTTTCTTTCGTACAATATGATGCAGAAAGTACAACACAAATTGTCCACACAAGATTGAATTATCATCTTGATATGCGGAAATATTTGTAAAATATATTTTAAAATTTTTATTTAAAAAAGTTTTTATTTCTTTTGGAAATGGTAAAGCTAGGCTATCGAAATAGTACCCTCTTTGATTTTCATCAATGAATACACACACCCAATGTGTGCCACCTCAAGATGAATTGCTTAAATTTATAATAAGTTCAGCCGGTGGTTGCACAGTTTTTGGTATTGTATCAATAGGATAAATGCCATGCACATTTGCACCAGTAAGTTTATCACGAAGTAACACTTTTATTATATCATCCGTGTACATAACTTTTGTTTTCTAAATTCACATCACTTCACTTTACATCACTTTATACGCGTATATGTTGGAAAACCTAGTGGAGTATATGGAATATTCTCATAAAACGAAATAACATGTTTAAAATATTAATGACAGATTTTTTTATAATTTTTCCAATAACGATGAATGGTGCTAACGCATAAAAATACTTTTGACAAACGTCATAGTACGATACCTTGCAACTCTGAATAATCAAGCAAAAATATTACAATATACAATGTGTAACACACTTTGTACCAGTAGGGCAGATGTAATTGATATGCTTAGAAGTGAACAGTTATACTTCTTTTATTAAAATGATACTTTTAAAAAGTATTATCAGTATATATATTTCTATCTTTATCAATTTGAATTAAAGAATCAAACTGCGCGTATACAAAACATGTTATAGGTTCAGTTAAATTTTCAGAAAAGGAAACTTTAACATTTACAGGTGCATCACGCACAAGGTCCCACGTACAATCATCTAATGTTGCTGTAGATGATAGAATAAATGCATAAAGAGTATAGCCGTGTGGATATTCTTCAGGAGTAATAGTATGTGCATCATCTTTATAATATAAACCAGTACCGGAAAACAGAGAATGGTAACTTAGAAGGTACAAATTGTTTTTAAAATCAGGGCTAAGGGGGCTGGGAGGAAAAGATTTTGATCCAACTTGTAACTGCAGTTTGTTAACGTTAAAGTGTTGAAAATGAAATGGATTTAGTTCAGATTTTCCATTAAATGCCGAATTGCAAACAATCCGATAACAACACCTTTAGGTACGTTACCCAGAAAAATATTATCAAGATTGCATGAATTAACGTTTGCAGGAATAGTATACGATCTTGTTTGTACTCTTGTAAGGGGATATTTTGTTGTTTCATGATTCATATTAGTATTAATTTCCATTGCCAAATGAGGTGGAACATCGATGCGACGTATATACAAAGTAACATCTTCAAGTTTTACTTTATAAGAAGTATTTGCAGGAGATAATAAACAAAAAGCATCTTTACTACGATGTAATTTTATACGAAGACCTGCTTTATTTACAAGTGCTCTTGGTAATCCAGCAATATCTGTATACAGACGACCATACATTTCAAACGATTTACTATTTTTAATATAATTAGCACGTTGTTGAAAACCTACATTAGCATTACCTATGGTATCAAATTGTTTAGCGGTATCTTTATACCACATACCTAATTTCAAATGTGTATCAGAAGCATCACGGGAATAATTTAATAATGTTTCAAGGTATGCACAATAAGGATAAAATCCTGATGAAGAAGTAATTAATTTATCATTTAATGAAATGTCAATTTGACTAAATAATGAATGTAAGAAATTATTTGTTGGTGCTACATCAGTGTCAGCTAATGGTGTGTCATCAGGTTTTGTAATTTTACAACGTACGTACAGATAAAGATATGCAGTATGAATAAATTCTCCTGTTTCACCGGGAATAAACATTCAATAGGTCCATCAGAACTTAATGTTGAAATTGGACGGTATTCAGCATTAAAGCAAGATTCAATTGCAGTTTGTGTCATTCGAGTACTAAATAAATCGAAATCGTTGGTACAGCATTCCACACTGCTTGAATTAAGTAGTGCCAGTATGAAAATATATCTGTAACACGACTTATTTTTCCTTTTCTTTTGCTTTTGCTTTTGTTTGTACGCTTACGTTTAGTTGGAGGTCCAAGACGAACAATTGCCGGAGCTTTACGCTTGCGTGGCCGTCTCTTACCACTTCCAGTTAATAACTGACCAACTTTGTTAACAGCTTTTGTCTTTAATGTTTCACCAGCTTCTTTCGCACGTGCACGAACAGATTCTTTAAATGGTTTATCTTCTAATACATCACCCGCTACTTGTATTCCCGTTTGTAATGCTTGTCGACCTAAAGTTTTTGCACCCTGTTTAAGAAATGGTAATGCAAAACGAAATAATCCTTGGAAGAAACTACCTATACCATGTCCCCGTTGATATACAGGTCCTGAAAAGTATGGGATACCATGTCCGTAATGTCGTCTAAATTTCATTTTTAAAATATAATTAATTAATTATTTTTATGAGGAGAGCGCTTAAAATGAAGTGTAACACTTAGTGTCCCAGAACAAAATGGTAAATTTCGTCCTGCATGGTCTTTTAATAGTATTTCAATACTGTTAAATGAAAACTTTGCAAGTGGAAGATAATGAATATCTTGAAATGTTAACGTTTGCACTTTGCCGTATTTTACATTTGATATTGTCACAATACGTAATAAAGGTGCTTTTGTATCACCTAAAAACTGATATTGTATGATATCAGTATAAATAAAAATTTGATGTGGATATCCCATATCAACATATGGTTGTTTAAATCCGCGTTTATACAAAACAAGATCTTTATGTTGACGAAGTCCTAATTGCATTGCTAATGTTGGTGATAATAAGGCAGATTCAACACGATCACTACAATCTACTTGTACAATATTTGATACAGAAAATTTTATGTCTTTTGATACTTTATTTAATTCATCAATGATATGATGTGCGGAGTGATAATATCCACTTATAATTTTACCTTTTTGTGCTTCTTCATTTTTTATTTTATACCATATAACATTTTCTCCATCGTTAACATTATAACATGTTAAAGGAACATGTAATTCACTTAATCCTACATACAAATCGGTTACTGATAATTGAATATTATTTTTTAGTTGATTAATAAAATGTGTTGGACTATTTGTAGGATATACATCAGTACTTGCGTTTGATACAAGTGTAATGTAAAAACTATCATCAATACTTTCAGAAATCATTTTCGTTTAAAGTGAAGTGTTAAGTTTGAAGTTCCAAATTCAAATGGCAATTTTAAACCGTGCTCATCTTTTAAGTTTACTTCAATCGTGTTAAAATAAGATTTTACAACTTTAACATATTGTGGTGTGTGAAATAGAAAACATTTTACTTCTCCGTGCTCAATATTATATACACTAACTTTACGAAGTAGTGGTCCAATATTATCTTGTTGTTTACAATATCAACACAAACATTAAAAAGTTTGGTATATTATATTCTAAATTGCATGGAAATTTTGCACGTGTTATGGTTGGAACATCTTCAGTAACTGGTTTTACAAAAACAGCAGCGGTAAACTCGGTTGTATTTTCATTTATAAATCCAAGTAAATGTTGTAACCCGCGTGTCTTGCAATAACACAAAAATCTTTCAATTGTAAAGAATGTTTAATTCCAACTTGATTTTTATTTTTATAATATTTTAACATGCGCAATTCTTCAGGAATCATATCTAAAATGGATGGAATAGAAGTATAGTATCCTGGTGTAATATCAACATGTGCAATTTCAAGTTCATCATTAACGATGGTTTCAATTACAATTTTTTCATTTTACGAACATTATAAAAACTAAAAGGAACATTAAGTTGTGTTAAGGCAACATACCATTCTCCTTCACTTAAATGAATAGGTTGTGCTAACTTTACTATAAATGAAAAAGTTGTATTATTAGTAAAAATTTCACTACTAGCATTTGAAGGAAGAGTAACATAGAAATCATGTTCTATCATTGAATTCATTTTGAAGACTGAACAGAATTTGTTTTAATCCATGAATTCATACTTGATGGATATCCCAACCACTTTACATACATCATATCTTTTTTCGTTTTAGAACTTTTTCAATTAAAAATGTTTTGTTTGAATTTATATTTACTTTTTGTAATTCTTCTGTGTAAAATATTTCTTTAATTTCCTCATCATTCCAATCTTTTAATTTATATGTAATAGGATTTGTCGGAATACATTTATTAACAATAAAAATTTCTTGTGACCATTTTCGTAAATAACCCTTTTCTAATTTGTTTATATTTACTAACACGCACATAATCACCAGGATAAAATTTGCATGTTAATTTCTTTTTCTTCGTTTTATCACCGTACAACGTATTCCAAACTTGATTAACATGACAATGATTTACATTTGCTGGTGCCATTTTAATACTACTATGATACGAATGATTATAATTTTTTACAAATTGATCTAACACATCTATATAACGATATGTATTTTTAGCAGTAAAATAGCAATACAATTTTTCTTTTAATGTTCTTATAAACCGTTCAGCTAATGTACATTTAATTTCTGATTGTACACTATAATGATTAATTTCATATTCTTTAAATAAACGTTTTACATTTCGATTATAAAATTCTGTACCTAAATCCGTTTGTACATTAAACACGGGTAGTTTAAAAGTTTTTAAAATTTTTTTGATTGCTTTTGCCATTTCAGGACGTGTTTTTGTTTTCAAGGGAACACAATACGCATACCTTGAAAAAATATCGATACAACATAATATATACTTATAATTTTTGTTATACTTGGCAATATTTTGCATATCTGCTAAATCCATTTGTAGTGTTTCATTTGGTGCACTAACATAATATTGTTTACGTTTAAACACTTTACGCGCTGGTGCATGTAATGTATATGCATCTTGAGTTGCTAACCAATTTTTAATTTTCTTTTTTGATAATTTTGTTTTTCCTTGTAATGTTTTAGTACTTGATAAAGAAGCAGGATTCGTATAATCATAATATAATTTTGACAATTTTACCATTTTTATTTACATTTTATATTCTTTCCAATTTTTAAAAATATTTGTTACTAGTGTTGGACTTTGTGATTTTTTAACTTTGCTATGTGATTTTACTATAGGAGTAGAAATAAATTCACGTGGTACATTAAGATCATCCAATAAACTTTTAAATTCGTGAATGCCTATAGGATTTCTTGAATATTTTCGTGTACGAACAACATCATTTATTAAATCAATAATATTAGAACCTGGTATTATTTTTTCTTGAATACGTACTGTTCCTGATTGATCCCAATGAATTTTATCAGAACTTGTTAACTGTTTTAATAATAGATCTATTTTCCTTCGTTGTGTTTTTGGTACTGATTGTAAAATGTTCGATACAAAGGGTAAAATAGAATTATTTTTTTCTTCTTCTTCAGATGATGATGTTTCACGAACATCTTTTTCAATAATAGGTAATGTAATTGGATTTTGTGAAACTGATGAGGTATAATTTAAATATTGTTGTAATGCTTGCTGATATAATTTCCATTTTTCATCAATACTAAGATTACGACGTTGTAAAATACTATTCATTTCTTCATCTAAACGCGATTGATGTGAATCTATTGATTTGATATTTGCATGCATTTGTTGCATTGCATTTTCAGGCACTAATATCATTTTACGAAATTCCGACATACTTATCTTCCAAACAAACTACTTGCTACTGCACCAAGTAATGGTCCTAAGATTAATGGTAAAAATGCTCCACCTTTCTGCAATGAAATTTTCCTTTTCTTATTAAGTGCTGTACGTTGTGCAGATAAAGCACGCAAGATCTTTTTATGTCTACGTAAACCTTACTTCTGACGCGAATTCAACGGAATGTTTCCTTTTATTGTGTTTTTAGCAACTTGTGAAATAGTACGCATTAAATCACCAGATGCATGTCATATAATTTGTTTTCGCTTTGCGCTTTTGCATTTGCACAAAGCACGGAGAGTATCAAAGTGTTGTTTCGCCTTCAACATCTTGAACTAGACTAAACGTAAACGACTGAATTACTGTCTTTTACATTTGCATATACACGCAGTGTTTCATTTGGAAAAATATTTGTACGTAATCGTAATGCATCATTTGTTTTTTGAGTTAAGTCAAATAACTAATAAGTGTGAGGTTCGCGTGTTACATCTTCGAACACATTCACAATTTGTTTACTATATCGTGGCATAATCTGTTTTGCTAAATATTGTATTTGTAATTTATCACGATGATTTTTAAATACTATAATATAATGTGCATTTAAACTTATATCACGAGCATGTTTTCCTTTTGGAAATAAATTTTGAACAATAAATATTACTATTTTATGATGTGCATATTTTGTAAATAAGTTTGCAACATCACCATTGGTTTCAGACATTAAGTCATCTAATATTAATAATGAATTTTCTTGTATTTCAAAATTATTCATATCTGGAATTCCTTCAATAAAGCAAATTTCTGAACTTGCATCTAAATTTCGTAGGACTGCACCATAACACCAAACAATTTCATTAAATTTCATAGTAAACATTTGATCACGTTCATTTAATAATCGATTTACAAAACATGTTTTGCCTGCACTTGAAGGACCGGCAATTAAAATGGTTGATGGATGTTGAAACTTTAACATCTTGTATTAAACTGAATGCATTCAATAGATACTTTACTTAATATACAATCATTCACACACTCACTCAGTCACATAATTAACAAAATAAAGACACCGTAAGTGTTCTTACAACTTTTTATAGAAAAAGAAAATATAAAAATAAATTAAAAATAAATTAACAATAATTTAAAAATAAATATTAAAACTTGAAATGACTAGAATCACAGCATAGCTGTTGTTATGAGTATGCTTTGCTTTACAATTTGTGAGTTTGCACATCAAACGATGGAATAAATAAAATAGTGATACTCTACTAATGTTCTGTTAAAAATAAATAAATAAATAAATAAAACCAATAACTTATAAGCCAAGCTAAAATTATTATTGTACATATCCATGAGGTAAATTTTTGTCTCTGGTACTGGTTCGTCACTTTGTATATCGTCAGTACGTTTACGTTTTTTGTTTACCTGTTGGTGTGTTTTTGTCTCTTTACGTGAAAAGATAGTGAAGCCCTGTCTTCGCACAATACTAGTTGGATTTTCTATAGTTGTACAATTAATATTTCCTGTCACTAATCCATAGAAACTCAAAGTTTATTCTTTGAGAGGTCCTATCATTTAGTGTAATTCCCCGAATTTTGAATATATTCCGAAATTCCCCCGCGGCATTTTTAAGCCGCATACTATAATGTTTTGGCCCTAAGCCTATAAACGTTACAAACTCCCACCCTTCTTCAATTTCATCAGTGAGATAACCCAAATAGCTTCCAAGCTTCAACGGAGGTTCCCTATCTTTTTTACACGTAAACATAATACTGTCTGTGTCACAATAAATTACGTCATCAGGTCCTACAGTCACAAGTAAATCATATAATTGTAGCCTGGCCCATGAAGTAATAAAACCAGGAAGCACGACATTGGAAATTTGTAGAGGTACATTTTCAGTTTCCAAGTCTTTATATGTGAGAATAAGATGTTCCTCACCAACTGGAATAACACTATGAACCTCATATCTTGGTGTAGCAAGGTACCTATGAAACTCTGTCCCACTATCAATAATTACACACTGTGCCATATCTGTACGTTGACCCCATTTTCCGTATAAAGAATTGAGGTACAACTTCGTGCATTGTCTAAGTCCAGGGTTCGACCTAATATTATCTTTATTTAATTTTATGCCTTCGTGAGCATAGTAATCGTCAATATATTAATCTTTGTCTTTTTCAGTTTTACACCAAGCAGGATAGCCTGAAGCTTCCTGCTTCATCTGAAGAAACGTATTCACATATTCCCGGAATAAACTAGGTGAATTCCGATCTTCAAAACCCATGAGTTCAAATTCCCATATTTCATAAATTTTGACAATTTTATAACCGTTTTCAAGAGCACGGTGAAGCTCTGGTGTACAAAAAGTTCCAGTTAATGCACGTTCAGTATCACTATGTGTGCAATTATCAATAGTTTCTCCTTCCATACATAGCCTACACAATCCAAATATTAATCAGCTTTGCGCTACATACGGTAAGATGGGAAAAAAGAGTTGTTTAATAGCCAATACAGTACATTTTACAATCCCACGAATTTTTCCCACATCTGGGAAGACCGGCTCCTTATGTACCTTAGGTGGCCCCACCGGAAGAGGTTTCCTTGCCATTACGTAGGGGTATAACGATGTAATATCGTAATAAAATATGGATTCATCGTCCGCACAATTCACATATGAACGAAAAACTTCAGTACGGCCTCCGTTGTAGCAACTCTTAGGAATAAGAAAGCAGTAGCATCGCAATGTTCTTTAAGGAACTTTTGCAAATCTACATCTGTGCGTACTTTATTATTTCAAGAGCACTCCCATATTTCATACAAATTCATTTTTAGAATTTCTGTGAAATATTTTCGTCGGATTTCCGTATGTTCGTACCTTTTTTAAAATGTGTTGTACGGACCATGTGCATTATCTATTATGGCATTACGGTTATTTGGAAAACACGTTTTACATGCATGCCAGTAGCACCCCATAAATTCGAACACAGCATTAAGCTCTGCATTGTATCCGTCAACATTATACCTTCCAAAAGATTGTTCTCCGTTTCGTCCAGCATGCTGGATTTCTATACCCAATTGGTGTTCCATATATTTTAGCCATTTCGTTGCTTTTTCACTAGTTTTAGTTTTATAATGGTACCCCAAAAGTGGTATAACAGAAATACTTTCTTCTGGAAGATACGATGTACGATATGTTTGCATGGCTAAACTTGCAATCGTAGACAAAACTAGAAAACATTGTAAACCACCCGTTTTCTCTTCTATAATATTACTAAATTTAATAACAGCTTCTGTGAGAATTCTCACATCATTTTCACAATACTCCAGCAATTCCTTTTGCAAATTAAATTGCTCTCCCAATTGCACCCGCTCTTGGTGCCATCCCTCCAACCGCTTTCTTTATTCAGCAGATCGCGATTCAGGATCATAGTACTCTATTCCCGGATATGGTCCTACATAATTTTGGTTCTCTACTGTATTAAACAAATATGGGAAATCTCCCTTCTTTAAATTTTCTGAAAGGCCTAACGTCTTAGGTAATTTTGATAATTTTACACCAACAAACAAATAACTATCTCTAAAAATAATTTTATAATGAATAGAAATACTAAAAATCTTTTGACCCTGAATTAAAGTTTTTGGAATAATATGCAGGGCCTCAATGAGAGATCTCAAACAGAAAATCAAATCGGCTACCATTATGACTTATGACACATACTGTACTAAATAGGGGTCTATCTAATAAAATATGTGTAATAAATTCATCAATGGTTTTAAAAGAAAACGAGCGGTTACCGTTTTCATCACCGCATGTACTGCAGGCTTCATCAATGCTTTTGTTCATACATTTATGGCATACATGTCTAACGCACACCAAGCAAACAACGTGTTCCCGCTCCCCACGCTCATTTTCCGGTTTAAGCATGGTTTGTACGTCAAAGACAATATAAAAAACCTCTTGATATGAGTAGGTTTTACTTTCTTCACATAACATGAGTGACCTTCTTGTTCATGTTCATAACACGTACTGCAAAAGTATTCACCACATGTATGATGGGATTTACGTCCTCTTAAATCATAGAATGCATTACAGTTTATGCAAACTTTAACATATTCACACATATTCTTGCCAATTTTACTACCTTTTAAGTGATTGTCAAAACATTCACCCCTAGTAAAATATCTATTTCATGCATTGCATTTCATTTTATACATCGTAACATCTACTTTGTGCATATGTTCGCAAGATGAACACATTGATTCACCCTTATGAAAATGATTAAAACCATTAAATCCCTTTAAACAATGTAAGCAGTACTTTTCCTTTCTTAAAAACGATGTTATTGTTCGAATAGGCCTGAAATGCCCAACACTTCCCCTTTGATCATAATAAATACAGATTGGGTTTGCATCCTGTAACTCTGGTCTTTGTACTTCTGTTTCCGGGTAACGTACTCTAAATTCACGTTTGCTTTCAGGAACTTTTTCTAAAATAATAATTTGAAATAAATCCACGTCATTAAAATCACAACCATTTTTTCCTTAACGTTAACACCTGCATGAGTACAAAGCTTAATTGCTCTACCTTTTAATGTATCTCTAGTTGGATCTGTTAAATGACTCAAATTTTGATGTGTTTCGGTATGCTTTGCTATACCCCAAGCAATACTTTTAGGCAAACAAAGTTTTTCATTATCCTTTCCCGGGAGCTCAACCAAATGTTGTACCAAAAATTCACTTAACGGTAAATATTTGTTTAGTGTGGAATTATTATCTCGTGTTCTTCCAGCACCAAACATTGAATTTACTATATGAAATCGAAAGAGGAGATGATTACCTAAAAGGAAGTCTTCATTACTATTTAACACTCTAGTAATGGAAGCTAAAACGGACTTAGCAGAAATATCTTTGCGGCGTCTCCATGGAACATACACTGCTTTCTTATCCTTACTATTGGATGAATCAATGTACATTCCAACAAAATCATTAGGTCTCGCACCGTTAAGTACATTATCCAATGCGAAGTTCGTGAGGTTATCAATAGGCCGCAGGATTTCCAATTTCTTCATTCCCCATTGGGCTTACCGCAATTTCATGTCCCACCAAGTTAAACTTAGTGAAACTTTTTCTGCTTTCATGTACTACTTCGAAATTACCTTCCCGTGTATTTTGAACAACTGTATGTCCTCTACGTTCACTTGGAGGAACGTAACCGGATGTACTACGTTGTGGAGACCCCATTCCGTAACCACGAGTATCCCGTGAACATTGTACACTTGATACCTGTACTTCATTATTTACAACATCCACAGGATTTTGTCCGTTTTCACATACCTCGTTTAATAAGGCCTCCTCATAATTAGATGTTCCAAACTCATGGGAATTTACTAAAACTGCGAAATTTTGAATTGTTTGTGTACCATCTGTTACTTCATTTTCTAGTTGTTCATTAATAATTTCATCGATTAAATTAAGATCTTCTTGAAGTATGTTTTCCAAGGGTTGACTTTCTTGGTGGACCGAGGCTACGGAATTTTCAACAGATGGCAACACATTATTATCAACCAAAATAAAACGCGATCCATAATTACAAAATTCGGCTACCTCTGCCGCATTTATCCTATCACCTTGTGCACAATTAAAATAATTAAAATGCACAAATTTATCATGTGCCCACTTGTACATGACTTGTTCACGAAAAAATCCATGTGTGAACAAATCAACAATGTCAGCACTAGACATCGTGTATTGCAATATAAGTGCTTGATTATCATAATAAAAATTAAAAAGAGCAGATAGCAAGGTATCATACCTTTCACTGCCACGCAATCCTTGGCGCTGATTATCCATAATTCTCCACCAGGTCTCCAACACACGTTCCTTCGTGTTCAGACCTTCAATAATTGCAGCCAAGTAAATTTCATCGATTTCATTGAAATCTTCAACCATAGATGCACCAAGAAATTTCATCTGTAAAATATAAAAAACAAAAATTAGTTTACATTAAAATAAATACAACAATATATAAAAATATAGTGTTATTTAGTTAACAATATTATTTAGTTTACTTCTACAAAGCGCTACTTATTTTTTTCTTAACAGAACACTAATAGAGTGTGATCATATTTAAATTCTGCAAGAACTTCATTGTTAAAATACAGTGTGATCGTATTTAAATTCTGCAAAAACTTTGTTGTTAAAATAAAGTATAATTCTATTAAGAAGCACGTTTTGTGCGTTGGTTAAACAAACTTCGTTTGTTTTAAAATGGGATATTACTGTAAATATTTATCAGTTTACAATTTTAAAATAATACTTTATATACGTATATTTCCTCAAAGTATAAAAACATTATCATTCAAATATGTATAATATATAAATATACTTACGATAATCTTCTATGTAAATCTGGTATATATCCTAAACTTGGTTAAAATCAGGATTCCTTCCTTCGTTCTTTTGTTTTTCTTTTGATGTTTTTCAATTTCAACAACTGTAACAATACAGTTAATATTATATTACTCTTCTCTAAATATAATATTTTATTACTTCTTTTAATATATGTTTGTATAAATTTAATCACTAACTAAATATCGTGTTGAAGGTATGGTTACCAAAAATCATATGATAATATTTCCTCAGCAACGGGGGTATATATACACAATGCGTAACGAAGGAACAATAAAACTAGTTTAAACCAGTTTAAACGCCTGCAGCAAAGCAAACAAAAGAAATTTCAGCAACGGGGGTATATATACACAATGCGTAACAAAGGAACAATAAAACTAGTTTAAACCAGTTTAAACACCTGCAACAAAGAAAACAAAAGAAATTCCTAGCATTACTAAGAAAGGAATTCTTTAAACCAGTAACACAAGTTCACAGCAATTTTTCATATTTTGAAAATTAATTTTAACAAGGAGTTTGCACGGCAAACGATCCAACTAAAATTTCTATGGCAGCGAACCAATAAATAAACGAGTTTGCACAGCAAACGAATTAATAAAAAATTCATACTACAATTACAAATTGTTTGAATAAATTACATCACATTGTGTAATATTAATGTTATTAATTTAAAATATTTTAAAACACCTGCGTACGAGAGTAGAAACTAAATGCATTTGGATACGAGATTACAAAACTAAATGCCTTTGGGTAGGAGATTACAAAACTAAATGCCTCGGGTATGAGATTAAATTTCACGCAACAAACTGCGCCCTATCCTATACAACTAGTAGTGTTATACTTGGTGTTGATATTATAATTAATTTCGTTATAAAATTACAATTATTGGAAAGTACACGTACACCTTTACCAATGTTTAAAGTTACATGTTACATTTACCTAACGTGTACAGGAATTGTCAATAAACTCTTATGTGTATCTTCGGTTAATTTCGGCAATGTTCGGAAAACTTCGGTAAAGTTCGGAAACATTCGTGTTCTTCAAATTTCCAATTATTGGTGTTCATAATAAGATATTACAATATTTTAAAAATAACGTACAGTACCTTAATTGTAAATATTTTAAAGTTATACATTCCAATTAATATTATGACATACAAATATTATATACTTTATTACATATCTATGTATCATTAATGCAAACAAAACACATTAAAATCCAATATAGTGACCACCATGTTTGTTTCTTTAAACAACGCCATCTGTGCACACAACAGTAACATTAGTGTGTATAAGACTGTGCGTGTGTGTACATGTACCATAGCAAGTTACCGTGTGTTGTTTGTTTTTATAACCGGCAATACCCCGCGCAGTTTCCAGGCGGCAATATTTTACGCGTCCCGCGTCGCGAAAACCTTTTACCGGGCGCAAATATTACGCGGTAGCGGTAAAAAGGCGCAAAAATGGTGTTTATTTTAGTAATATCATTTATTGTACCTATTCATTTAAAAATATATCCTCTAATAAGTATATTTCCAAAGTTTCAAAAAAATCGACGCCATATTGTTTATGCAAATTAATTAAATTTTTATTTTAAAAATTACAATGTTCTAACATGTATAGTAGTATTCGTGAGGTCCTAAGCTTCAAGAAAATATCTTTTTTTTGTTTCTACGACCAAATAGTTTGCCTTAAAAAACAAAAAATACATTGTTATCTACCCCAAATATAAAAATTTTGGCGGCGCCCATGTTACCCCCCAAAAAATTGTTTAATTTTGTCGTGTAAGGTGTCTTTCTATATAGTTTTTGACCTGATAATTCGATTTCTGTAGTCCATTTTGTTCTACGATGAATAGTTTAGGAATTATGACCATTATATTTTTATTTTGAAATTTACAATGTTCTAACTTGTATAGTAGTGTTCCTTAGGTTGTAAGCTTCAAGAAAATATCTTTCTTTTGTTTCTACGAGCAATCGTTTGCCGTAAAAAAGCAAAAAAAATGTAGTGTCACAAAACTTACTTTTGGAACCGGCACTGTCACACCCCAAAAAATTGTTCAAGTTTAGCGTGTATTGGGTCTTTCTATATAGTTTTTGACCTGACAAATCGATTTTTGTAGTCCATTTTGATCTACGATGAATAGTTTAGGAGGTACGACCATTTAAAGTTATCAAATTTTTATTTTAAAGTTACAATGTTCTAACATGTATAGTAGTGTTCGTTAGGTCGTAAGCTTCAAGAAAATATCTTTCTTTGGTTTCTACGCCCAATAGTTTCTCGTAAAAAGCCAAAAATGTAGTGCCACAAATGTTATATTTCTAGTCGCTTTTGTTACACTTCAAAATAATTGTTCAAGTTTATCGTGTAAGGTGTCTTTCTATATGGTTTTTGACCTCACAAATCCATTTCTGTAGTCCGTTTTATTATATGATGCACAGTTTAGGAGTTATGACCATTTAAAGTTATTATACGGAAAAATCTTACTTTTTCCATTAACGCCATCTATATAGGCATCATTACCAGTACTATACTGGATTTTGTGCGTTTAACTTCAAAAGTTACGGGCCTAGTGTTATTTCTAAAACGGCAATGCATCGTACGTTTACAGACAAAAATATTTTGTCGCTTCCCATGTTAGCTAATCAAGTTTTTTATTTTTTCCGCCATATTTTATTTGTTGCTATACAGTTCCCGTACGTGCTTCAAACATGCAAGAGAACAACCTCTCTTAGGTAGGTAACAATGTTTTAAAATTTGTATAATCTCCATGTGCTTTGCAGTAATACCCATTACAGTATAATGTAGCATTACATAGGCGTATATCATACTCAAAACCTAATTTTCCCCCTTTCAAATGGCAAAAATATCTTTAAACTAACGCTAAATAGCTAAAAAAATAATCACTCAAAAGCATTTACATATTCTTTAATCCCAATTTACTCTCAATAAGCCGCCCACATAATCATATTCTGCATACGCCACTGTTCTCAACAAACAAATTATTCCTTTTCGTTAATTCAATCATTTGCTATTCGTTTTTTAAAAATGTCTTCTACAAGGTAAACAAACATCTTATAACTAAGTAAAGGTACCAATATTTTCATTAGAATACGCTAGTTAAAATATATCTATAAGTAAATGGCTTATACCACAGTGATATCATTTGTGCTTAAAATACAACTAGGACATGTCTAACAAGCATCTACGTACGTAAAAATCACAATATATATATATATATATATATATATATATATATCCTAACATGGTATTCAAGGTAATCTAAAACACTTATATACATAAGGAGTCACAATATATAAGCCTACAATATAATCCAATATTAATACAATACAATCAGTTCAGGCGTTTGCATTCACCTACCATATCACCAAAACAGATATGCAACCCTACATTACGTTAAAATAAGGCTACATGCATAAAAAGTCACAATATATAACCCTACAATACAAACCAATATTAAAACAATACAAACCAAGCGGTATAAGCTATCCATACTACCATAGCGCCTAAAGCTATGCAACCCAACAACACATGTTTAAAACACTTACATGGAAACAAAAGATAATATGTCTACAATATGCTACATATATTCATGTCCAAATATCAAAACCAATATACATACCTACATGCATCATTCACAAACTAATCATATATTCATACATACATATATTCATATATACATGTAATTTGTCATTCATCTAAACTTCGTACACCATTATACCCATACAGTATCCAAAAGATATTCTATGCTAAAATCCCATATCAGCTACTGAAAATACCATATCAATACATAAAATACGTTTCTTAGAGTTGCGGCCGTTTCCTCCCACAATTTCTGATACATTTATTTGCAATATGTACTACTCTATACTATATATATATATATCCCAATATACCTCTAAAATATATGAAAAACAAGAAAAATCATTCTTTCTAACCCCTTCATTACCAGCTCATTGATATTCATAAATAATTAATTCATTAATCTAGTTTTTAAAATTAAACTTATTTATGTAAAAATATCTTAAAGAAATCTTATTTGAAGACTTTCCAAAAGCAAAAAAAGAAAAGTCACCTTACTAAAGATTTCATTCATTCTTTATCCCCATTAAAACTCAGGTAAAAAGAGTTAGTCTTCCTCTGCCTCTAGGTGGCAAAGTCGTTAAGAAATGCGTAACAATTCACAAAAGAACAGCGCACTTCACCCCCCAATCCTATGTGTGGACCACCAGTATGTGGGTTTCGGTTTATATTGCAATAACTTTCACAAACTGACATATTACATTTGACCAGGTATTAGTCTAAAAATCTCTGTCCTTCACAATAATGAGTGCCATTTTCTTTTTCTTCAACTTGGCATTTTTTGTTCTCCATAAGGTACAACTCCCAACCCAATTTAAAAAAGCGGTTCTTTATTCAATAAAAGGACATACTTCGCCCCCAACCAGCTGGAACACCCAAAATACCTAACATCTGGGAGTATTTCCTCTTCTTTACATGCCGTCAAACAATTCTCTTACATTTTCTCAGCCTCCCACCAGTTAGCTATCATTCTATGTCCTTTTAACAATTGCTGTAATGTTGTTTCTAATAGAAGCATGTAACATATGTGACATGTCTTTTTGACTTCCCACAGTTAGAGTATTGTCCGAGAGCTATCTATCAGTTTCAAGTGTCATTATCCTCTTTTCTATTAATGACAGAAGGATGAAAATTATGTCAGAGTTAAATAATGCTTCTCTGTTACGAATTCTAAGGTTTTTTTGACTTCCTACGGTACAGCATTCACCAAAAGCTATCTATCGGTTTCAAATGTCATTATCTTCTTTTGTATTAATGACAGAAGGGTCAAATATATGTGACAATTACATAATGGGTTATTCTTTCAAATACAAAGGTATTTGTCTCCAATCCTTTGTTTCTACGACCACACACGTTGGATAGATTTCCCTATACAGCTACTTACAGATCAATTAAGATTAGTGGGAGTTATGGGTTTGTTAGAATTCATTGTTCACATTAATCTAGAAACAAATATTTAATAAATCATCAAAGCTTTTAGAATGTATATTAACTGCATCTATGAAGTTAACAGAAGGAGAAAGCATTACTTCACATTGAAGAGAATAAAAACGTTGTTAAAGAATTCAATGTTCTAAGAGATTACTACGCTTCCAATCGAAAAGACCTAATAATGAGAATACCAGACTTCAACCAGCGTTCAATAAGGAGATTTGCTCGAATAAAAGAAAGAATTGCCTTTCTATTTAATTTGATAAAGCTTATTAATTTTTCTCTTTGTTCTTTTATTTATTTTACACAATTTTATTTCTGTGAATATAGTGTTTTGATCTAAGTCTAAGGTTATTCAGTGAGTCTAATTTCTATCTTTTCTTCGATCTGTCTTACTGCAACAACCGGTATCAATTCAGCGGGCGCTACTGTGTTAAGCACGATTTTAACCTATAGTGTAAAGGCTGACGCGTAACAACTACTGTTTTGAAGCAAAACTTAGTATAGACCGTAATATAAATATGATCTAACAAGGGACATCACCCGGGTGTTCGGCTCCGATTCAATGATTTTTTTTCTGATGCATTATGCATTATTTGGGATGACAGAAATTTTTGCCATGGTGCATATTTTCTATTTTTTTAAATAATTTTTAAGAGTTGTGATGTGGTTATTAGAGATTGCAGCGGAAGTTCCTTACTACCCTTTGTAAACAGAGTGTTAATGAAGAAAATCAGAAACAACCAGTGGATACATATAAGGCCTAGGGGAAAGTCGTATGGTAGGTATGACCTTGACGGCAGCCATCTTGAAATCCGCCATTTTGAATTAAGGTCAAGTTTCTTAAATAGGAATAGGGCAATATGATACATAATTTTGGGTTAGAATTTAATCAGGAAAACAATGGTGAAGCTAGTTTTAAGATACGCACATTTGGGGAAAAGTTACAGGCATATTAATTGTTTATACTTATTGTGTGCGTTAAATCCCTTACCTGCGCTTCTAACCCTCGTATTAATGATGATAATAAGTGAATAAAAGCTTCGGTAATACGTATTAGGCTAGAGGAAAGTAGTGCGGTAAGAGTATTCTTGACGACACCCATCTTGAAATCCACCATTTTGAATTAAAGTGAAGTTTTGAAAAATGAAAACCATAGCATGTGCCACCTTATTTTAATAGCAAATTTTCTCAAAAAGCCAATGATGTGCTTATTTCTGTTCTATAGTTAACCAGTATGAATTTAAGACTGCTTCTAATGCGCACCAAACGTCTATTATTCGATCTTTCAAATTGGTAACTCCTAATTTTCACCGCATGTTTTAAGATTCCAACTGGCACTTTGCAATTGTTGCATGGCTCATGTTTTCTAAATTTATTATATTTTTTAAGAGTTGCGATTTGTCAGTTCATGAATAGTGTTAGGATAAACATCCAGCAATCTTTCTGAACTTTGAAGACTTGCAATGTAATTATTTATTTCAAACTAGAATACATGGGAAGTCTTATGAGACATAACATGAGAAGGCTTGAGACACATGAACAAACAAAAAATGAATATGTAATTGATTTTCGTGACATGAACACAAAATTATTAGGAAATATAGCGGACAATGTTGCGCAAACGAAAAATTATTATTATTACTAATAATAATAATCTTCAAAGGAACGCCAGCAATTAATAGACAAGTAGATCTACCGATCAGGTGCCTCACGTAAATTCCAATGTAAACACCACACTCAATAAACAAAAATAAGTATACATTGACTTTTTGGGAAAATTTTCTATTAAAATGAGGATGCTATGGTTTTCATTTTTCGAAACTTCACTTTAATTCAAAATGGTTGATTTCAAGATGGTTGCCGTCAAGGTTACCCTTACCGCACCACTTCTCTCTAGGCCTAATATGTATTACCGAAGTTTTTATCCACTTATTATCATTAACACGCGGGTTAGAAGCGGATGTAAGGGACTTACGCACATAGGTAGTATAAACAATTAATATGCCTGTAACTCTTTCCCAAATGTGTGTATCTTAAAACTAACTTCACCATTGTTTTCCTGATTAAATTCTAGCCCGAAATTATGTATCATATTATCCTATTCCCATGTAAAAAAAATTTTACCTTAATTCAAAATGGAGGATTTAAAGATGGCTGCCGTCAAGGTCATACCTACCATACGACTTTCCCCTAGGCCTTATATGTATCTACATGGTTGTTCTTCATTTTTTCATTAACACTCCGTTTACAAAGGGTAGTACGGAACTTCTGCAGTAATCTCTAATAACCACATCACAACTCTTAAAAATTATTTTAAAAAAATAGAAAATATGCACCATGGCAAAAATTTCTGCCATCACAAATAATGCATACATGCTCTCTATCAGAAAACAAAATTTCAATGAAATCGGAGCCGAACACTTGGGTATTATTATCTACAAATCCCTTATAATTATTATCTACAAATTAGTTTGTAAATACTGTAGTATACAGTAAATCTTATTTCTGCAATATAAAAACATCGTACGTAACAAATATCGATCTGAGCTTGTTACTGACATACAATATTTTAAATCTTGCAATTTTAACATGATTACTTACTATCCACAAAACATTTAGCACATTTATTTCTTTATCTCACACATGACGCTAATGCAGATAAGATCGTCAATTCCAAGATGTACTCAAAACTTTCATATTGCATTACCCCCTCTATTAGTGAAACAGCTACAATCACCCTGCTGCTAGCAACAGGCCCGTAGTTACGACAGCTTAGCTCTCCCTGCAACCATCTTCTGCCCCCCTGAATCTTTCAGATTTTTGTTGGTGTGTGTATATACTAAATGTAACGTGAACTCAAGTTAGCTTCTGTACTACACACAGAGAATGCTTTAGTGCTTTTGGGAACGTGGTATAATGCTGGAATGTACCAGGCTGTCTCAGAAGTCCTGCACCATCAGTACACTGACCTGCATGAGGTAAAACTTTGGGAGAATAGGTTGCGCCACCATTGAAAATTATTGGTAGGCATAGAGGACAGGTTTGTGGGACCAACTGAAAGCAAGTATTGCGTGTGTAGCAAATGTTCTGTAAAGTCAAAAAGGGCAACATGAGTGAGGACCAAATTGCAATTCGAGCTGTGCTACGATTTTTATGAAAAAAAGTACTAACTGCAAAAGCTGCAGCGAAGGGAATTTGTCGTGTAGAGAACAAAGCAGTACTGGATCGTTGGGCAGCTTTCCGTCAGCTAAAAAAAAAAAAAAAAAAACGGGCGATTTAAGCCTCGTAAGGGTACACCTCCGATGGGCATTAACGGCCCTCTGCAAGATGCTGTGAGTGTTGAACCACAATCAAGTATACGTGTGTTAAAAAGAATGGTTTGGGCATCCAAATCGACAGTAAACCGTCGATGTAATTACATGACATGGGTTACGTCAATAAATAGCCCCGACAAAGTCCCCATGAGCTAACAGAGGAGCTGGCCCAGCGCAGAGTGGCAATTTGCATCTTTTTTTTTTTTTAACGCTGATCCTTGTTTCTGGAGTCTGCGAATTGTGACAGGAGATGAGGTTGGGTGTTTTTGAAAAACCGTGACACACGTAAATAGTGGGTGAAAAAAAGTACAGGAAGCCTTGTGAAACAGGACAGATTTGGGAAAAAGCTCATGCTGTGAGTTTGATGGAATATTGACGTGATAATTCATTTTGAGTTTGTTCCAGAAGGTCGTGTTATAACAGGTAAACTGTATTCTGAACAATTATGCCGAATGTATACCATTATGAATGAGAAATATCCGGCATTAGCGGGGAGGAAGAGGTTATTGCTGCAAACTGACAATGCTTCGAGTGACCGGTCTTGAAATGTGTGACCAATACCCTGGCTAAACTTGAGAGGTTTGAGTTTTTACTTCATCCTGCCTATAGTCCAGATGTTGCACCCTCAGCTTATGGTTTGTTTCGCGCTCTCTCACATTTCTTGTGTGGTCGGCAATTGAATTCATATGATGATGTGCATGCTGCCTGTCGTGAGTTTTTCAATTCTAAACCTGTCACCTGGTGTGAATGACCCTTCGTCTACTGGGACCAAAAATGTATGTGACGAGCCCCTAAAGAGGATTCACTGAAGTAGACCCATGTACCTAGGCTACTACTTTATTTTGTTAGTGGGATGTACTGCAGAGCCGCCACTCAATTAAATAATACAGTGTTTATATTTTATTTACTGTGTAGAGGGCTGAGTACTGACGTTTGAGTATTAGATGAAAATAGAATGCAGGAGCTATAAAGCTGATATGAGTTCATCAGAAGCAAGAGAGTAGCGTTAATGGTCACATAAAATATATATATATATATATATATATATATATATATATATATATATATATATATATATATATATATATATATATATATATATACTCTACTGCCAATGATAACTAAGTGGTGCACAATTTCTATCTTTTTTTAAAAGTATCTCCCTTACTATATAGCTCCTGTGTCAATACTCGTGAGTTCTAAAATTTACTTCCTGTGCCCCGTTAGGAAGTAATAATACATACGGAAAACACGGGAAAAATCCTTCACACCACTTCAGCTGGAAAAGAAAAACATGATATGGTACATCTAAAAATCAGTGTACTCGCCAGTTCCAGGACCTCGGGAACATTTAGGTATGAGCCAACCATTTTTGTTTAGATATTATTTAATATTAGTATTAGAATATGAAACACAAACAAACAAAAAATGATTGGTAGAATGCTCTCTGCACCACTTGAATATACAGTATTTCATTTCACACTTTTTTTCCACTGCGCACAGGGATACTCCTCAAACTGTGTATCTATATCTATATATAGACCAAAAAAAAAAAAAAAACTTCGATATCGATAGTAGGATTTTGTAGCCAATGTATTTAGTACATAATTAGCTTAATTGAAATCTTGCCCCAATATAAGCAAATTTGCGTCATTGTTACGAAAGGCGAAGTGACTATTCAAAAAAAAAAAAAAAAAAACTTTTCTATTACTGACGTTTCACTTCTTAATCCGCCTGGGGTCACTCATTTGATGCCAGCTTGCGAGAAGCGAGGTTTGTGGTGGACAAACATCGTGTGCATGGGTTTTCTCGAAGTCTGTCCGCTAGAGAAGCATAGTCTAGTAACCTCTGTCTTCATCGCATTAGGCCGTAATTAGTTGTGGGACATCACATGTCCTGATCACATAGTATGACGTTATTTAGGAGCGCCCATTCTAAAATTTGGTAGAGATACGTTCGCCCATCCCCCTTAAATTTCGGGAGGGGTGCACAGGACCACCTCTTAAATATTGGAAGTTGTCAAACCAAAAATTTGAAATGGTAACACAGGACCAGGAACAGTACTGTAAGTTAGAAAAGTCCATTTCGTGCCGTTGTATGGCACACCATGATTCTACTGTACTTCTCATTATTGTGCTTATTATATGCACTCGTGTCTGTCCCATACGGGGCGTGACTTTACGTCTACTGTTGTAGGAGAGATACTAGATACTAATCAATTAAATTTACATGTCTGGAGTTGGAAACACTTGAAATGTTTGGGTTGGCAGTGGCCAGGCGGCGACCTCACCGAGGGCCTGTTGGACGTGTAGTATTAGGAACTCCGTACTACGTGAGAAGCAACAGAATGTCAGTATGCGGTGAACTTAGTACATGGTAATATTGAATATCATGAGATGATGGGATATGCTTTCCAAATAAGGCAAATTGTTGGCCTTCGGTTATGTGGTGCGAGCGTGAGGAAAGTGGCAAGTCTGTTATGTGTGTCGCAAAGAACAATGTCCAAAGTGATGGCAACCTACAAAACTTATGGCAAACCACATCGTCGAAGAGGAACAGTGGTCGGAAGAAAAATCTCAGTGATAGGTCCGTCAAGCGTTAAAGCGCATTGCCATTAAGAACTGTACTGAGACTGAGTTGCAAGTGACGTAGGAATTCAAGATTCTCAATCTAGAATCTCAGTCATCTCAGAAGAAATATTCAAAACAAATTTACAATACTCATAGCAAGAAAAAAAGTTAGAAACCAAATACTAGCCCCATTATTCATAATATTACACGAAATATTGCTTATGTTACGCAGCTGTCTGTAATATTACTTTTTCTAAACGAAGATATCGCTGAAATCGTGAGTAATTCCATATTTTCTTGACGATATTCTGTCGCCGACAGTTTTACTTTTGATATTGTTCCATTTAACTGGTGAAGGGCTCTGCTGAGATCCCTCGACATAGGCCCACAACTCGTATGTCAGACTTGTTTAATGTTCTGAGCTGAAATACTCTGTACAGTCAGCGACAAAAGTTCCTCTGAAAATATTCAGAAGTCATTGAACTAAAAGAAGCAATCCTAGTTATCCAGGTTCCTTTTTCTATATTTCTTACTGACTTAAAATTAATTTTCTTCGTGCGCAATTTCTTTTAAATTTACCAGAAGTAGTTACGTAAAATAGTAACTATTGAAAAATTCAGGTTTCTGGCTAAATTTCAGGTTTTCCAGGAACAAAAATACATTCCAGATTTCCAAGGCTTTCCACATTAGTAGAAACCTGGAGCAAGAAGTTCTTAATTCCAGGAACACTCGACCATCCACACTGTTCTATGTCAATTTCCATACAATTTAAATATCAGAAAAACAGAAGTCCTTCTATTGCTAAAGTCCTTCTTTTCTGGTAAACTTATTTATATCTTTCACTCGTTTTGATTTCCACCTACTTTTGATTAAGATATGATACGGTTTCTCAGCCTGGGGATTGTGAAGGGAGGTGAAAATGTTAGATGTAATTAGGACCAAGTAACGAAAATGACATATTTTAAAGATTATTTTGAATATCTTATTTTAAAAGACATTTTTATTCTCATACTTATTGTCAAACTGTTATTCCTATTTCCATATAAAGTCCTCACATATATACAATTGTAAGCGATAAGCAGCAACAATCAAAAAGCTGTAAATTGCTTATAGGGTCACTGGCAAAAGGGGGTCAAGACATGAAATAAGTTCAGAAAGCCTGGGATATTGTAACATCCAGTAACCACTGTACTAACGAAGTTTGGGTTACCCTTTTGGCAGTGGTAAGAAAAAAGGATTTTAAATTTGTAACACCCCATTTATTTCTTGATACGACCTTTACCATTATTACTTTTTGTATTGCTAATAGTAGCAGTACCAGGGAAAGAAAGCATTTAATATATATTTGTTTTCAAAGATGTTACGCTTTCTTAACTCTCGTTAAAGCAATTCATAGTCGAATAGATCAGACATAATTCTAGATAGAGTAGATGGAGTATGATTTTCTAACCATAGAAAAGTATTAAAATTACGTGAAGAAACGTTGAAATAACAATGTATTTTCAACTTTAAATAAAATAAACGAAATGAAATCTTTTAAGTTTTACGTCCCACGCTTAAGCCGGCTAGACTAAAGGGGACGGTAATGATGAGAAATGGATGAAATGAAGAAAGTGGGAGGAAACGGGAGAACACCGAGAAAACCCACGCACAAGAGGTGAACGCTCTACCACTTTGCCACTGTGGCCCTCAACTTTAAATAATCCGCCAAGAGTGACATCAGGCAAGAGAAAATATTTTCATTTAAAACTCTAATAGATATTTCCTTATCTATAGAAAACGCATACGCCAATTATTAATGGCAAACTCTATATACTGTATACATATATAGATCAAAAAAAAAAAAAAATAAAGGAAAAGGAAGGGATATTATTAGTCAATTAAATAATAAACTTTATGCAAATTTGAAAAATACAACTGTGTAATTTCATTCTCAGGATTGAACGATTCATTACACAGAGATAAAAAGCAAGTTTGTAATTTGCAGAATTTATTCTGTAACATAGAATAATATCTTAGGGAAAACTAGTGAGCGACAATGAGCTAAAAGAGTTTGGCGTTGGTGCTATATGGCAGTGTTGGGAAAATTTCAATTGAATTAACAATTAACAATTAATCTGTAAATTTAATTGTTAATTGCAGTTGGCCATTAATAATGGAGAATCAATTGCAATTAATCAATTGATTGAAAGTAATTGCAGTGGAAAGTAATTGCAATTGAATTCAGTCATTCAATTGCAATTGAAATTAATTGGCATTTAATTCAATTGCAATTGATTTCCACAGCAATTACTTTCAATTGATTGATCAATTGCAATTGATTTTCACTGATAAATTTTCAACACTGTAGTTCAGAGAGGGCGTGAGACAATGAAAACTTTAGCCACGACCAATTGACTCACCACCCATCGTGACCCACGATCCACCGTGGCCTACTCTGACCCACCACCCACCATGAACCACTCTCACCCACAGACCCACAGATCCACCAAAACCCACTGTCATCAACTCTGACCCATGATTCACGCCCTCTTCTTTACTGACTAAAGAGTTTAAACTTGTAACAAAACAAGCCTATAAAATTATCACTCATCGGTGTTTGAATTTCTACGATCAATCGCTCAAGCACCGCTTTATTACAATAACGGCGGATCTGACCTTTCTAATATAAATAAAATAAAGAGTTTGTTTGTGTCTGTCTGTCTATCTTTGTGCGGCCTGTGGACCAGACGAGTGGACCGAAAGTTTTCCAAATTTGGTCACGGGTAGCTTGGTCTAGGCCCCAAATCAAGACGAAGAGTTCTTTTTTCAAATTTTGAACAAAGGGGGTCGGTCTCAGGGGGACGTTTTCCGGGACCGGCCTAGGGACCAGACAAGTTGACCGAGAGTAACCAAATTTTGGTCACGGGTAGCTTGGTCCAGGCCCCAAGCCAAGGAAAAGCGTTTCTGACAAAATTCGAACCAGGGGGTCTCAGGGGGGCGTTTACCGGTACATGTAAAAGTAGTAGAAAATGACCGATATTAGTGTCGATTTCATAGTTTTCGCGGTCGCTGAGATCAATGGTGAAACTCCGATCGCATTAACTTCCAAATTCACCTATTCGGCTGCGGGCCGGGGGTCAACGGGGAGGGGGTGGGATACCGAAACGTAAAAGTAATTCAAAATGACCGATATTAGTGTCAAATCCGTAGTTTTCGCGGTCGCTGAGATCAATGGTGATACTTTCATTAGCGATAATTTTCAAATTTAGCCACCATTGTATGCGGGCCGGGAGTCACCACGGGTGGAGAATTGCGAGACATGTAAAAATAATGGAAAATGACCGAAAATGTTCTCAAAAGTGGCGATAAAGGGGTTATTGAGGTTGCTGATTACGATTCTGCAACTAAAGTTGAAAAAACAAAATGGCGGATCCAAAATGGCGTAAAAAAGAATGTCAACATACTTCGTAATTTTCACAATATATATTTAACAACATTCACTTTTTTCACATATTTTGATGAACAATTACTTGTTACTTACGTTCTTATTTATTAGAAACGTATTATTACTTAAATGACACAAATTATTGGTATTTGATTCGGTTATGATAACTCCAACGGCTTGTCACTTCAACATTAAATGAACAATAATTAACATCAACACGCTTCATAATTGGCACGTTTTGGCAGCTACGTTTTGTCGACAGCATTAATTAATATTCAGACTATCATTCTACAAAATATGAACGTGGTGCACGAGGGTGCACATGATGTTTTCAACGCTTTAAGTTAATAAAATATATAAACAATGTGAAAATTTTGCCTGATTTGCAATTCAAATTATAAATTATTACATCATCATTATTAATTTTTCACTCCATACACTTACTCTACTTACCAGTACGATATAGGGAAATTTTACAGATTTAAAATCTATGAACACGTTCGAAAGTTACAACCGTTTCAACGGACGCGTCATAATTCTTCTATTGTTCTCTACGCATTTTACCTGCTGAAGGGTCTACTTAAGTGGCTCAGGTAGTCGGAATAAAGTAAAAACCCCATTCTATTTATGGATTTGGGCCCTTCTAACATCACTCTAGACAAGTACATAAAAAATTCCTATATTACTAACTTTCGTTTTTTAACTTTTGGCCAGCTTTTTGCGTTTTCGCCCCACTGTGTATCGGCTGGGGGCCAGAGGAGATTTTTTTCACAATTCGAACCAAAGGGTTCTGAGGGGGCGTTCACCGGGACATGTAAAAGTAGTAGAAAATGACCAATATTTGTGTCGAATCCATATTTATCGGGGTTGCTCACATGTATAGTGACACCCGCGATAGTGTTTACGTTCAAATTCAGCCCCCACCGGCCGCGGTGGCTCAGTGATGCCTTCCCCGCTGGTCTAGTGGCTAGCACGTGCGCCTTTGGTGTACGAAGTCCCGGGTTCGATTCCCGGTGGGAGAACCTTTGTGATTTTAACTGTCCTCGATGTTTCTGTGTTCGTGTCCCTGTCGTTCTAGGTGATTGATAAAAAAAGTCAAGTAAACGAGTAAAGCAAGTAACATTAAGTAATAAGTAGTTCTAGTAAGTTAAAAAAAGTGGTAAAGCGTTCGCCTCTGGTGCTTGGGGTCCCGGGTTCGATCCCAGCCCCCGCCAAGTGAACTTTGTGGTGGACAAACACCGTGTGCGTGGGTTACTCGGGGTTCTCCCGTTTCCTCCCGCTTTCTTTATTCCACCATTTCATTCATTACCCATCATCACCGTCTCCTTTAGCCTAACCGGCATAATCGTGGGACGTAAAACTTAAAGATTTCATTTTTTTTCATTTTCAGCCCTCATCGGCCTTCCCAATGAAAACGCATGTACTGTACGTTGTTGGATATATATTTACACAAAATATATCAAATTTTAGAAATGTTTCTTAACTGTCCTCCCGTTGTTCAGTTTGTTTACATTGATATTTTATCTGATCCGTGCGAAGAACGGGCATAACAACTAGTACGAAGTGGTGAAGTGTTTGTCATGGACCAAATTATAATGAATTCAATTATATAGATAATTATTATAATTATCATTGATAATTATTTCCTTGTTGAATTATAGATACTTTTCAGTTGAAAAAAGAATAAAATTTGAAAGTCCCAAATCAACGTAAAGCAGACCAACGTAAAGGAAAAATGTATACAATTTTCCATATAATTAAGCGTACCGTACAAACTTAAAATTTCCATGTAATTAAGCTAAATTTCCATTTTTGTGTCGTTTTGTAAGCTTATTTCCACGTTTTGTGCGTCACCGGAAATGGGTCAATGTTATCCTACAAATATGGCGGAACAAGCTAATGCTGTTCCGTCAGGAACGATTTCGAGGTCGTTTCCTTCACATTGTCTTGTCGTGTTTTCTACCGTTTTCTAAGCCTATTTCCAAGTTTTATGAATCAATGGTAGTGGGCCAAAATGGACATTCAATGTGGGAAGAAAAATGACCCACTCTCCCACCAGTATCGAATTTCGAGGTCGCTTTTTTTTCATTGTTTAGTACATGTTTTGTACCGTTTCTGCGCATATTTTCACGTTTTGTGCGCCACCGAAAGTGGGTCAAAGAGGACCTACAAGTATGACAGAAAAAGACATATTCATCCCACATTCAAGGACCATTTTGACCCACTTCCACTGATGCACAAAGCGACACAAATCATGCATAAAAAATGTGAAGAAAACGACATCGACATTCGATGGGGACGGAACAGCATTAGGTTATTCCGCTATACTTGTAGGCCATTTTGACCCATTTTTGTTGTCGCACTAAAGTGGAAATAGGACAAGGTGACCAGACGTCCCGTTTTCAACCGTTGTCCCGATTTTTTCTGATTCTCAAACGGGACGCCTAAATGTCCCGTTTTTAAGCAAACATGACCCAGGTGTCCCGTAATTATTATTCAAAATATAAATGGTCAATTCTAATTCTACACTCTTCCGTACCAACACTCATTGGGAAGGTTCAGCGGTGGCTAGAACTTCTGAATATTCAAATGAGAATTGAGTGTTCTGTGGTTCAAGTGGGAATTGAGTAGGAATTCTGAGCGTTGAAGTAGTTAAAATTATGTTTGGGTAGTACCTAAGTTAGAAACGCTGTGTTATCATTCTTACTTGTGTATTTTGTAAATTAAAAACACTGCTGAGTCCCAAAATGCAATGTGGGAGTCCCCCCCCCGTCGCCGATTCGTATGCGTACCGTTTTTGAAAGTAAAAGTTCTGGTCACCTTGAAATAGGAGCACAAAACGGTACAAAACAGGCAGTATACGATGCGAAAGAAACGACCTCCAAATTCGATAGTGGCGGAACAATGGCTTTTTTTTCCCTCACACCTTGATGGACAATTTTGACGCATTTCTGGTGATGTTCAAAACGTGGAAGTAGGCGAACAAAACGGTACAAAATACACACTAAACATGTGAAGGAATCGTCCTCCAAATTCGTTGGTGGCGGAACAGCATTAACTTATTTTGTTATATTCATAGGTCCATTTTGACCCACTTCCGGTGACGCACAAAACGTACAAAACAGGCACTAAACGATGCGAAAGAAACGACCCCGAAATTCGATAGTGACGAAACAGTGAGCCATTTAACTCCCACTTTAAAGGCCCGTTTAACTCAACTCGGGTGATGCAGAAGACGAGAAATAGAAGCAGAAAACATTAAAAAAAAAAAAAAAGGTACTAAGCGATGCGAAAGAAACGATCTAGAAATTCGATAGTGTGGGAACAGTAGGTCATTTACGTCACACCTTGGAGGCTAATCCTGACACACTTCTGGTGACGCACAAAACGTGGAAATGGGGCACAAAACGGCACAAAACAGGCATTAGTCAATGCGAAAGAAGGACCTGGAAATTCGATAGTGGTGGAGCAGTGGGTCATTTAACTCCCACTTTGAAGGCCCGTTTAACTCACTTCGGGTCTCACAAGACGAGGAAGTAGGCACAGAAAACTTTTTAAAAAATAGTCACTAAACGATGCGAAAGAAACGACCTAGAAATTCGATAGTGTCGGAACAGTAGGTCATTTACGTCACACCTTGGAGGCTAATCCTGACACACTTCTGGTAACGCACAAAACATGGAAACATGTGCACGAAACGGCACGAAACATTTACTAGTCGATGTGAAAAGAAGGACTTCGAAATTCGGTAGTGGCGGAGCAGTGGATCATTTTCGTCCCACCTTCGAGGCCCATTTTGACCCTCTTCTAGTGACGCACAAAACGTCGAAATAGGCGCATGAAAGGGTACGCGATGTGAAATTAACGACCTCGAAATTCGATAGTGGCGGAACTCTTGGTCATTTTCGTCCCATCTTGGAAGCCCATTTTGACCCACTTCCTGTGACGCACAAAACGTGGAAATAGGGGCACGAAACGGCACGAAAATTCACTAGTTGATGCGAAAGGAAGGACCTCGAAATTCGGTAGTGGCGAAGCAGTGGATCATTTTCGTCCCACCTTCGAGGCCCATTTGACCCTCTTCCAGTGACACACAAAACGTCGAAATAGGCGCACAAAAGGGTACGTGATGTGAAATTAACGATCTCGAAATTCGATAGTGGCGGAACTCTTGGTCATTTTCGTCCCATCTTTGACTCCATTCACTTCTGGTGACGCACAAAACGTGAAAATACGCGCTCAAAACGGTAAGAAACTGGCACTAAACGATGCGAAAGAAGCGAACTCGAAATTCGTTGGTGATGGAACAGTGATTCATTTTCGTCCCACCTTGGGGACTCATTTTAACCCACTTCCCATGACGCACAAAACGTGGAAGTAGACACACAAAACGGCACAAAGCGATGTGGAGGCAACGATATCGAAATTCATTGGTGGCGGTACAGCAATAACTTGTTCCGCCATATTGGTAGGCCCATTTTGACCCACTTCCGGTGATGCATAAAATGTGGGAATAGACTCACAAAGCGACACAAAACACGCACAAAAGATGCAAAACAAAGTATCTCGAAATTCGTTAGTGGCGGAACAAGTTAATGACGCCGTGAGCACCAATATAAGTATATACTGTAGTTCTTACCATCAAGGCTGAGAACGGCACGGTCTAATTTTTTTTTTAGCCAAAGTAGAAGCCCAACCGGGATAGTGATGTCAACCGGCTCAGCTCGGTTCAACTGAGTGAACAGCTTGAGCTGGCTTGGTTGGGATGACCCATCGACTTGGGTCAATTGAGCCTATGGCTTGAGCCGGTTCGGTAGGGACGAGTCATCGACTCGGCTCGATTGGAGCCAATGGCTCGAACCAGCTCCGTTGAAACGAGTCCATAGGCTGGGTTCGAGTCAATTCAACTGAGCCGATGGCTCGAACCGGCTCGGTTGGGCTAAGCAATCAGCTCGGTTCGTTTCAGCTCGTGTGAGCCACCGGCTCGAGCTGAGTCGGTTGGATGAGCTGTTGGCTCGGCTCACTTCTCTGTTCGGCTCCATAAGTTAATGAGCTGTGAGAGAGCCGCTTGAGTCGTTAACAACCCTAAACCCGGGTCGAGCAGTTTTGAACATGTTTGGCTGGAGTCCTATAACTTTTAACAATTTTTGGCTCGAGCCCGAATACTTGCTCCTCCTCAACTCAAACTTAGTACCTCGTGACCGATGTCCTTGCCTCCTGAAGATTTCTTAACGACCGAGATCGACAATCAACTAATTTTTAGTATTCAGATACAAACCGCCTATACTCCTTGTTTATACACGGTGTTATAATAATAATTAGTTATAGTAGTATTAGTAGTATCATGGATAATAATATTGTCTATGTAGGATACTTGAAGAGAGTAGTACTTGGAACTACACAAACGATTTAGCTCGAATTGGCTCGTTTTGGCTCGGCTCGACTGGAAACTCGATCCAAATTGAGTCGAGTTGGGGAAATTTTTCGAGCCGAGTTCTCGAGTCGAGTCGAGTTTTAAGGAAAACTCGCTCGTGCCCATCCCTATTGTATGCATGACGGGCATATAGAGTTCTTTCGAGGGGGATAGAATCATAAACATAATATATTTAAAAAATGCATAGTTTCACGGCTTTCTTCCCAGGGATCGAAGGGATGGTAGTTATCCAGCATTTCTTATAAGTATCTTTTTTGAAATATGTAAAACAGTAACAAGTGGACAACACAATATACACATATCTTCTTATCTTCAGTTTTAATTGCTGATTTCAATTGCAATTAACAATTACAATTAACAATTACAAGTTTCAATTATCAATTGCAATTAACAATTAAAAGTTTCAATTGCCTGGTGACCAATTAACAATTAACAATTGACGAAAAATTAATTGCAAATTCTATGATTGAATTCAATTGCAATTGAAATTAATTGTCAATTACAAATTGAAATCAATTGCAATTGAAATCAATTGCAATTGATTTCAATTGATTTTGCCCAACACTGCTATATGGTAAGATTTAGCTATGATTTTTATATTAGATATGCTACAACGTTAAATATAATATACTTCGTATTATATATATATATATATATATATATATATATTTGACTAAATTCATTCTTTTGAAACATACCTCAATTTGTATATATACAGCTCAGTGGTAGAGTGTTCACCACCGGTGCTTGGGGTCCCTGGTTTGATCCCAGCTCGCGCCGTGTGGACTTTGTGGTGGACAAACACCCTGCTCGTGGGTTTTCTCGGGGTTGTCTCGTTTCTTCCCACTTTCTTCATTGCGCCATTTCATTCATTTCTCATCATCACCGTCTATTTAGCCTAACCGGCATAAGCGTGCGGCGTAAAACTCAAAGATTTCATTTTTTTTTTTCCAACGATGAGAAACATATGTCTTGATTATTCTCCACAATGAGTTATCTAGTGTAAGGTCCGGGCTTCGTGGGGGCCATTTTAATGGAATCGAATTGTGTAACAGCAACCCCTCACATCAGTCATTGCCTTACAACTGAAAATCCCCATATTACAATGAATAAAGAGTTGTGGCACGGTGCTGGTTGTGACCATAAAAGCAGTATTATCAACACTACAACTGCCTAGGAGTACAAGAAGTTCTTGGACATCTTGTATTACAAGTGAAGCATACCTTATGTCATAATACCTTCGTTTTCTCTTCGCTGCGTATCTTCTGCACTACTACGTATTTTCGTATCTGTTTATCACATAAAAATACGTTCGATTACATATCATTACATATTTCTAAACATTTGGGTTACTTATTCATTTTATTGAACTTAGTAAATAGCTTAATAGAACTTTATTATGCTCCGTTTCTGAACATTAAATATATTTTATAGAACTGAGCTAAAGTTTACTTTTAATATTACAATTATGGGTAATACACACAGATGAACGAAAATAACGAACAGACCAAATTTCAAAGAGCAAAAAGTGTGATTGGATTGAGAAACGAACATGAGCCTCTGCGATATCAAGCTATGCGCCACCACGCAACAGATCCTTCCTCAAACATGTTTCATACTTTCACTCTGGAGGACAGTGATGCAAATTTGAGTTGGGGGGATCAGACTTCGTTTTGTATAATATCCTGAAAGGAAATACATATTTAAAACAAGTGTAAGACAGTATTCATAATACTATAGCCACAAATATGACACAAAAGGATATTAATCATAAAAAATGCTCAGATTTGAAGCACAGCGTAGGTGGCCACATAAATTGTTTAAACAGATCAGAATAGTGCTCTCATCATTTTCTGTCTATTCCCATAGTTATCGATCTCTTTAAAAACTACATATGTCCTATTCGTTGTCGGTTGTCCGGCTAATGGTTGCTATATATATATATATATATATATATATATATATATATATATATATATATATATATATATATATATATATATATATATTTATATATATATTTATATATATATTTATATATATATATTGTCTTCTTTTATCTTGGATCTGATGTCACATAATTATCTACTCTAACTTTGAAGAAATAAACAAAGCACAAGTAATCACAAAGGATGCTCAATTCTAATTACAAGCACCACATCATGATTTCCAGCTGCCAACCAACACTCTGGCCACCACATATTAGTTCATATCGAGCTAAATATGTGCTTCAGTGATCCTTCTCTAAAAGAGAACGCGATTCCATCTTGGGAGTAAATTTTTCTGCATGGATCGTTAAGAATAATTGGTGACATGTGGTAAGCAACAACCCACTAACAATTAATGAAATTCACTGAGATTGGCCTAAACCCAGTATACCAATTACGTAAAATAACATCCTGAGTATTGTTACGTTAGGCTGCATAATACATATTGGTCAAATAAAATCACATTTACTTATGCATACATAAATATATGAATTGTTTTCCAATTCTGATCGTAATAAATGAATTGTGTATTAACGTAAAATGTTAATTGTAATTATCTCTTAAAAACACAAACAATAATGAGTAAAGCACAGAATATATTATTTTTCTTCATACTGGAAAGTTTCTCGTCTTGCATTCTCTGAGTATTGTTCTGACATATGTAACTCACAAATAATGTTCAATATACAACTGATACATCACTCTCAAGCAAATAACATTAATAAGCCAACGCAACAGTTAAACGGATTCGCAATCTTAATAAGATGTTTATACTTGGCAAATAATTTAGTCAATTTGCCCATATGAGTTTAAATCGTTGATAATATGTAATTGTGTAAGTTATTTTTATACTAGCCTATTAAGAATGTGAATCATTACTGTTTAGAAATATATGCAATAAATACTTATAATATATAAAATATAACAATAGAGGCATGAAAACGAACATACGAATCATATACGGTACTGGTTAATGGGATAGCAAAGATACTAGTTTCACATATATTACTTTCATTTCTGTGCACGATAAAACAGAGTAGATGTAAATGCAATGAACTGGGCAACGACATATTTTATTACTATAAAATTGTTCTGCAATACATAAGAAAATATTAAATACTACCCTCCAAGACGGATTTATTTAATTATACAGAGATTACGGGGCAGATATAACGTATGTGAAGTTGCCCCCCCCCACTTTCAAATTTCGATTCGAAACTGAAGCCAATCGATTGTTTTTCGTTTGTTTTTGATTGTTTTGACGAAAAAATCGTTTGTTTCGAAATAGTTACGGAGATTTTCACTAAATAAAATTTGGGGGTTGGTAATTTCCCGCTGGGCTCTCTAGTATGAATTGTCGACTCAGAACTGAAGCCAATCATTAGTTTCTCGTTTGTTATTGTTTGCTTTGAAGAAAAAATCGTTTGTTTCGAAAAACGTACAGTATTTCTAACATTCAAAAAAACATGGGGGGGGAGGGAAACTTCACACTAACCCCTCACTTTCAAATTTCGATTCGAAACAGAAGCCAATCGTTTCTTTTTCGTTTGTTTTTGATTGTTTTGAAGAAATGATCGTTTGCTTCGGAAAACATACCGACATATTCACAAAATAAAGTTTGGGGGCCAAACTCACACAGCCCCCACTTTCAAATTTCAACTCCAAACGGATGCCAATCGTTTGTTTTTCGTTTGATATTGATTGTTTTGAAGAAAAAATCGTTTGTTTCGAAAAACGTACAGAAATAATCAAAAAATAAAGTTGGGGGCCAACTTCACTCTAGCCCCCCACTTTAAAATTTATATTCGAAACCGAAGCCAATCGTTTGTTTTTCGTTTGTTATTGATTGTTTTGAAGAAAAAATCGTTTGTTTCGAAATACGGAGATTTTCACTAAATAAAATTTGGGGGTTGGTAATTTCCCGCTGGGCTCTCTAGTATGAATTGTCGACTCAGAACTGAAGCCAATCATTAGTTTCTCGTTTGTTATTGTTTGTTTTGCAGAAAAAATAGTTTGTTTCGAAAAACGTACGGACATATTCACAAAATAAAGTTGGGGGGGCCAACTTCACGCTGCCACCCCACTTTCAAATTTCGACTCCAAACTAATGCCAATCGTTTGTTTTTCGTTTGTTTTTGATTGTTTTGAAGAAAAAATCGTTTGTTTCGAAAAACATATAGAAACATTCATAAAATAAAGTTGGGGGGCCAACTTCACACTAGCCCCCCACTTTAAAATTTCGATTTGAAACCGAAGCTAACCGTTTGTTTTTCGTTTGTTATTGATTGTTTTGAAGAAATGATCGTTTGCTTCGGAAAACATACCGACATATTCACAAAATAAAATTTGGGGGGACAAACTCACACTAGCCCCCACTTTCAAATTTCGACTCCAAACTGATGCCAATCGTTTGTTTTTCGTTTGATATTGATTGTTTTGAAGAAAAAATCGTTTGTTTCGAAAAACGTACAGAAATAATCAAAAAATAAAGTTGGGGGCCAACTTCACTCTAGCCCCCCACTTTAAGATTTATATTCGAAACAGAAGCCAATCGTTTGTTTTTCGTTTGTTATTGATTGTTTTGAAGAAAAAATCGTTTGTTTCGAAATACTTACGGAGATTTTCACTAAATAAAATTTGGGGATTGGCAATTTCCCGCTGGGCTCTCTAGTATGAATTGTCGACTCAGAACTGAAGCCAATCATTAGTTTCTCGTTTGTTATTGTTTGTTTTGAAGAAAAAATTGTTTGTTTCGAAAAACGTACAGTATTTCTAATATTCAAAAAAAAACATGTGGGGCCAACTTCACTCTAGCCTCCCACTTTAAAATTTATATTCGAGACAGAAGCTAGTCGTTTGTTTTTCGTTTGTTATTGATTGTTTTGAAGAAAAAATCGTTTGTTTCGAAAAACGTATAGAAACATTCATAAAATAAAGTTGGGGGGCCAACTTCACACTAGCCCCCTACTTTAAAATTTCGATTTGAAACCGAAGCTAACCGTTTGTTTTTCGTTTGTTATTGATTGTTTTGAAGAAAAAATCGTTTGTTTCGAAAAAGTTACGGAGATTTTCACTAAATAAAATTTGGGGGTTGGGAATTTCTCGCTGGGCTCTCTAGTATGAAATGTCGACTCAGAACTGAAGCCAATCGTTAGTTTCTCGTTTGTTATTGGCTGTTTTGAAGAAAAAATAATTTGTTTCGAAAAACGTACAGTAATATTCAAAAATAAACATGGGGGGCAATTTCACACTAGCCCCCAACTTTCAAATTTCGATTCGAAGCCGAAGCCAATCGTTCCTCTTTCCATTCACCACCAGGGGACAACAGTAAATATGCAGTCGCACAAAAGGATATCTGGCCAATCCCAAAGCCTAAGAAGAAAATGACTAATAGAGGACGAAAACCTACCAAATCAGCATTGATAACTTGTCCCTTCAAAAAGTCTTTGGAAGCAGCAGAAAAGAAGAAATTACTGAGAAATGGAATCACACTAGAGAAGAAGCACAAGACGGGAATGAATGGGACACAGGGGGAAAAAACGAGAGAAATTTTTAAAAAGAAACCTAAATTGTCGTGTAGACGTAAACGTATGCTTTCTGTGGTGTGCTCTGATAGTGATCAAAGTGACTCTGAGTTTGATTCTGGAGAATCTGTTCTCGAACCTTCTTTTGGTGTTGAGAAACCAGATGATGTCGACGCAGCGTGTTTATTTTGGCAGGATTCTTTTCTGAAGACACGATGGGTGAATTGTGGGTAAAGTGTATTTTATGTGGATTGTGGGCAGATAGTGAATGCCTGGCTGTGAAAAAGATATTTACGTGTGCGATTTTTGTACATAGATTTGAAGTAATGTATCAAAAGTTGAATTCAAAATATGCTGGCAATGTGAGCTCCCATGTTCACATATGAATGAAAAATTAAAATAGTAAACATTAGTACTTTAGTTACACAAAAACTTGAAATGTGGAAGTGATCGTTGCATTTGGGTGTTCACAAGAGTTGTTTTTCTTATGTATATACATTGGCTCTTAACACTTTTCTTATTTGATGCGTAGTTCGCTTGATATTGGCGTGTAATACTCAATTTGAACACTGCATTTTCTATCTGAATGTGGAACCATTTTTGGCGGCCATTTTGAAACAGGCTTGCCCAAAATGAAAACAAATGTTGTACGAAGCTGTTTGGCTTTCCACGATCTATCAAACAAGGTATCACGCAACCTATATTCCCATTTGAAATTTTGAAATTGGTCCCGGGGCACAATGATTAGGGCCCTGGGGACACCACGACAACATCATTCCACATTGCCTATGATGTTTTCATTTTTCATTTTTTGTTTAATCGTTTCCTACTCATACGTTTCCGATTTATAAGTACTGGAAATTTTATCTGCTACAGGACCAATTTTAGGGTCTATCTTGAAAACGGTGCCCCATATCAAAAATTGTTTCCTACAAAAATTGTTCAATTTTTCAAGCTCTTTCGAGCGAGATATCACTCGACCTATGTTCCCATTTGAAAATTTCACGTTCACCCTCTCCCCCAAAAATGGGGGGCGGGGGAAACCTAATGTTTGACTCATTTCTTAGGCCCCTCTGTATTGTAGATTGTCTCTTAATATTTTTCTTATATGATGTATAGTTCGCGAGATATTGGCTCGTATCTATCTATCTATCTATCTATCTATCTATCTATATATATATATATATATATATATATATATATATATATATATATATAAAAGGGCGGATCCAAGGGGGGCTAAGGGGCTATATCCCCCCCTTGACGCTCAGGTTTACACTGGATAAAATGGGCTTCAATTCTGCTTTACACTGGATAAAACGTCAAATTATAATTTAGCCCCTCCCTTGGTCATATCCTGGATTCGCCACTGTATATATATATAATAGGCTATATATATATAATTCTCAACCTTTGTCGACCCGCTGCTGGATGAAGGTCTCTCAAATTCTTTTTCACATGTATCTATATTCGGCAGTTCGTTTCAATGTTACTCCACACTGCTTCCTAATTTCGTCACACCGTATTGTATTACAACGTCTTCTAGTTCGTTTTCGTTCCCTTAGGATCCAGTCAAGGATTGCTTTTGTCCATCTATCGTCAGTTCTTCTTGCAATTTGACCAGCTCCCTGAGACTTGAATCCTTTTATTTTCGCGATGATTTGTGGTGGACAAACACCGTGTGCGTGGGTTTTCTCGGGGTTCTCCCGTTTCCTCCCACTTTCTTCATTCCACCATTTCATTCATCTCTCATCATCACCGTCTCCTTTAGCCTAACCGGCATAACCGTGGGACGTAAAAACTCAATAATTTCATTTCATTATTTTAGCGATGATATCGGGCACTCTTGTCATCTTCCTGATCCATATAATTTTTTTTTTTTTCTATCTCCCCGGGTTATTGCAAGCATACATCTCTCCATGCTTTTTTGAGTTGTGTATGCTCTCTCCCCATGGAAGTTTAAGAAAGAGCATTATACATTAACAACTGATCACAGAAAGTTGCGAAGTCAACCAGGCGTAGATCTTAATTCCTACTTTAGATTGGAAGCAGCAACATATTTCAAATTATTGCCTTTGGTATAAAAATCGATTATAAAGTTTGAATTTGCGGTGGCAGCTACATGGCATGAGTGTGAACTGCGATTCTTCTTTTCTTTCATTATTAAGAGAGTTTTATTTATTGACTTTAAGATTCACAAGCTGTAATTAGACGTATATAATATTGTGTGCACGTTAAACTTTTCTTTGTTTCGGCAAAAATATGTTCACAAATTTCGACTTGGGCAGGTAGTCTTCAACCTTAAATTGTCTTTTTGAAACCAACCATACATTTGCTTCTAATGTTTTAACCAAATATTTAGTACCGTAGTTTCGAGAAACCCTCCTGATTTTGGATCACCATTGTGTAGTTGGAGTGTGTGAATGATATAAATACTACTCAGGCAGATATCCAGCCTAACTTTACGTCAGTTTTTGAGGATGGGACCTAAAATTAAGCCTTTGCCTCTGTGCTCAAAATTGTTTTAGTCAATAGTCGGAACGCTTTTCCCTAGAATAATTTCGCGGAACACAATGACGCAGAACAAAAAGTTCTACATTAGTTCTATATCGTGCTTTAATAGGGTATTAATCTGCTTAAAATATGACAATAATAAACTGAAAAGATACAAATTTGGAGCGAGACAAGTACAGCATAGGAACTGAATTCGGACACCACACTGACTTACTGGAAAGCAGAACTTGTGCATTGCGGCCCATTTTAAGCCCCACTTAGCCAATGTTCCCCTGATCTTTGCCCAAACCGTCATATTGACCTGAGCCTTAAATGTTGTTAAGGAATTACCTGGAACAACCTATCAGCACAATATCCACATCCATATCCACAATACCCAGCTCATTAATAGTGTTTCTTTCAGAAGAAATCTCCAAAGAGGGTATTTGAAAAGTAAAGAGAGAAATTATAGTTAAATATATGTTTCTTGATATCCTGATTTTCTCTGAAAATTTGCCTGAAGGGTATTTTGCACTTGAGTGTGTGTGTATGGAGGGCAGGGCCGGCGCGAGGGGGGGTCGAGCCGTGCCACCGCCCAGGGCGGCAAGTCTAATGGGCGGCAAAAATTGAAAAGGAAAAGAATACCATCAAAATATAATGCTTCGTAATGGGCCCACATGGAAAAATAAAACTGTGTTCATCTGAGAATATAATTGAAATTACTTCACTCACATTTAGGAAAATACTCACTCAGGAAATTCGGAACATTTTTCCTCATTTTCAATTATCAAACAGGTATCGTTCAATATTTCCCTTGCAGCGACGTATATAAGATTTTCAGCTAGGGTAAATAAGATTATCAAGGTATATTTTATGTTTTTTTTTTCTATTCAACAATGTCCTAACGCTCCACTCGAAGTATGCAAAAGGTACACTCCCACTTGAGATCCATAGGAGGACCAAATAAATACCACCATTACTTAGGAAAAGATGTCCAAACTGGAATCATTCAGATTCTTAGTGAACAAATAAAAAGTAAAATACTGTCTTTGTTGAGAGTTGCAAAATATTATAGTATAATACTAGACTGTACGCCAGATATTTCTGGTACCGAGCAAATTACAATAATCGTTCATGTACAAATTACATACAGTAATGGAGAATGCCCTGTAAAAATTTGAGATCACTTTCTTGGTTTCGTAGCGGTAACAGACACCACTAGTCTAGGACTGACAGAAGTAATAATTAAACATATAAAGGAAATTAACATTGCTATCGAAGACATAAGGGACCAAGGATGTGACAATGTTTCCATTATGAAAAGCAAACATTCAGATATTCAGAAGAGAATTTTAGAAATAAATTCCCGAGTCTTCTATGTTCTTTGCAATAGTCATTCACTAAACCTTGTCGTTAATGATGCAGCCACAACATTTCAATACGCCGTTCCATTTTGTATAGCTAAAAAAGTTAGATTTTTTTTCTGCATCAGTTCAACATTGGGCCATACTAAAGGAATATATTAGCAGTCTCACTTTAAAACCATTGAGCACCACAAGATGCGAGAGCCGAATTGATGCTCCGACTCCATTCAGATACGAGTCCCTCGTATCAAACAGGGAAAGTTTATGATGCCTTATTTCAAATAAGTAATGGCAATAGAACAGATAGAATGATCGTCGTCCATGCTCTGTGTATAGCAAACAAGCTGCATAACTTTCCTTTCCTTTACTCACTAGTTATTTGGCATGATTTTTTACTCCACATAATCACAGTAATTAAAAGTCTCCAAAGCATTGATTCTCGTGTGTTGGATGCAGTTGGGGATTCTTGACAATATATCTGAATACTTTGAGAGGAGCAGAAATGTTGCAAAGTTTCAATCTTATTTAGTTGATATGATGGAGTTGTCACCAGCATTAGACATGGATGACCCGCGGATAGGTAATACAGTGCAAGCTCGAAGTCGAAAGAGGAAGAGACAATTTCAGTACGAGGCAGAGGATGAAGCTATTGAAGATCCACAAACAAGATACAAGAGCGATTTTTATTACAAAGTTCTAGACGTGATTGTGTTAGCTTTAAGAGAAAACTTAAACATCACATCGAGTATTTCTATTTTCATTACGATATAAGTAATCTTAAAGATATGTCACCTGAACTTTTGTCTGAAAAGGTACTGAACTTGCCGGCATTTTAACACACGAAGAATCGAAAGATATTAACTCCAGTGATTTGAAAGACGAACTAAAAGTGTTATCCGCTATAGTTAAACGAAAAAGTTCAACAAAAGAAACTTTAAGGAACATGACTTTACTCCCAATGTTAGTGTTACACTTAGGATTTTGTTAACCTTACCGGTAACCGTGGCAAGTGGAGAAAGAAGGTTTTCGAAACTTAAGCTTATTAAAAACTATCTACGTCTTCCATGTCTGAAACACTCTTGAGTGGCCTAGCGATGATATCAATATAACACGAATTGGCTGAAACATTGGACTACGCGAATGTTATACAGAAATTTGCTCATATCTAAGCAAGAAAAGTTTCTTTCAATTAAGGTATGTTAAATTCATGTATCACTATTGTGTTCTAGTACATCATAAGACTTAGGGTAATCACTTAATTTTGCCGTAATAGCTGATTCACTATTATTTTCATGCTTCATACTCTATTGGAAACACCTTTGGCGTGGGAGACCCGGATTCGATTCCCGGCGGGAGCTCATGTGGTTCGGATTCCACGTTAATCAGTAGGTCCACGTCTCATATGGCCTCGCTGGCGAAAGGGACGCTAAACTAAAAACCAACTCTATTGGAAACACCTTTAGATATAAAATAAGTTTAAAAATTAAAATTCTTAGTTGTGACTAAAGCATTTTTTTTATTTTATTTTCTGTATGCGCTGCTGTATATCACAGGTATACAGCGAAATCGAGCATACTGAATATTGTGTTATATATGGAGTCATTTAAATATTACGTAATCATTCGAGAGAGGTAGTTCAATTTTTTGTTTACTTTTACATTTCATACATGTTTTTAAACGGGGCATCCTACTTTTTCGTGACACTTGAACGTTTTCTGTCAAAATAAGGGTGTGGATAAGGGTGTGACATGTGAAAGTACCGCCCAGGGCGGCAAAACTGCTAGCGCCGGCCCTGATGGAGGGGTAGGCCCGACTCACCCTCTGAAAGAAATACTGCTTATCAATAATACAAGGAAATCACAATATTAGGAAATACAAATATTAGCCAGTAAATATTACATTTATAATTTTCATTTAATAAGTTAATATTTCGCTTACTGCTAAATGTAATGATATGGAAGCTGGACTTGAACTGCTAATGGAGCTGCAGTCGCCTTCCTCGAAGTGTTGCTTCTGAATCAAATGTGTCGATAATCTGAGAAACGTTAATGTCGTAAGACCTTTCTAAGCATAACACAGCTAAACTACGAAATTTTTCTTGACCCATAGTGCTACGAACGTATGTTTTTAGCCGTCTCAGGCGCGAAAAGGAACTGGTAGCGGAACTGACAGGCACCGTTAGAAAAGTCTTATAAACTTGGTTCAAGTTTGGAAAGAATTCGTAAAGGTTCAATTTTTAAAAAAATACACGCGATGAAAAATCATTTTCAGTCTTATCTCTCTGCACACAAATTGGAGAAACTCTGATATCAGCTCAACTTTGGGGATTTTGTAGGTGTTGCTGACAATTGTGATATTTTCTGCTTATGGCTTGTGTAGATGTCTTGAAGGGAATGAAGAACCTACATATCATTTTCTTTGAATTTTTATTGCTAATATCTGCCACAAGGATGTCAATAACGGAATAATACACTTCGCGTCTGTAATATTCAGCTGCTGTCTTACACTCGGAAGAAGTATCATCACCATCCAATGCTCGTGGGACTCGTGTTCTTCGTGGAACGTTCGGTGCACTGCACCCCATGGTTTCTGCAATTTCTTCTGTTTCTATCCACAGCATATTGAAACTTTTCTCATTCCGTAAGGACTGAAGGCTGCAGATAGTGGCTTGCGACAAATTTTTCACGTGTATTCTGTAAGTGCATGGACAGTTGATTCGTGTATTCAAAAACACCCCTCATCAGTTTAAGACGAAACAGAAATAAAAAAGTCATGAACATTTTTTTAACAGGAAATGCGCGTCTGGGCCGTAAATTTGATCGTGATCTGCTATTTCCTCTAAAGTTTCAACTACTGGTACAAAATTTTCTAAAACTGCACGAATAGCTTCTAATCTACAGTTCCATCTAGTGTCGCTCAAAGATTTTAATGTTATCAAATGCTTTAAGTTTTCTCCTTAACGTTGAATATTTTCAAAAATAGCGTGCCTTTTTGATGACGCTTCTACGAAGGAATGCAAACTACTCAGAACACCAAATATACTTCGAACCGCAGACGCTTCTCCGCACACATCAACAATGCATAAGTTCAAAATGTGAGCGTAACAATGAATATAAATGGCTAAATCGTTCACGTCCCTGATCCTCTTTGCAACACCAGAGTGCTGACCACGCATAGCGGCTGCACCATCGTAACATTGCACTCGGATGTTATCTACTTTCAGACCCAGTGATATTAACACATTTGTTAACAGTTTGGATAAACTTTCACCGTGTGTTTTTTGTGTTGTAAAACCCGATAAACCTTTCGTGAACATTTAACCCTTAATAGGGCGCATAAGGGAAAGTTACGTAATAGGGCGCGTGGCGTACAAAGTACCACATACACTCATTTGGTCCCTAAAGACATATTTACTGTAATTTTTCAGTCCTAAGTTGTTTTTAAAACTATTAATATGTTAAAAAAATTCAAATTTGACAATTTTTTAAACAATTTTTTTTTAAAATTTATCATTTTAAGCAGTTACAGGTAAAAAAAACTAAAAGTTAAGAAAACTTGACTTTATTACAAGAAATGAATATAAAATGGGACGTTTGACTGACATTGTAGAACGAAAGTACTCAATTCCTAGTCCATCGTTTGCTCATAGATCTTCCATACGTGTATGCGAGGACCGCAGCACACCGGCAAGAAATAATAAACCCATAACAGCATGGATTTCTAATTGGTCAGTCTCTTTAGCGTCCCTTTCAAGAGCATAATTTGCTTTATTTGTCCGTATCCAAATATTGGTGTACTCAACAATTTCGTCAATGAGCGAGTCAGGGAAAAGTAGCTTCCAAGTTTCGTATGGGGTTTTCGTTGCTAAAGTTTCACCTTTTGGTGTAGGAAGACGCACTCCTATTCTTTTCGCTCGAATAATATTTTGTCTTCGCACTCTTCCACGTAAATTAGCATCGTTCATGTGAGCATTCCATTCAGTTTCCTTGTCTTTCCCAATTAACACATTCCGGTTTACTGTTCCATCACTATCATCTTCTATTGCAGTTTCTTCATTAACAGATATTTTGACTCCGTATCGTGACCACTGTGTTCCAATTCATCTTCGGACTGATCAGATCCTTCCCCTTCGATGACATCTTCTTGAGCAGGTTCATTACTTCTACTATCATCTTCGTTATTTGCATAAAAAATGTCTACGCAAAGTCTCTATACCAGGTTCAGCATTTCTTTCTTCTTCTTAGATTTCTTTTTTAACGCTATCAAGTAAAGAAAGCAAACGATTTCTTTCTTCATTTTCCATTGTAGCCAAAATATCTTTACCACAAAATTCTACAAAGTAATAGGTCTATTTACAGATTCAAATTATAATATATTACAAACACACAACACACGGCGACATGAAACGCAAAACAAGACGATTTCACTAAAACAAGTACGTAAAATGTTTGTAAAAACAATGCCGGTGTAGGGCGCGCGGCGTACAAGTGTCCGCACAAAAACTAACACAATAGGGCGCGCGGCGTACAAAAGACAACACTTCTTCCTAAAACGACTAACCTAGCCAGAGCTGAGCGTCAAACTGGTTCTCTCTCTAAGGATCAGGTAGATGGTAAGTGGGGAATAGATAAGGTGGGGGGTGAGCGGCGGGGGTGCCGCATTGTGTCTCATACAATACTAAAAGTATTTGCTGCGGAACTTTGTACACCGTGCGCCCTATTACGGGTTAATGTTTCATCACAGTATCGCAAAACAATTGATACTTTTTCATGTAGTTCAAATCTTGAGTTTCATCCATGATGACACTATATGTACCTGCAGTCTTCACACGATCAATTATTTTTCCCAGCACATACTCACACATTAAATCTAGAAATTGATTTTGGTATTCGGGACTAACGTATCTAAAGGTTTTCTCTTTGTTAACATAATACAGAAAAATCACGTAATTGTCTTTGGATCTTAGCAATAAGAGTTCTAGTAAATTACCTTTATTTTCACTTACGTTATTTTCCCTATGGCCTCTAAGAGGAACATATACAAATACTATCTAGAAGTGCTTCAAATACATTCTATTGTCGTTAAATATTTGGTTCGTCTAATTTACGCGCAACTGATCCCTGCAATAGTGCGTTTCAGAATTTCGCAGGCTTAGAAATACAAGTCTTATGAGCGTTACTTGCCTCATAAGTACCGAATTCATCTACGACCTTCTTCCAGTTACGGAAACTCTCCTTAGTAAAGGTGTCTTCAGATTTCGGAATATTTTCGGAGAATGCGCGACAATAAAAGCGAAAAGCACTATCTCGAAAAATGCTATATTCTAACCAACTAAGTTGCCTATACTACTCAGATCGGAACCGGCGGCTATTTTTATTGGGGTATGTTTTCAATTGCGGTTGAAAGGGACCTAGACCTATTGCAAGAAATGTCTTTGCCTTTTCACAACCTTTGACTGGATCACGATCTTCTGAAATTTCATCTTGTGACACTGTTTCAACAGTAATACCGGCATTTGAATTCTTATCTTCTGACATTGTTTTCATACTAGCACTTGAATTTTTATCTTCTGAAACGCAAGAAGTAGATAGTTTAGTCACTATTTCATTATCTCCGCTGGCACTGTCAATATTGCTAAGTTTCGACTTCTTACTAAAATATTCCAACAGTTTTTTTTTTTTTTTTTTAGCACTCCATATTAGTCACAACTTCCTGTGAAACTTGAGAAATGTTCAGGTACCACAGATAAAATATAAAAAAATCTAACCACTATACACCGATACACGTGAAGGCTATATATTTATATATATAAAAAAACGAACTGCTCACTGTAAAGGGCGCCGATTTCTCTGTAACTTTTGGGGAGGGGGCATTCAGATGTGGTTTTGTATATTTATAAAAAAATACATATAATAATACAAAATACATATAAAATATATAAAATATACATATTCAGAAAAATACATAGGGGCCCACCATATGAGCTTTGGGGGGCCCGGATCCCACCGGCTCCCCTGAATCGGCGACTTTGCTCACTGCAAACACAAACTTCAGAATAAATCAAGTGTATTATTTTTGGTTTGGGTGCCAGGGTGGCTATTAGTAAAAATAACTCGTTGTTTTAACCTTACAATTCTCCATTTCCACTTTACAACAATACCAGATGTTGCTATTTTTGTGACTTACAGGGAAAGCAATAAAATATCTTTTGTATTTAGGACCACAAGATTTGGGACAAAGAGCCGAGTTCTGTATGTCCCTGCTTATCCTTATAAAACACACCCAGTATCCCAGACAACAGACCGACCTGTACTTCCTTTGACCATCAATGTACACCGCAACCCCTTTCTCCAGCACACTCCAAGTTCACTGACCTTTATTAAGATGAATGTAGCAAAACATTTATTGCAAGACATTACCAAATATGGTTAAAATCAGAGTTCCATTCGCGTTGTTATTCTAGAACTTATTTCAGACGTAAAGTCAGTTTACAGTCGAACATTTTATAATAATATCAGCATAGATAAGAAAATTTTTAATAACTGTCCATTGCGTAAGAAACAGCCAGAATCAGTAAGGAAGAAGGTATATGAACATTTCTGAACATTAGCAATTTTTTTAAAGATATATAGTTCAATCACAATTTTACACTGCCTCTGTGATCCTCCCCCTTCCCAAAGAAAAACATGTTCAGAATAAGTCCTATCTTTATTCAAATTACAAGCATTTCTGATATAACAGAAAAATAAAGAAATCCTGAATTTGACGGTATAGTTTATAAATTATTATTACCGTCGTAAAGCGTCAAAGTGTCTAAAAACGAAAAAAGCAATAAAGTGAGGTGTGAACCAATTCAGATCACATGCATCGAAAGTGAGTTACAATTACCCAGCTAGTAGTAGAGAGGCAATGTCAGGGCTTAAAGTGAGCCGAAACGCGCCGGCGCTGCGTTCCGACAAATTAGCCTGCTGTCAGAATTTAGTTCGTGTGCAACATTTGTCACTTTACATTTGTCACAGTGTATTAATTTTTAATTAATATTTTGGTTCCGTCTATGAAACGACTATTAATGATTTATCAAACCACATCAGGAACATGGATAAGGGATTATTTACTTTAATTGTTGACTGTGTCCTCGCAAATCACTGTGGATAAGCATACTGGCGAGTGTAACGATCCCGTTACTATGAGTTGGAAAGAAGAAAATAACTGAAAACTATGAAAAAGAGAAGAAAAGAAATGTTGATGATTATGCGATATTTTTCTCTGATTTTTAAAAATTAATAAGATTTTGTAACCTTCCTTGCTTGTTGCTTTTTTTAAAAAAAAAAAAAAGCAAAAAGGAAATGAAGAGAATCTAGTTATGTTTGTAGTGAAAGAGAGAGAGAGAGGGAGAAATACATTCCTTTATGTCCCTTTCACATTATCCGGCGATTTGCCGGATCCGGTTCCGGCGAATTGCCGGACGAGGTAGAAAGACATTGCAAGCAATGAAGCTTTTCACATATGTGCGGCGGTCATCGGACATTCATCCGGCGAGCAAAAACAGCCGGATCTCCCTGCTAGAATCCGGCGCGGCAAATCGCCGTGTATAGCCAAGCGGAACATTACAAGCAATGGCGCTCTTCACATATACGCGGCAAACTACCGAATGGGTGTTGGGGGAGGAAGCAAGTGTTGCCAGGAAAGAGCAGAAAGTGGCTGCTATAATATGGGAGCGTGTGGTTTTGTGTGTTATGTGAAGTGTGTTTGTGTATGTGGTTATGTTCTAGCCCAGTACATCTGGAGTAATTAACCAGACCTGTATATACAATATATGGGGAAAGATGACATGTAAAATTAATTGAAAACTACCAATACTACCGAAGTGTCGAAATCAATATAAATTATTATTTTTCTATGTAATAGAAGATTGGGAGATGTCCGTGTAGCACTGGACAAATGACCTTCTATAAATTTGTGGTGACCCAAAATTGAAATATACACTATCAAATATTTCAGCAATACAGTCTTTTGCTATATATTTATGTACTATTTTGCTACGCAAAGCAAGAGAGAATTCATGATGTGATATTTGATAAATATACCGTATTTTATATATTTTATAATTATCTGGCTGTAATTTCTTGAATAGTTCTCTGAATTCAGAGACTAGAGCAGTGCTTTAAAGAGACTTGAGTCAATAGTCGGAACGCTTAAAACAAAAGAATAAACACGAAATAGTATAATAATAATAATAATAATAATAATAATAATAATAATAATAATAATAATAATAATAATAATAATAAGAAGAAGAAGAAGAAGAAGAAGAAGAAGAAGGATGACCAAAAATATTCGGATTTCGGAAAAACTCCAGGTTTCGGAAAATCTTTAGAACCACACACTAAATTTGGTCATACCTATTATTTGTCGTAAGAAGAATTCCACTAGTATTATACTGGCAAAGGAAGTACTAGAACTGAAGAACTAATTTTACATTAGCTTTGAATGAAATGACAACACACAATCAAGATGTAGTTTCAAATACATAAAAAAAAAAAAAACATATAACTACTGGATTAAGTTTTCTAGTAATAAGGTTCTAAATTTTGTATTACGTCCTATGGTTCTGTTGGCTAGGCTAAAAGACACGGTGATGATGAGAAATGAATGAAATGATGGAATGAAGAAAGTGGGAGAAAATGGGAGAACCCCGAGAAAACCCACACAAACGTTACTTGTCCAACACAAAGTTCACTTGGCGCAAGCTGGGATCGAACCAAGCACCCCTGCACCAGAGGTGAATCCTCTGCCACTTACCCACCACGGTCCCCTCGTTTTATTGAAGTGAAACAATTTAACATTAACTTATTTCTTCACAATTCTTTTAACACAACAAATGTTCGTCGAAAGTTATTCGCGTACTGAATTGAAAGAGAGACGGTATTTAAGACAAAATATTTGATTTGGATTTAAAACTTTAATTTATAACCCCCTTCATCGTGACTTGGTCGTGACAATCGGTCCTGACTCAAAAATATGAATTGTAGGGGGAAAAATATGACCTAAAATGTGTTAAAAGGTCTTTCTAAGAAAATATTCAAAAATTAAAAAAAAAACAAGAAAAAAAAAGGAGGTTGCTCCCCGTCTTTCCAATCTGCCTTTTGCAGGTCAATTTACGGTCGAATCTGAGGATCCTGTAGTATTTGCTTACTTTCAACAAGTTTGGACTTTTTTTTTTCGATTGGAAACTTATTTTGCCCTCAGGAGTAATCCAAAATGGCCGAGCCTAACATTTCTAACTCAAAAATACGAATTTTGGGAGAAAATTATAATGATCTAAAATAATAATAATAATAAAATAACAAAATCAAAAATTTAGAATTAAAACAAATTGGATGAATTGGTTCCAAAGTTTTGAATTAGTAGACCTAAGAAAAAAGTCCCCTTTTCAATGGTCTTTGAAAAAAAAAAAAAGACTTTTTGGCGTAAAATTATTCCCCTCCTCCTTAGAATTCGAAATTATCACAAGGAAAATGGGGCCCCGGGAAAAATGTTATAGAAATCTTATACTCTGCCTAGCCATACATTATTATTTTTATTACTAATTTAGTCTAAATTCAGTGGCGGATCTAGAAGGGAAAACATGGGGGGCTGCCAGAACCCAGGCTATCATAGATATATCATGAGTTTACTATAAACTTACAAAAATATATAATATGTTAAATTATTATTGTCACTCAAAAAACTGGGGGGCCTAGGCCCCCCTGGCCCCAGGCTAGATCCGTCACTGGCTACACTATTCTATTGATTACAGAAAGGACCTGGATCCATCACCTTGGAAATTCAGCTGCGAATATATGTAAGGTACTATTGATAAAGGAATTAACTTCTTGTGTTGAGTGTTTCGTCTCGTATATTATAGTGAAATGTTTTAACATGTTTTTTGTTCAATATCTTATGACTATACGAAATTGACTCAGATCCTTTCTTCAACCATCTATTCAATTACATTAAATTTAACGTTATCTATGTGTATAAAAAATACAAATTATCTTATCTTAATGTTACAGCCAACATTTCTGGAGGTTGAATACAGTTCCTAAATTTTGAATTCTGCCTCTGCAGCTGGGTCCGTACGCGATCCAACAACTCATCAAAAGATGCGATAGACATACGAAAGTAATTAAAGAATTTTACTTCGTCTTCCCTTAATTGTGGAAACAGTATAGAAAAATCTCCTTCAAGTACCGCTTCTCTAAAAAAAGGGTGAACCCATATGTGTCTCTGACTTTTTTTCTGCCTGTGTCTTAACAAGGCGAGTAGAAAACACATTTTGCGTCTGTCCATTACAACCACCACAACACGACAAGAGTCACTGAGTTTTGTTTCTTCAGTTGCACAGCAACCCTGCTCGCATATTTTTCATCCACGGCAAAACGCCGGATAATATGAAAGGGGCCGAAACCGGATCCGGCAAACAGCCGGAATCGGATCCGGCAAATCGCCGGATAATGTGAAAGAGGCATTACTGTTGGATAGTTCAAGGTCGCTTGCGTGGTAGGAGACGTGCCTTATCGCGATCGTAGCGCCGTTGGCCTTCGAGGGAGCTCGCAGCCTTCTCGGCTGCGAACTGACCCATGAATCCTGATGGAAGGCGGACGTTTCTGCAGTCTTCGAGCAGGCGGATAATTCTTTTTCCTCGATGTCGAAAAATGGGACGCGTGTCTTATTCATTTGGCTTAGTTTGTAGTGTCTGCTATTTCCTGTGATAAGTTACAGTTGGAAGGAGTTAAATCAAATCACAAGAATAAAAGTGCAAGCTGTGTTGTGTTTTGTGATTTTCTTTTTTTCTTTTTTTTTTTAAAAAAAGGAAATAGAGTGATACGAGTGTTGCAAACGGAAGGTTGGTGTTTGACCATATGATTTTGTGCAATCTAAGTAAGATTGAAGGGGTAAGATTATGCTCTGTGGCTTTTCCCAGTGTTTCGAATGGTGTTCAAAGTATTAAGTGAAAATATGTCATTGCTTAAGTTTCCATTTTTTTTATGTCAGACAAGTTTGTTGCGTGTTCAGGAGTCCAGGGGCATTTGATGGTTTCAATCTGTAACGTACATATCTGTATAGTTGACCTAAGTCTTGGTCGGTAGGCCGCTATCTCATTTCGGCGACAAAACCATCGTATTTTTAAAGAGAGTGATTAAATGGTGGAATGTCCATATGGGTCATTCACGTGTATGGAATAGTTGATTTACAACTGAGTAAAGATAACCCTGTTCTTGGCTATTGCCTTAAAAAGAGCATGTTATTAGTGTACCAATACTCGTAATATCCAGAATCTGTAGTGGTCGTTCGGTTGGTGAAATGCCAATGTGGGATATTCGAGTGAGAACAGATGTCTACTCCCCGTTGCACGTTGGAACGCATGGTCTTTCATAAGAATTATATTCTCTGCAATCATAGTAATGACCACACTTGGTCTAATTGTCTGACGGAACGGTGGAATGATAGTGTGGAAAAGCGAGTGGGAGCATTTCAATTTAAAGAAACCAGACCTAAGTTCGGTCATTGTGGTTTTAGTAAGCCTAGAAACGAGAACGTGACATTCGTTATTTTCAATTTGGAGCTAGTTTAGTTGAATGGTGGAATGTCAATGTTGGAGATTGATGTGAGAGTAGTGGTTAATGTCACTAAATGAGTGACACAAGACCTTATCCTGGTTTTTGTCTCGCAGTTTTCACTGGAGATTTGTGTCGTGATTCTCGAGGTTTGTGGATCGAGAGAGCCGACTGGATCAGTGAACGAATTAGTACCACTTCCGACATTTTCTTTTTTTTGGCCTAAGCATTGGTCTTTGAATTAGTTTCTTGAACACAGCCAAAGCACATTTATTCTTGCAATCAGATACAGGATGGACGACATGCAGACTGAGATTGAGGCATAAAAACCAAAGAAAGGTAACATAAAGAAGATTATAATAGGTGAGTATTAAAATATATTTCAGTTGATTGTCCTTTGTTTGTGTTTTGTGTCTGTGGGTTGTCATAATCGATTCCAATAGTGTTGTGTTATAGATTATTTCTTTGAATCGCGTTAATAATTTCGAGGATACGATTGATAATTCAGCATTTCATTTTGGTAAGCGGACTTAAACCCGATGCGTATAGTATTATTTATAATCTACTTTATCTTTCAGCATTAATTATTGCGATTAAAGATTGAAGTTAATCCATACAATTTTTGAACGATTTGAGATTTAGACTATTATCTGCTATTGTAGGCGAACATTGCGGTGAGGCACGGCAATCCAAATTTGTTAAAACGATTTGATATAGTTGTTAAATTAATTGTTATCGTTGATTCCAACATCTACCTTTCGGATCTCTTGATTTTGGAGATTGCCCCCCCCCCCAAAAAGGATTTCTATTGATCGATTACTAGATTTTTTTGAGAACTTTCTTGAATTAAGATTTTGAATTTCAATTTAAGGAATTTTTCTCTCCTCTCTGATCGAATGATTTGAAACTGATAAAAAACTTTATAATTATTATTCATTAAATTCGTATTTAGGTCAAATTCATAATTGTTCCTGGATAGGGTTATAACTCCGATGAGAGTTGGGCTTTAATATAATCATCGATTGAATATTGTCATAAAATCAATTCTACAAATAGACTTCGAAGGAAGAAAGGAATTGTTTGTTGCTCAATATATTTTATTTAATATTATATTGTATCTTATTATAATAAATTATATTTACTCGAGTTGTTGTTGTTGTTTATATATATATATATATATATATATATATATATATATATATATATATATATATATATATATATGTACATATATTTATGACTTGTAATTGGTATTAAATATTTATTTATCACTTGGTTATGCTGAATTATCCATCTGTTAACTGCCGAGTGACGTGGAATTGCGTTTGTCTTCGTAGATCCCTCTGTGGTTGAACATAGGGTGGTGTTGATTGGTCAACTTTGCTTGAGTTTTGGTATCCATGAATGTTGCCCTTTTAACATCGGCTCTTATCCCGACAGCGGATGGGAACGCTACACGAGGTGGCTATTCAATGAAGCCACATTAAGCCCTGGGCAGTAGGTGTGCCTAACGAGCAGTATTTTAAAGGTGGAGCATCGAACCCTGTTCCGACCGGCCATCCTGACTGAAGTTTTACCTGGTACGTTTTGTTAGACCAGGGTCGCTGTCTTTTCACTTCCTTGACCCTTCTTTCTCTTGGCCTGGTTAGCGCCTAAAGACCTTATTACTGTGAAACAAAATCATATACTTTAGCAAAACGGTGTTGGACTCGCTTCAGCTCAGTTCATAGATAACACTGAATGACTATCCTAATAAACCTCAGAAATGTGGGGGGGGGTCGGAGTTGCTCCCCGTAAGTTACGTCTATGCATGGATGCTCACTTGAATTGGTTTCAAGGCTGTTTCTGAGTAAATACTTTCTTCAAAATAATATTAAAAATTATAGAGAGATTTTCGAGACATTCGAGTCGAGTCGAGATTTTTACGAGCCGTCTCGACTCGAATTTTCGAGTCGAGAAATATGTTGGTCTTGACTCGTCTCGAATTTTACAAGGTTTGTCTCGACTCGAATTCGAGTCGAGTCGAGTCGAGATTCGAGACTTGTCTCGACTCGAGCGCATCTCTAAATATTGAAATCATCCTTACTCTAAATTCTTGAGTTGTGAAGTTATGTGTGAGATGTAAGATAGGGGAACAACTGCCTTTGGAAGACCGCAGTCATAGGCGTATACATAGGAGAAAGAAGAGTACATTCCACCTCTGATCATGTGGTATTTCGAGAGTCTTAAACAAAAAATTTGAGTTAGAATTTCAACATGTTCTCTTTCCAGTAATCTTAATTACTTACAGAGCATTTGCTAACATATTGCGAAACATAATTTTGTAAAGCAATCCCAAAGAAGTTTCAATCTTCCAACATTGTTTTTCCACACGGTTCAGAAGATTCTTTGTGCTGAGTAAAATTTAATAATTCCGTATGTAAGTCATATACTGGAAATATGATTATACAATGGCAAGTTTGTTTTTAGTTTTCCTGCAATATTTGGCTTGACATCAGAATTTAAACAATTCCTTCAAAATAAAAGATCAGTGAGAAACAGGAACTATCACCATGCTTATTTGTGTATATATATATATATATATATATATATAAAAGAAGAACCTAAATACGTTTTAAACAATTATGTTGATTGACTCTTATCATTTGATTTTTTTTTTTTTTTTTTTTTTTGCTGTTGTGTTTATTTTCACGCGTGTCAAGGTAGACCAACCACCAACACTAACACGACCAGAACATATCTCAGAATTATGGGCTATTTATGGGCTACTTAGCTGCTCTAATCCCAATTTTTGGGCTGTTACTGTTTTGCGAGAAATCCAAATCAAAATGGGCGAGTCTAGCTTAACATCAAGCTAGAACTCCCCATACAGTTACAATGGTCCGATGAAAAAATTCAAACGCCAGAATTATGGGCTAATTACTTGCTTTAATCCCAATTTTTGGGCTCTTAATGTTTAGCGGGAAGTCGGAATCAAAATGATCGAGTCTAGCTTGACATCAAGCTAGAACCCCCCCCCCCATTCGAATGATCGACATGAACTACAAAGAGATATTAAAAGTTGTCTGCAATGGTGTATCAGAAACAAATTATATTTTAACATAAAAAATGTAATGTTATAACGTTTTCAAATAAAATTAATTGTCCATCTTTTGAGTATAAGATTAATAGTGAAGAGTTAAAAAGAGTATAATGACTTAGGTGTATTACTAGATCATAAGTTTACACTTAATTGTCACATAAATAAAATTATTGCAGAGTCGTACAGGGCACTAGGGTTTTTAATAAGGAGTACAAGAGACCTACATAATATCCAACCTTTAAAACACCTTTTTATAGCGATTATTAAAAGTAAGTTGGAATACTGTTGTGTTCTTTGGGATCACAAATTACAAGCAAATAACATAGAACGAGTCCAATTTAAATTTTTGAAACATCTTTATTTCAAATTGTATCATATATCAGCAACTAAAAATAAGATCTCTTATTCTTCTCTTTTACTTAAATTTGATATGCATTCTTTTTACAGCAGACGTTTCCTTATTCAACAAACATATTTGTACAAGACAGTAAACTCGGTAACAGATAAATTGTAATTTGCTCCAATATATTAATTTCAATATACCAAAACGACCATTGTGTAAGAATTTAGTATTTAACAACGAGATCTCATATTACAATTCACCAGGAGTCAATCATAGTTAGAACTTGTAAGAATTTCAATCAGCTGGTTTCATCAGATTTGGATCTTGACTTCTGTTATCCTATCTCTGTATATTTGCGTATACTCAAAAATAATATTTTGAAAAGGCATTATGTATGGATTAATTAAATAATTAAGAAGTGTTATCTCTATGACTTATCTCTATGAGTTGAACCTATGCTGGAGACTTTTTTCATTTCTCATATTTCTCATTTCTTTTTCATATTTTTCATTTTCTTTTACATTTATACTATTAATATTTTAATTTGTTTTTATTATTTAACTTGTATTTTTCCTTGTTTATATGTATTTTTATTTCTTTCAGTATATAGCTATATATGTATTTCATATGTAATTATATGTGTATACATATGTTCCTCTGCAAATGGAGTTTGGCTCTGTAGAGGATTATTATAAATAAATAAATAAATAAAAATAAATAAATAAATTCGGTTATAATGGCCCGATCGAAGAAAAATTTACGCCAGAATTGTCGGCTATTTATGGACTAATTAGTTGCTCTAATCCCAATTTTTGGGCTGTTGCTGTTTTGCGTAAAATCCAAATCAAAATGGGCGAGTTTAGATTGACATCAAGCTAGAATCCCCCATACGGTTATGATTACAATGGTTCGATTAGAAATATTCTAACGCGAGAATTATGGGCTAATTAATTGCTCTAATCTTAATTTTTGGACTCCTACTGTTTAGCGGGAAATATGATTCAAAATGGGCGAGTCTAGGTTGACATGAAACTAGAATCCCCCACAGGATTACAAGGGTCCGATGGAAAAAATTCAAACGCCAGAATAATGTGCTGTTTATAGGCTAATTAATTTCTCTACTCCCAATTTTTGGGTTCCCACTGTTTAGCGGGAAATCGGAATCAAAATAGGTGAGCGTAGCTTGACATCAAAGAAGAACCCCCATACGGTTACGGTTAGAATGGTCCGATTGGAAAATTTCAAACGCCAGAATTATAGGCTATTTATGGGCTAATTAGTTTCTGTAATTCCAATTTTTGTGGTGCTACTGTTTAGCGGGAAATTAGAAACAAACCGGACGAGTCTAGCGTGACATCAAGCTAGAACCCCCCCATGCAGTAATAATGCTCCGATCAAAAAAAAAAAAAAAAAAAAAAAGAACTCAAACACCGCAATTATGGGCTATTTATGGTTAATTGATGCTCTAATTCCTAGTTTGGGGCTGCTATCGTTTAGCAGGAATTTTTCATTAAATTGTGGGATTTTTTTAAACTAATAGCTATAAACCTAGGGCTATAATAATCCGATCAAAAGAATTCAAACGTCGGAATTATGGGTTATTTGTGTGCTAATTTGTTGCTCTAATGTCGAGTTTTTTTTTCTATCGTTAGCAAGAAATCTCATGCAAGATTGGTATTGATTTTTAAATAAAGTGGGATGATAATTTAAAAGTTGCAGTGAGAAAACCTCGATGTTTATTAACTAAAAATTGATTTATTTGGACTCTCCGCAAATGCACAGTAAATATATTTCTCTACTAGTAAATTTACGAATTCTTTTATCACGTGTTTATGTTCATTATGTTTGGAAGTAAGTAGTGTATATATAGAATTTATATAGTAAAATATCATACTATTTTTTAAATAAATTCTTTGTGTAAAGGAAATGCCTCTTCGCCGTTGCTGGAAGCCGCATTCGCACAGTGGTAGAGCGTTTACCTCTTGTGCATGTGATCCCTAGATCGATCCCAGAGCGCGCCAAGTGGTCTTTGTGTTTGACAAATACCGTGTGATTGAGTTTTATCGAGGTTCTCCCGTTTCCTCCCACTTTATTCATTCCATCATTTCATTCATTTCTTATTAAAACCGTCTCCCTTAGCCTCGATTAATAATCGTGTGTCGTTAAACTAGATATTTTATTTACTCCCCTTACCTCCATTTTATATATATATATATATATATATTTGTGGAGGCTTTACTTTTCCAAGAAATATACACGTAATCTCACCTATGATAAAGATATTGCATAAACCGTAACTCTATTAGTAGTAGTTCTCGAAGAGTAGGGTAAAGATTGTGGCCCACAAGCATGTTGGGAAAATTTTTATTAAACTAATTTAAAGTGGAAAACTAAAGTCAGAAATGAATTTTTCTGTGGACATGGTGCAGAAAAAACACAAGACCATTTAAAAGATATTATTTCTTATCATTATTTGTCCATTGTTATGCAAAGTTTGTTATATTACGAGGCTCATTCCGAATGTAATGCCTCCTATTTTTGTGTGTTGAGTGATCTATAAGTTAAGGCAGACGGTGATAATAAGAAATGAATGAAATGGTGGAATGAATAAAGTGGGAGGAAATGGGAGAACTCCGATAAAACCCAAGCACACGGTGTTTGCCAACCACAAACACCACTTGGCGCGATCTGGGATCGAACCAGGGATCACACGCACAAGAGGTAAACGCTCTACCACTGTGCGAATGCGGCTTCCAGCAACGGCGAAGAGGCATTTCCTTTACACAAAGAATTTATTTTAAAAAAATAATTTCACTATATAAATTCTATATATACACTACTTACTTCCAAACATAATGAACATGAACACGTGATAAAAGAATTCGTTGATTTACTAGTAGAGGAATATATTTACATTTGCGGAGAGTCCAAATAAATCAATTTTCAGTTAATAAACATCGAGGTTTTCTCACTGCAACTTTTAAATTATCATCCCACCTTATCTAAAAATCAATACCAATCTTGCATGAGATTTCTTGCTAACAATAGAAAAAAAACTCGGCATTAGAGCAACAAATTAGCACACAAATAACCCATAATTCCGACATTTGAATTCTTTTGATTCGGAGTATTATAGCCCTAGGTTTATAGCTAGAAGTTTAAAAAATCTCACAATTTGATAAAGAATTCCTTCTAAAAGGTAGCAGCCCCAAACTCGGAATTACACCATCAATTAGCCAATAAATAGCCATATTTCTACGTTTGATTTTCTTCGATTCGAGATGTCTAACCTTAGGGGGGATTCTAGCATGATGTCAAGCTAGACTCGCCCACTTTAACTTTCCGCTAAAAGGTAGGAGCCCAAATATCAGGATTAGAGCAACTAATTAGCCCATAATACTGGTGTTTGAATTTTTTCGATCGGACCATTGTAACCGTATGTTTCTTTTAGCTTAATGACATGCTAGACTCGCCCATGTTGAGTCCGATTTCCCGTTAAACAGTAGGGGCCCAATAATTGAGATTAGAGGAGTTAATTAGCCCATAAATAATACATAATTCTGGCGTTTGATTTTTTTCGATCGGACCATTGTAACCGGTTGGGTGGTTCTAGTTTGATGTCAAGCTAGACTCGCCCATTTTGTTTCTGATTTCCCGCTAAACGTTAGGAGCCCAAAAATTGGGATTAGAACAACTAATTAGCCCATCAATAGCCCACAATTCTGGCGTTTGGATTTTTTCGATCGAACCATTGTAACCGGTTGGGTGGTTCTAGTTTGGTGTCAAGCTAGACTCGCCCATTTTGTTTCTGATTTCCCGCTAAACAGTAGGAGTCCAAAAATTGGGATTAGGACAACTAATTAGCCCATAAATATCCCATAATTCTGGCGTTTGAATTTTTTCGATTGGACTATTGTAATCGTATGGGGGGTTCTAGCTTGATGTCAATTAGACTCGCCCATTTTGATTCCGATTTCCCATTAAACAGTAGGAGCCCAAGAATTGGGAATAGAGCAACTAATTAACCTATAAATAGTCCATAATTCTTGCGTTTAAATTTTTTCGGTCGGACCATTTTAACCGAATTGGGGGTTCTGGCTTGATATCAAGCTAGACTCGCCCATTTTGATTCCGATTTCTCGCTAAACAGTAGGAGCCCAAAAATTGGGAGTAGAGCAACTAATTAGCCCATAAGTAGCCCATAATTCTGAGATGTTCCAGTCGTTTTAGTGTTGGTGATTGGTCTAACTTGACACGTGTTATATTTTCTAGGTGTTAGGTAAGAAGCAACCAAAATAGTCTATTGGGCTTCCTACGTTGATAAAGTGTTAGTCTCCTATCTTTAGAAAGGAAAACCGACGCTTGATTCAGGAAAGTAAGCGAGTTCGCTCATTTATCATGAGTTTTGCCTTGAACTTGCTCGTTTTTGAAAAGATGAGCGTGAGTTAGTTTAGCTCAAAGTATAAGTGCGCTTGAGTGCAAAATCATGGCCAACTTTAAACTCAACTCAGGCATTAGCGATTTAGCCACTTGTATATAAAATGATAATAAACAATTTTGAAGTTTGTTGTGTAATCTCTGAAGACATTAATATATAGTCATTAAGATAATCTAAAACCTACAATAACAAATGACCTACAATTATGGAGACTAATAGTTACTCGAAACAAGATATATCCATTTTGGTCTCAGGAAATCAACTTGCGAATTGCAACGTGTTCCATCGATATACCTAAAAGAAATGTAAACTTTACATTTCTTTTAGGTATATCGATGGAACACGTTGTAACACGTTGTACATTGTAAAGCCTTGGTTTGTGCACCCATGATTTAAATTGAAACAGATCAAGTTCGGATAAAGTATGTAAAAGCAGAATGAGTTCTCGGAAAGGTCAAAGAGATGCCTGTTTAATAGTAAGAAAAGTGAACATAAGGGGTCCAACAGTAAGATGAATCTGATTTCGATAGTTCATACCTTCATTGCAATGAGGATCTGTATGCCACTTGAACTAAACAGTGTTTGCATTATCTAATCCCTACCACAAAACTGTTAATGGAAACATGATTCCCTGAAAAGTTGTAAATTTGGTGACAAGATATAGAAACATGTTTCATATACCCTGAATATGATATAATCTATTTTCTTTCCTTGATGACTTAAGTGCAATTCTTCTATCTTTAAGTGCAGCAGCTGAGAGATTTCCGATTTCTCTACAGATTTTGTTGTCACCGTCCATGACGTTATTTAATCGGCAATTTGAAACACAATTACCGCTAAATACGAGTTCGGCATTATGGTTGATGAATTCTGAAGATATAGTCTAATTAGATCTACATTTATTCGGTTTCTGAAAAATGGAAAGTATAAACACTAACATATCATCAAGAAGTTGCCTTACAAAGGCGACTATTGAGCAAGGACTACGTGATATGGTATTAAAAGGAAAGTTAGGTAGATAGAAAATTGGAAAAGAACTATCTGAACTTGATGGTAAAGATATCGGCATAAACATGAAATATCATAGTACAAACATACAAAGAATATTAGTTACGGATCTTGAAAAGTAACACTTAATTGTCATTGGAGACGCAATTCCAAGAAGTGAGACAACACCATTGGAGTTTTGGAGGAGTTATGAAACATTGCTTTTCCAGGAATACTTCTAGTTCCAGGGAAGATTAACACCCCGCTCTCCCACAGCTAAGATAAATTTTGATAGCTTATAATTATTATGCAGATCACATCCTTTGATGTACCAATGCACTAACTTAACATTTTGATCCTTCCCCACACACACACACACAAAAAAAAAAAAATCCGGAAGTAAGCCTGATTATAAAGAAGCAAACTAACGAATTAAAAATGACAACAAATATTCATATACAGAAGCAGAAAAGATGATATAGAAGAAAATACCAGAAAAAGTAACAGAGAACAAAGTGATTGCACCTTTGTCCAGTGGTTCCCAACCTAGAGGTGGAGACGCAAGCTATTGACAGAAATAAACTAGATTTATATTCTAATATATAAAAGTGGAAATGATTGAATCAGGGGTAAATGGCTGAACCAATTCAAATAAATCAATATATAAAAATCATATTTCATTGATTAAAATGCATACTCTAAGGGGAGAGCAGGATCATAATTTATGCAAAAAATGAGCACCTCACGAGCCCGTCAACTAACAAGGATGAAACTATGTATATAATCTTCATTAAAAATAAGAAGATACGTATCTCAGAGTTTCTGAAAATTCTGGTTGTAAGGGGCATATACTTGTATATATATATATGAGGCGCATAGAAAAAAAAAAAGTTCTGATATATTTTTTTAAAGACAAGAAAATGATAGGAGAAGAAATTAATTGTGATTGATGTACAAGTAAACACCTTGACTATTTTTCAATGTAGTCGCCACGAACCTCCAGACATCTCTGGTAACGTGGTACAGTCCTCTGTGTAAAAATTGGGTTACATGCGTAGGATCGAAACTGCGTACGATCGAAACTGCGTAAAACCGGCGTAGGATCGAAAACAGATAAGGTCATATGATCGAACAATAAAAAAACAATTATTTTATAATCACGGAATATTAAGTAATAGTATTTTTTTGAAGTTATATAGGGAAAAACCGGAGTAGAATCAAAACTGTATACGACCGAAACTGCGTACGATCGAAACTGCGTACGGTCGAAACTGCGTAGGATCGAAACTGCGTACGATCGACACTGCGTACGATCGAATCTGCGTAGAATCGAAACTGCGTACGATCGAAACTGCGTACGATCGAATCTGCGTAGAATCGAAACTGCGTACGATCCAAACTGCATAGGAACGAAATAAAACAAACTGACAAATAAAATAGTGACAAATATAATTAAATAATCAAACAGGGGTGTACCCAGGAAGTTTTTCTTGGGGGACTATGACTTATTCAGGAGAGCCGAAAAAGCTAAGTCTTGTCTCAGCAGCGAGAAAGGGGGAGAAAGGAGAAGTCTCCCCCCAAAAGCCACTACTTCTGATCAAGTTGGCAAATTCCTTGTTCAGAAGATTGCCGTTAAGTTCAATTGACTTAGCTTAACATTTTCTTAGTTACCTAGTTGCTGTGAATTGTCACTTCTTTTATAGACTTTGCAGGTGGCATAATCGAAGGTTCATGTAATTAGTTCAAGTTTTTGCTAGTTTGGGCTTCGTCCCAAATTTACTAACTTCCAGGGTTGTTTTGTTTAAAACAAAATATTTAAAACAACTGATTAAAACATTTTTTAATTGTAATTTAATGTTAATTGTAATTGTTTGTGAAAAATTTGGGAAATTTATCCTTTCCCCCCTATTATTTCAGTGTCCTTGGCTATATTCAAACCAATGTACAACTGTCTGGAATCATTCTTGGCCTACAAAAGGCACCATAGAGGAGCACGATTGGATAATTAGGGAAGCTGGTGAACCACCATGTATGCTGATTTTTGCTTCTGACGCGTAAGAAGTGCCAAAATTTCATGTGAATTATGAGAGAGTTTTTTTTCTTTCTCTCTTTGTATGGCAGCCAGCGACTTCAGGTTTTTACTGTACCTTGTCAACATACCAGAAAATCCTTTTTAGGTGACTTGAACCCATGTGGCTTCGGTGTTGCCAGCTAGAAAAAATAATGAAATTCGGCTAGGGAATTTTTTTTTAAAATTTCACTCCTACATTTTTTCAATAATCCCTCCCGTTAGCAACACTGCAATCTAACTTACACCAAAAAATAGCCATATCCCTCTTCTAAAATACAAGACGTAAACGATATCAATCGGGATAACAGTGTTTGGGCAATAAATCATTAACTGAAAGTCTACGAAAACCCCAAAATCGTTTTTGTCCCGAAAGGGTTAATGAGATATGCGCGCCAAAGATTTCGGGCTCTAATTTAACGTGAGCCCCCCCCCCCAAGTTTCTGGGCTGGTCCAAAGAATGAATGGCCTACATAGTACTGTCTACGGGCTGGATGGGCTACCAAATTTCAGCTTTCGTTCTCCCATAGTTAATGTGATATAGGCGCCGAAAATTTGGGGGCTAACTTCACCAGAGCCTCCCAACTTTCTGCGCTAGTCGAGATAAAGATCGACGGGCTAACAAATTTCATCTTTTGGGCCAATATAGTTAATAAGGTGTGAAAACCAAAGATTTGGGGCGTTAACTTAACGTGAGCCCTTAACTTTTTGGGCAAGTTGAGATAATGGGTGTACCAGGTACTAAACTTCATGGGCCTTCCAACCCATTATTATTTAGCATTTGGGGCACTCAAGGAACACAGATACAGGGTCTCCAAATGTGAAAATGAAAATGCAATCTTTAAGTTTTATGTCCGACTGTCATCCTGGGTAGACTAAAGGAGACGCAGATGATGAGAATAAATGGAATGGTGAAATGAAAGAGTTGTGGGAAAGGGAAACTCCGAGAAAACCCTCACACACGGTGTTTGTTCACCACAAACCCCACTTTGCGCAAGTTGGTATAGAACCAGGGCCCCGCATCATGTGTGAACCCTCTGCCACTAAGCCACCACGGCCCAGAAGTCCTCGAGACGAGACACATAGGCGTATACCTAACGTGTAATTTGTTCGTAGCGGGAATTTCTGTTACGGTATAGTTAATTACAAACAATGAAAAACCGAAAATGTGATGTGGACAATCGCGACCAAAAAGGTAATGTGTACAATCTCGAACAAGCAATAAACAATCTGCGTGATTTGTTTTAGATTTCGGAAAATAGGTTCTGCCAGATTTACGCTTATCAACTGTAATCGTTTATTTATTTATTTATTTATTTATTTATTTGGGAGGGAAGCAAAGTATAATACATTTCAGTCATTACACATGCAAAGAGATGTTTTATGGTAATTGTTTTTTGCTGAAATATAACTTCGGTATCTTTTATACGTGTTTAGGAGCTGAGATTATTATCTAATAATTATAAAGAATGCAAGGTTTTTTTTTTTTTTTTTTTTTTTTTTTTTTTTAAGGAAGATACAAGTTTTTCACCTTCGTACAACAATTCATGTTTAATAGGCGTATAGAAGGGGCTCATGCCCAAAACATTGGGACTCCATTTCTGGGACCCCATGGTGGGGGCCCGGTTCCTGACCACCACTGTGCTGAGGGGAATCGGATCTTTCCAACGTCACCATCTGTATGCAACAACTCAATGCTTAAACGAGAAATAGAGTGGACTCGAGCCCAACATTTCGGAACCACATTTTCTGGAGCTTCGAGGCCAGGGCCCAATTTCTGACATTACCGCTTTCGTTAATCGACCCCGACCTTTCAAACGCTAACACTATAGTACAACACCATGTTAAATAGGCAAATAAAAGAGACCTGAACCCAAACTTTTGGGATCTCATTTCTAGAGTCTCAGGTCCCGGAGCTTTCCAACACCATAATATGTATCCAATAACTCCATGCTTAAAAGAAAAATAGAATGAAGCCAAGCTCAAAATTTCGGGACACCACTTTTGGACCTTTGAGACAAGGGCCCAATTTCTGACGCTAACACTGTGCTCAGACGACCCGAACATTTCCAACTTCACCACTCACATACAATTCCATGTTTAATAGGCGTATAGAAAGAACCCGCGCCCAAAACTTCGGGACCCCATTTTTCTGGAGTCTCATGGCTGAGGCCCGATTTTTGATATCACCACTGTGCTCGGGAGACCCGGACTTTTCCAATGCCACCATCTGCATCCACTAACTCCATGTCTAACACGGCTTCCCCATTGTAGAAGGATTTTGATGAATTTTCTCCAGGTTCTTTACAACTATTTACAACGTTTCAAACTATTCATAAGAAATGAAATTTCAATACATTAGAAACTATGTTCTTTTAAAATGTTCAAAATGGGTGACAGCATTGATTTCCAGTAATAATTGTAAGCTTTCGTAATTTTATTATCTATTTGAGTAGTAGTTTAATTTCGAATCTTTTACGGTTAAAAATATTTTTGTGAAATGTAACGGTACATTGAAATGCTCCTACTCCCACGGGTACGTGTTCCAATTATAAATCGATTTGAGGTTCAGTGTACAAATGAGAAACTCCCAAAGCGAAGTACAATATTGTAACGTTGTTGACATACATATGAATAACTGGTGATTAGGTCGTTAAGCTGTACATAAAATCATATAAATTTTCATTCATATTACGCAGACAAGTACACACAGAACAGCATATGAATCTTTATCTGACTTTTGTTTCTCTAACTTTCTGACAGCCTTTACGAAATAATATCTTTACAATCGATATATTCGTTAAACATTATTATTATTCTTATCCTTCAATATTCATCATACATCATATTCTTCATTACTTTAAATTCTTCATAGTACATAACTATTTTACATTATATTCCGTCGAAGCTGTTTCAAAGTTAGTATTACACTTCTGACATAGTCATCATTACAAATCATAATTGATTCTCAATCCATACGCCTGTAACTTGTCCATCCTACCTGCAGTGTGGATCCTACGCAGTTTCGATTCTACGCAGTTTCGATCGTACGCAGTTTCGACCGTACGCAGTTTCGATCGTACGCAGTTTCGATCCTACGCAGTGTGGATCCTACGCAGTTTCGACCGTACGCAGTTTCGATCCTACGCAGTTTAGGTCGTGTGGAGTCCATGAATATAACCCTAATTTATAGCTGCACAGGTTAAACAAATTAAAGAGAGAGAGAAAAAATATATATTTTTTGAGCGCATGATTAAAACTTAAATTATTTCAGGGCAACTGCGTAGGACCAAAACTGCGTAGAATCGAAACTGCGTACGGTCGAAACTGCGTAGGATCGACACTGCGTACGATCGAAACTGCGTAGGATCGAAACAGGTTTTGAGCTGAATTTTTTGATCCTACGCAGTTTCGATCGTATGCAGTGTCGATCCTACGCCGCATTCCCTAAAAATCTACCGCCTGAGAAAGCAGTCGATTCAGAACTGATGTCTTGAAGACTTCACTGTCGTTGAAACGCTTCGATGCAAGCCACTTTTTCAGATGAAGGAAACGAAAGAATCACTGGGGGCAAGCTCAGGGCTGTACAGGTGATAATTAAATAGTTCCTAACGAAATCTGAATTGTCTCAATAATGTGAGCAGTTGTATGTGGGAGGGCTTATCATGGATCAAAAAAATTCCAGACCGTAGCATCTCTCTTTTCCGTTTTTGGATGGTACGTCGCAGATTATTCAGTGTTTAGCAGTATACATCTGCTGTAATTGTTTGTACTGGTTCCAAAAATTCCACAAGAATCACAAACTTTTGGTCCCAAAACATGGTTCTCATGGCTTTGTGAACTGATGGCGTTCGTTTGAATTTCTTCGTTTTTGGGAAACCAGAATGCCGCCATTGCATTGACTGCAGCTTCAATTTCCCAGTAGTGTTCGACAAGGGCGCCGATTTCTCTGTAAATTTGGGGGGCCCATTCAGATGCAGAAGAGATATATATGAGGATTTTAAGGCAAATTGCACTGAAATTATGCCAAATATTGTATACTCATAAATACAATAGGAACCCACAGGAGCCCAGGATCGGCGCCCTTGGTGTTCGATATTCAGGTTTCATCCCTCGTAACTATGTGAGAGCAAATTCATCCTACCCTCCCCCAGTGGGCCAAACAATACGTACAGCTGCCATTGTTTGCTCTTTGTGAGCGTCTGTCAAAAATTTTGACACCCACCTCGCACATAGTTCGTGATAAACCAGCTCCTCAATCACAATTCGATGCACTACAGATATCCATACTTCTGAAAATTCTTTGGCGAGTTCAGTTATTATGAACCGGCGATTTGATCGCACTTTCTCGTTAACACGTTCCACCAGGTCGTCCATCTGAAACCTTCTGTTAGCTCATCGTCATGAACATTTGAACGCCAGAGATGGTGTGGATCAATGAAAAGTTGAACAACGACACACTTACCCACCACCCATCGTGACCCACTCTGACCCACCACTTACCGTGACCCACTCTGACCCACCAATTACCATGAACCACTCTGACCCACCACCTACCATGAACCACTCTGACCCATTGTGACCAACTCCGACCCACTAAAACCCATCGTCATCAACTCTGACCTATGATCCACGCCCTCCTCTCCACTGACTGAAGAGTTTACACTTGTAATAAAACAAGGCTGTGAAATTATCAGTAATCGGAGTTTGAATTTCTGTGGTCAATCGCTCAAGCATCGCTCTGTTACAATACCGGTGGATCTCTGACCTTTACGATATACAATGGTAAAATGTTTGTCATGGATCGAAATTGGGAAGAATTTAAACTTAATTATGATATATAATTATTTCCTTGTTCAGGGGAAAATAGAATACTTTTCAGTGGAAAATAGGATGAAATTTGTAAGTCTCAAATCAAGGTACAGTAGATCAACGTAAAGGAAAAAAATCCATATAATTAAGCATCTCATACAAATTTAAAATGCCCATATAATTAAGTTTACAATACAAATTTTATGTCCATTTTTCTCACAACGTTATGGCTTGATTGTCTTATGCTCTGAACACTACATGTAATAAACACAAGCTTCAGCAATTACTATAATAGAAAGCAGTAGATATAAAATGCGAAACGCTGTAGCCTTTTTTTATTAATAATTGTATCTCAATTCGTTTCTCTACTAATATCGATCGTTTTCGATTATTTTTTACAATTGCTGTGTTCCTGAATATAAACCCTATACGTATCATAACTCATCTCCGCTCCCTCTTTGTACTTAACGGCTGTAGTCCTAAGGCCTAAAACGAAAATTAATTTAAGCGTCAGTTGTCGAACCGGTTACCCCAACCTAAATACGCACCTGTGGATATCAGTAATGACAAACAAGCCAAGAAACGCATTATTTTGAAGGCATTTTCACACATAAATAACTTGAATAACTAATCAAAAGGTAAAGGCAAAATAATGTCTCGCTGGTTATTTATTTATTTATTTTTGAAAGACCTAAGTATTCGATATATTTTTAATTTAGGTTATTTGAGTTGGTCAGGGCAGTGGCATGATCCTATAATCGAACTCTCTTGAAAGTGTGGCAGTGTGGTGGAAAAAAGCTTATTTTGTGACGGTTGATCTTATATCGTTGCATGAGAACCAGAGGAACGTAACTCCAAAAATGCGGTTTTCGTTTTCTTCATGTTTGGACATAATTTTGAAAGTCTCATTTGGTGTAAATAGAACGTAACGAAATCTGTTCTTCTTGTCGATCATCTGTTGTAATGTAGCTCAATTACTATCTTACTAAAAACACACCTTTCTAAGAAAATAATATTTTTGTCCTCCCGCCTGTAAATCTACGAAATGGAGTTACGTTCCTCTGGTTCTCATGCGACGATATGATTGTCTCTACACCCGCCAACTACAGCTGGTTCAAGCCCCGGTCGTGGTTCAAGGCCCACGTTAAGATGGGTTCCGTCCTTCATTACCTTGGTGTTGTGTAATGGCTAAAGAAATTGAATTTAATTGAAATTTTTTTCTGGATTATCATTACAGATTTTAATTGGGACTCTGGAGTAGCATTATCTACTAATGAACGTTTTCTATTAGTATTTTATTATATTATTTATTAAAATATACACCTCAGGCTTAGGGTGAATGAAAAAATAAATTACACCACTGATTAAATTACTAAATTTCATTTCAAGTAACTTAATTTTAATATATACAAAGATAATCTTCGCAGTCTGGAACATAATTTATCAACATAAAACTAATCAACTGATTTTTAAAAATATACTTGTGACTGACAAAAGGAACAGTAACAGTTTTATTTATCATATGAAAGCATTAACATTTTACAAAAAGTAAAATGTATTGAATAATTTAGAAGAACATTTTCAAGGGATTGATTCTCCGCATTGAGCGGTTGGTTTATTAACTGTCACTCAATGTGTCGCGTGCCAAACGGCACCTTCTGCAGCAAAGGTAATTTGCGGTCAAGACGTGTGGTAGCTTTATTGCTCCGTGTCTTTTCCTTATTTTATTGGGGGTACAGAAATGTGGCTCTTGTACTGGCAACCATGTATGACTACAAAACTTGTACAGTGAAACCTGTCTATGTTGGCCACCATCGGTTCCATCGAAAAGTGGCCAACTTAGACAGGTGGCCAACTTACAGAAAATAAGTGTGATTTGTGTATTTTTAGAATAGGATTTCTAGTATTACTTGATTGTAAATTTTTAATAATCAGTGGCACGACAGCTACTTATAAATAATGTATATAGAGTAATCATAAAAATATACAGTACAGTGAAACCTCTACTAACGGACACCTCTATAAAGCGGACACCTCCCATAACGGACATATTTTGTAATCCCCAAACACTGTAATAGGAAAATGCACATTGGAAAACCTCTCTAAAGCGGACACTTTCTAGTGTGGACACGGACAGTCTTTCCTGCCTTTTATAGGTATTATTTACCTCCGTATTACGGACACTTTCTCTAGAAACAAGTTGAAAAGTACAGTAAAAAATAATATATATTTTTGTGATTCATACGTGTGTCAGCAAGGAAGCACATGAGGGTGTGACAACATTTTGCCCCCTCAACTGTCTGCTCAAGAGGAAAGGTGTCCGTTTAACAACATCCTCATGTTCTTTGCTTGCATTCTACTCTCACCCAACCTGTTTTAGATACAAAAGTGATTGACAGTTGCTCGCCGTTTGGGATGATAAGTCATTTGGATAGGTGCTGATTGCCACGGGTGCTGACTGCCACAGCCAATTATTGGTGCTGACTGCCACGACTGTCGCTGATTGCAAATATGAAGGTGCTGACTGCCACGAGCCTGGGAGAAACTGTATTTGGAAAGAGAAGAATTAATCCCTCATACAAAATTTATGATTATTAATTAATTTAGTAGGGATTAATTTAGTAATCATCACAGCAAATCTATGTGGCATCCTATAAGTTACAAAATATCTCACTAAGTGGAACGACATACACTTGGATGTTTATAAAGGGATTGTCTTTTCTGTTATATGTACAATTTGCACTTTCATTGTTTATATTAATTGTTTTATTGCATTATTTAATGGATATGATTGTCTGAAGCCAGCTGACAAGGGAAGTTTGGGAGAAGCACACACCTGCAGAGAAATAAGCATGTCGTTTGAAGGACCAATTCATGCTGATTACAACAGGTAATGAAACTCCTGTACGTTGACAACTGTTCGAGATATTCAGCTTGGAAATTTATATGAGAAAATGAGTGGATGCACGTTTCAATGCGTTAAGTATTCTCACCCATGGCGAAGCCTGATGGTTTGAACTTGCTATTGCTTGATCACTGAGGTCCATTCACAGACAAATTGTCCATTACAAGTTGCATGACGGATGGCAAAGACCTAATGGTTGAGAAGATAGCAAAGAATTGCACACGATTTGTGCAACCATTTGATGTGTTTTGATTCCGATCAATCAAAGATTATGGCAGGAGATTTGTACATAGTATGAATCTTCTTCATCTGGACGTTATAATGTACCAACGAAACAATCAAATAAAGTTCGTGTCCATACGAATCACTTCCGATCACCGCGATACATTGGGTTGTTTCAGTTTGCGCTCTGCAAGGCAGGTTACGAACAAATTATAGGCCTATAACTTTTGAATCACTTGTCGAATTTGCTTTTTGCTTTGGTTCTGCGAACTGTTCTCTTGACGGATGCAACACAATTGCACATATAAAATGTTCCTGGTGCAAGGGAGTCTTTTGCCTGCGTCATTTATTCATAAAACAGAAGAACAACAGTGATCAATTTTCATCTCTAACCTATGATTATTGTGAACGATGTAATACTAATTGTATCTACCAAACCCATTAGTTATTGCGAAACACTTTTTTCTGTTACTTCCGATAGCTTTCAATTCGTATGTCAATATTCGTTACTAATTATGTTGTACTTAACGCGTATAAGTGCGTATATCCTCATTTTCTCATATAAACTTCCAAGTTGAATATCTCGAACCGTTCTCAACCGTACAGGAATTTTATTAGCTTGTTATAATCAGTATGAATTTGGACTTCAAATGGTATGCTTAGTTTCTCTGCAGGCGAGTGCTTTCTCCTGAACTTCCCTTGTGAGGTACAGTCAGCAGTGCTTTTTTGATGGAACTTTCAAGAGCTGCTCGAAACAATTTGCACAGCTGTACACAGTTCATGCTGACATAAGGAGTTCAAGTGAGAATACATAAATCGTACCAATTTTGTACGCACCGCTCCCTGACAAAACTGAAAGTACACTCATGTCCAAAATTATTGTCACATATCTATAACTGTCTTCTTGTAAGAATATAATTTGATAATTTTGCAGAGTACTTTTAATACTTATATTATGTGTATAATCAGGAACTTTATATTTGTGATAAATTTCATAGGAAAAGAATTATAAATACGAAAATCATAATGAGTAAAATAAAATGTAATTAAATGGACAAGAAAATTTTATTTTCGTTTTATTGTTCTTATTTACTGCTCTTTTCACATGAAATTTACCACATACTTGTCTTTGCTGATTATACACATACTAATATTATAAGAAATACCGGGCGAATTCGTTATCAAATTATATTACTAGAACAACATATTTATAATCATGTGAAAATAATTTTGGGCATGAGGGTACATACAGAGACCTGTTTACCTTTGTTAGGTGTTGGTCTGAACATGATCCTAAGGATCATATAGTTTCTTTCATGCTTCTTGGTGTCCGGTACTGTTACGTCTAGCAACTTTCTCTCAGGCTCGTGGCAGTCAGCACGCCATCGTGGCAGTCAGCACCTTGATATTGGCAATCAGCGCCAGTCGTGGCAATCAGCACCAATAATTGGCTGTGGCAGTCAGCACCCCACCAGTCATTTTACTGTCTGCCGGAATCTCTAACTAAGCAAAAGACAAGTTTGGTATTTTTTGCCCGCGGGTACGCATATTGTCTCAAAAGTCATTACTGGTCTGCAATTAATTCACAAATTAAAGCAATACACCGAAAACGTAGTAAGTAGCGATAAATGCAGGGAACTATAACATCTTATTTCCATGTTGTGCCTCGAACACAGAGTATTGAATGGCGCAAGATAATGCAAGTACAGTAACATTTTAGTAATATTTGTAAATACATGATTCATGCAAAAATATTTGTCTAATTGCACAATATCTTCTACTAATTTACGTAAGAAAATATTGAAACCTCTCTAAGGCGGACACCTCTCTATAGCGGGCAATTTTTGATTCCCCACGGCTGTACGCTTTAGAGAGGTTTCACTGTAGTAGAAAATATTACTATAGTATGTTTAATATATGTGCATACCTTTCTCTTCCTGAAAACTAGTCTGGTACATTGGATTATTCGGATTAAAAACACAATAACACAAACAACCATGAAATAGAAGCGTATGTACGCAGTTTTTTGAAATTGATATTATAGCACACTGAGTTATTCAGATTGGAAACAAGAAAAGCTAAGTTATAAATTGAGAAATTCATATGCAATTTATATGACATCTTTCCAGTTGTTACTGAATGGTGGTTCATTCTAAACGTATTTGTTTTATTCTTTTTGGCAGATATGCACATTCTAATATTTTAGTTAACTATCTCTTGTTAATGAGCTAGAAGTGTTTCCCTCGGATCAAAAAATCTTTTAAGAAAATCTTATGGGAAATCATATCTCAAACACTCCGCTATCTTTTGACAAGCCGACAAGTGCCAATAGTTGACAATTGAGATTTTAACCTTGAGAATTTTCCGGAATTACTAAAGTTCCCCACTGAGGAGAGGAGTTGATATAGCTAATGGTTTTACCAAAACAGACAGGGTAAACAAATACGTACAACCATTTCCTGAATTCCTGCTTTTTCTTATTCACACCTTCCTCCACCACCCCTTTATGAGGGTAGTGTTCTGGCCATTGACCTCCAAGAACAAATCGTGCGAATCTATGCTTCTTTGTGTCCAGTCACAAATACAGAATATCTGCCTCTCATATGGGAATTCGAAAGAGTTAAGGGGCCGCGGTGGCTCAGTGGTGGTTCACCTCTGGTGCTTGGGGTCCTGGGTTTGATCCCAGCCCCCGCCAAATGAACTTTGTGGTGGACAAACACCGTGTGCGTGGGTTTTCTCGGGGTTCTCCCGTTTCCTCCTACTTTCTTCATTCCACCATTTCATTCATCACTCATCATTACCGTCTCCTTTAGCCTAACCGGCATAACCGTGGGACGTAAAACCCAAAGATTTCATTTCATTTCATTTCGAAAGAGTTAAGAAAAATAAGAAAACTGTATTTTGCGTGGCCAAGATACTCAGGTAAATTTATCATTATCATCATAGGGTAAACATTGCTTCAGTGTGGCCAACTTCCAAGATAGACAGGTGTCCAACTTACATAGTAGTAAGTAACGAATGTCTTATGGAAAAATGCAGGTTCAAGACGAACTAGGCCAAGATAAGTAGGTGGCCAAGTTGACAGGTTTGACTGTACCTCAAGCGTCTTCGTTTGAAAAAGCCATCTGCTGTTTTAACACAGTATGCATTGACATTTTACAACCATGATTTATGAGGGGGTAAAAAATTGGGACTTCAGTCTTTCCTGGGCACTACAATGGTACTAGAGATCAAATAAGCAAACTTGTGCTTTTCTGTATCTGTCTCTGTGAAACCAAAAGTTCCTAATATCTTGTGATACACTTATGAATAGGCAAGAGGAAGAGACCTGAGATTTTCCTTGTGAACATGAAATGTAGAACAAAGTGATATTTCCCAGTGTGTTAATTGGCGTTATTGTTTACTATATCACTTGAATTTACCCTTGTAATACTCGAGATAGTTTCGGCATTGAATTTACCCTTATATTACTGGAGATAGTTTCGGCATAATTATAGGCCTACAATGGATGTTTTGTTTTATTTAAAACCTTTACTTCTAATTTAGTACAGAATCTAATCATTACATTCAGGGTGCGAATTACCGGGGGGGATGAAGGGGATTTTCCCCCTCAATCACATTTTGTTCCCCCCCAAAGAAGTCAGCTGAAGTATCCCCACCGGGGATGCTCGCTTTCCCCCTCAAACTATGCTTAGTATAACTCCAAATTTCACTGATTTTTGTTATTTCTTGTAAATTTAATCTTCTAGCTGTATTTCGAAATGATCGATGTAAACTGTTCAGTTTTGGTCATTTCTACTTACCACCTAATTACCCACTATTTTCAACGTTGTTTAGTAGAACTATATGATTATGACTACGGTTGTTACTTGCAACTGTACCTTCGTACCCTTCAGTTCGTCATCGTTTGTGAATTTGGATGTACTATTTGCGTATAACAAAGCTACATATCTATAGACTAGCAGCGTTCACCCCGCTTCGCTGCGGTCACCCCGGAACGCAATAAACGTTGTTACTTAGATAATTTTTACTTTTTCGCTTTCAAATTGCAGTAAATGTTAACATTATAGCGCCTGTCATTTATGTTAACCCGCCGAGTGACACGGTCATGCGGGTTGCATATAAATACGTTTATTTTTACCTATGATGAACTAATAACAAAGGATTTGTACGTATGGACACTTGAATGGTCAATTATCTCAAGACACTGGTAATTAAAAATTAAAGTGATATGATAAAAACCATATAGGGTCCAAATCCTAATAACCCCCCAAAAATAAAAGAAATTGGTTCAGCCGTATTAGCTTGATGAGGGAACAAAGGATTTGTACGTTCTCTTTTATAATATAGATTTATAAATGTTCTTAGCGGTTGGCCAAGAAGAAGTAAACAAATAGCTTCTTCTACCATACTTGGCGAAGTTCGGATATGTCATATTCATCCTCTATATTTGTATCGATTATCATCTTATTTTAATTTTTGTTATAACGTGTTATTTCATTTTCCAGTGTACTCTTTGTTAGCACATGGTCTTCAAGTAGTATAGATTTAGTGAGGTATCCATAAAAGAGATGCCGCGCCTTGATAAGAGATAGCACATATCTACTGTTTAACTATGGATAAGGGGACTATCGAAGGAGGTGATGAAATAGGGTCAGGTTTTTTTTTTCCTGGAGATAGATGACGAAAGGAAAGGTTGAATGACCACTACGAAGGTCACAGTGGATGGTCCCTGTGCAGGACCACAATGGATGACCCCTGGAAATGGCCCCCAGGACCCATAGCCCCTATGCAGGACCCATGGCCCCTGTGCAGGACCTATATTATTTATTCCTACGCTTCAATAGAAGCTACCTGTTAAAAAGATGTGAGCTTATTTTTATTGTTTTGTATGGCAAGCCATACTCCTTGCTAAAAAAGTGTGAGAAGATAAAAGGAAATGGTCCCTGCTTGCAGCTTATGTAATGGTTCGTAATATGTAAAATATTACTCATTGGTAAAAATATGGCCCCTGCAAATGACCCCAACCCATGGCCCCTGTGCAGGACCTATACGAACAGTATGTGAGCATATATAATTGATTAGAAGCTAACTGTTAAAAAGGTGGGAGTAGATAAAAGGAAATGGTTCCCAGGACTACAGTGGATGGTCCCTGGAAATGGCCCCTGTGCAGGACCACAATGGATGACCCCTGGAAATGACCCCAGGACCCATAGCCCCTATGCAGGACCTATACGAACAGTATGTGAGCATATATAATTGATTAGAAGCTACATGCTAAAAAGGTGGGAGTAGATAAAAGGAAATGGTTCCCTTCCCTGGCCCCTGGAAATGACTCCCAGGACCCAAGATTGCCCCTATGCAGGACCCACACGAACAGTATGTGAGCATCCCTCGACTTGAACAACGTGAAAAGTTAAAAATAAGCCCCTCCCCCTCCTACAAGTATACTATGAAAAGGGTAATATTTATTATAGCATTTTTCTTACTTGCGAGTTGAAGACTGATGTACATAGACGTCCTTCCTTGAGAGCCGATGAAATTGAAATGAACGAGAGAAAATTCGTTTGGCGTGGCTTTAGTGACGTCAAGATTAACTTTGTACCGTATCAGAATGATAAAAGTGATTATAGACTTTACTTATTTACACGGTTCACAGATTACTGGCAATCATCTACAAACATTTGTATGATTTGAACTTAATGAGAACTTTGAATAACAATCACGTGCAAGGTTAAAAACCTTTATTATTGACAACCATGAGTGATATCTAACAGAGTTAATCACAGATGGATCACGAGTTTATGTGTTTAAGTTTAAATGATATTGACGATAGAAAAAAATAAACCGATAATCACGAGAACTGATGGGTTATTGAACGCTTGCCCTATTACAAACTGAACTTGTATTTGTAAATATATATATAAACAATTTGGAAACGTTATTACTTAGAGATAACCAGAGAACGTCGAAAACATTTATTTTGTTATTAGAATTTAATACTAAAAAATAAAATAAACTGCAACTTTAGAGATTAATACCTTGAACTGCACAATTATTATTATTATTATTATTATTATTGTATAGATTTAATGTTCACGGTGAGAACATTGACCATGCACCACCTATATGCAATAAAGCACACGTACTTATGGAAAAAAAATGGTTCCGCCTATACTAAATAAAGTACTTATATATAAATCCCTATGTTTCCTTTTTATATATATTATAATTGTTGCTACTGAAAGTGTCTTTTATAGTAATTAATTGTGTGATTTTACGTGTGTGTGTGTGTGTGTGTGTGTGTGTGTGTGTGTGTGTTTGCGATTTTTAAAAAGTTTGGACGAGCAGCGAAAACTGTAAGTTATTATTGTAGTTGATATATATATTCACACATATTCACTGACGCGCCTTTTGTACATTAATATTTAAACCTAGGGCTAACGAACAAATGTAAAATTGTAATTTACTTTAAAAGTATAACACATAATCGTTAACGTGCCACCACAGACATTTACATTGAAACGTGAGAAAAAAGTGATTAATTGTAAAATATTTTAGCATTAATGCCGCACCTATGTTTAAAATGCTATTAATGTTGCGCGCTTACACAAAGATTTATTTTTATTATAGCAAGCATTTACGGAAATAATTTTAAAATGCAATTGCACCTAACACATATTGGTTACGCATTTGTTATAATTGCAATTACGCGAAAGCGAAATAAAAATTAGTGTGTTCACCTAACACATATCGGTTGCACTTTTTAAAATTGCACTAACGCGAAAGCGAAATAAAAATTACTGTGTGCACCTAACACATGTTGGTTGTACTTTTTAAAATTGCACGTACGCGAACATGAAATAAAACTTATTGTGTGCACCTAGCACATACTGGTTGTACTTTTTACAATTGCATTTATGCGAACGCGAAATAAAAATTAGTGTGTTCACCTAACACATGTTGGTTGTACTTTTTACAATTGTACGTACGCGAAAGCGAAATAAAAATTACTGTGTTCACCTAGCACATACTGGTTGTACTTTTTACAATTGTACGTACGCGAAAGCGAAATAAAAATTAATGTGTACACCTAGCACATACTGGTTGCACTTTTAAAATTGTATGTACGCTAATACGGGCACCAACTTACATTTGAGAACGCGTTATAAAATAGTTCGTGTTATATAACTTTTGCGGACAAATTAGTTGCCTGGCACAAAATTTTAAATTGCCTATTTATTATTAAGCTAACCTAAGATGGCTATACTCGCTAACGCGCCTTTACTTGAAAACCACATTTTTTTTTACTATGCTATTGTAACGTAACCGTCGCTAACGCGCCTTTACTTGAAAACCATATGGTTCCTTAATAAACTAACCTAAGCTGGATATACCTGCTAACGCCACCTATGGTATTGTGACCGTCGGTAACGCGCCTTTATTTTAATGGAGCATTGTTAACCTATGATAATAATGTATAAAATAATTATTATTTTGTTTTAACTTGCTGCTACGCGTTTGCTAATACTGAATAATTGCTTGGAAATGCACACCGGCTTGGCCCTCCCCCTGAACCACATGGTTGCGCGACGGTTTTACCCTGCCCTAAACCACTTGGTTGCGCGACGGTTTTACCCTGCCCTAAACCACTTGGTTGCGCGACGGTTTTACCCTGCCCTAAACCACTTGGTTGTGCGACGGTTTTACCCTGCCCTAAACCACTTGGTTGCGCGACGGTTTTACTCTGCCCTAAACCACTTGGTTGCGCGATGGTTTTATCCTGCCCTAAACCACTTGGTTGCGCGTATGCTTTACCCTGCCCCGACCACATAAACGCACCCACGTTTTTCACATGTACACCGACTGCTACATGTTTAGAACTAATAAATGTAATTATTGTACGCATGCTTTCGTATAAATGCAAGTATTTTTCCCGAATGGACTTGCACTGCTACACATTAATATTAATAATTGTATGAATGCTTCCGTATAAATGCAAGTATTTTTCCCAAATGGACTTTTACTGCTACATGTTTAAAACTAATAAATATACGTATGTTTTCGTATAAATCCACGCACGTTTTTTTTTCACGAATGGACACCGACTGTTACACATTAATATTAATAAATGTATGAATGCTTCCGTATAAATGCAAGTATTTTTCCCAAATGGACTTTTACTGCCACGGCTTTAAAAACTAATAAATGTAATTAATGCACGCATGCTTCCGTATAAATGCACGCACGCATGGACACCAATTGCCACGCTTTTAAAATTAATTACTGCTATATTTTTATGCACCTACATTAACAAATACGCAATATAATTGATTTTAAAACACGGAAAACAACATTAGCTTGCGATCGGCTAACATTCATATGTGGAAATACCTTTAAATAGTGTAGGCCACCATCATTTGCTTAACGCACATACTGACGCACATAGTAACGAATACGATTTTCATAAGTATTCATAAAATAAATGTAGAAAAAAAGATTATCAATTTGAATTATTTTATTTCTAGTACATACTAAATAATTTAATGCTAAAAATGATATTAAACTTACCTTTATATATAATCTTCTTTAATTACATCTCGAATCCACTTTTGAACCTTACATATTCTAATAAACGCGTGGACAGGAAGTGACTCAACTTCCTGTAGCAGTGTTGGTAAATCTTAATACATTGTGTTTAGTTAGAGAATGGTAATGGAAGATTTTTGATTTAAAGAGATTAATAAATAAGAAATTATTATGAAATGGGGAATTGTTTTTGGTATATTTTATTTACAAGTGCGGAAAAAGTATATGTATTGCCTAGTTTGTAAAATAAAAATAAATAAAAATGCTTTAGGTCATTTTGTATTGTAGCCTATAGGAATATGAGCCGATTCACTACCCTTTATGATATTTAGACTGCAAAACACAGATTATAATGTAGCACATTTGATTATTTTATGGATTTTGCGATGAATTATATACGCAAACTAGAATGCGAAGACAATTTAGTAAGACACAATGTGTTAGTAACAGACAACTTACTAAGACACATTGTGTTAGTCAAAGACTATGCAGTAAGACACAATGTGTTAATGAAAGACTATTTAGGGGTAATCAGGGGTTAGTTATGGAATACTAAAGATAGGCATGGGGTAATTAGGGTATACTAAAGATAATCAAGGGGTAGTTATGGAATACTAAAGATGGTCAGGGACTATTTAGGGGGTATTAAGAATAATTAAAGGGTAGTTAGCCCTTAGTAAGGATATTTAAGGACTATTAGGGGATAATTAAAGGGTAGTTAGCCCATACTAAGGATATTCAAGGACTATTTAGGGGATACTAAAGGTAGTCAAGGGGTATACTAAGAATAAAAAAGGACTATTCAAGGAATATTCAAAGGATTTAGGGGATATTCAAGGAATATTCAGGGGATATTAAAGGAATATTTATGGTATATTCAAGAACTATTTAGGGGCAAGCTTAATTATAGAGTACAGAATGAGGGCCATTTGTTATGCGATACTTAGTTTCAGAATAAATATTACGGTGGGGGAGCAGTACAGAATGAGGACCTTTTCTATTGGTATATTTAGTTTGAGAATAAATATTGCTGTAGGCTGCAGTACAGAATGGGGTCCATTTGTTTTGGTATATTTAGTTTAAGTATAAATTTTGCGGTTGGCCGCAGTACAGAATGAGGGCCTTTTCTATTGGTATATTTAGTTTGAGAATAAATATTGCTGTAGGCTGCAGTACAGAATGGGGTCCATTTGTTTTGGTATATTTAGTTTAAGTATAAATTTTGCGGTTGGCCGCAGTACAGAATGAGGGCCTTTTCTTTTGGTATATTTAGTTTGAGAATGAATATTGCTGTAGGCTGCAGTACAGAATGAGGGCCTTTTCTTTTGGTATATTTAGTTTGAGAATGAATATTGCTGTAGGCTGCAGTACAGAATGAGGGCCTTTTCTTTTGTTATATATAGTTTCAGAATAAATTTTGCGCTTGGCAGCAGTACAGAATGAGACCCTTTTCTTATGGTATATATAGTTACAGAATAAATTTTGCGATGAGCAGCAGTATAGAATGAGGGCCTTTTTTTTACTATAATTAGATTAAGAATAAATTTTACGATGGGGCAGAATGGTCCTTAGCTTATTTCAGAATTGGAATAAGGCTACATAGATATGTACTGTTAACGCAAATGCGTATAAAATGGGCTTTAGGGTATTTTACAATTGGAATAAGGTCACATAGATGTGTACTGTTAACGCAAAAAACGTATAGATTGGGCTTTAGGATATTTTAGGATTTGGAATAAGCCTACATAGATATGTACTGTTAACGCAAATACGTATAGAATGGGCTTTAGGATATTTTAGGATTGGAATAAGCCTACATAGATATGTACTGTTATTGCAAAGGGATATAGAATGGGAATTGGAAAAAAAAATGCGCAGAGACATATTGTTTTATAATTTCGTTTGCAGACGACCTAATACCATACTGAATGCTTTTGAATAAGACCGCTAAGTGGCAATATTTAACATGTGACTGCGTGAAAACATGGGTGAACTTGTTGAATATAATGATATATATATATATATATATATATATATATATATTATCATAATATTTTATTTGGCATTATTTTGTATGTCTAGACATATATGATTACAGTACTAAAGACGGAGTTTTGTTTTTTGTACATCCATTAACGAAGAACTTAAGACATGAACTGAGGTTTTGCGCGCGTTGAAAACCCGGATGAATTGACCTTTCTACGATTAGATAAACTTATTGAACGATGAAACATCATGTGACGATGTGTAATTTTGAACATTGATACATGACTAAACACCATGTGACGATGAGTAATTTTGTCCCTTGATACATGATTAAACATCATGTGATAAGTAATTGGGGTTATTGACGTATGACTAAACATCATGTGATAAGTAATTTGGGGTTACAACAGATGAATAAGCATCATATGACATTGCCACAAGTAATGTTGATTTTACATATTGTGAACATGTGATGGGAACGCTATGATAAGATATTATAAAAGAAACTGTTAACGTACTACGAAATAAGATAGATAGGATATTGAACTTATATGATTAAAAATCCTTGTAACTAATTAAGATTGGTAGAGCGTTGAATACACAAGCGAGAGATTACCAATGATAAATAAAACTGAATTTATCATTATAGATGTTTTGAACTTTGAAAACTTGTTGTTTTCGAAATAATATTTGTTTTAATAGGTCGGTTTAAAATATCATGTGGTTTGACTACAACATGATAGCATATTGTTTACGTGTTTTCCGTATATGATGTGCTTATGATGACGAGTTGTTTTTGAAATTATATTTGAAAAAATATAATGATCATGTGATATGACGTTGGTGATAAAATGTTTCCTTATATACTGGGGTTTGAAGAGAAGTTGTTCATAGAGGCATCAACGCTGTAGAGTCGATTAAAAGTTAAGTAGAGAGGCAGATTTGAGATGGATTCTAATATTGAACCAGCAATGAAGAAGTTTAAGTCTTCAGATTATTTTTCTGAAATTTTCATAGACGCTCCGGAATCTCCAGAAATAATTATTGAGGAGGAGATTATTCATCTTAGAGATGAACCGGTTTTAATTCCAACATCACCAGTGGGATCACCTTCATTATTGAGAGCATCAAATACTGGACCATTGTTTGGTACAACATTAAAAGTACCAGCAATGAAATGGACGCTGGATGCTGAGAAAGAAGAAGCAAGACAATTACCACCATTGATATATGTGGAGAATGAGGAAGCAAGACCCCCATCACCAGATTTATTTATTGAAGAGGAGGAAGAAGAAGAAGGAAGACCACCGGAACAACAACATCCATTGATACATGTGGAGGAGGAGGAAGCAAGACCCCCATCACCAGATTTATTTATTGAAGAGGATGAAGAAGCAAGGTTTCCATCATTATATGTGGATGCGGAGGAAGCAAGACCACCATCACCAGATTTATTTATTGAAGAGGAGGAAGAAGTAAACCCCCCATCGCCAGACTTATTTAGTGAGGTGGAAGAAGAGGAAATTCTTCGTTTATTTGAGGAATTGGACGAATGTAAACCTGATACACCAATTGCAAGTGTGACACCGTCACCACAAAAGGAACCAATGGATTTATCAGTGCGACGAAAAGAAAAGTGTGAGTGCGGTTTTGATATTGTGGACAAAAACTGTGTACATAAAAGTATTTTAAATTGGAAACCTGAAAATGCATTATTATGTCATGGCTGCCACTTTAATTATTACAATCAGCTTGGACATCATTGTTTGCTGGCTAACCAACTGTCATTAGAGGCGGAAGCATGGCTTATTATGTCAAGTGAAAATGTAAGAAACGATGTATATATTATTTATTTGATGTCACATGCTAATATGTATGTTAATGAACAATTGTTTAAGAAACAATATAATGAATTATTGCAAAATCCGAATTATATTGAGGAATTACCCAATATATTATTAGAGAAAGACAGAAATGTAACATTTAAAGCATGATTTTTGTATATATATATTTTGTTTTGTACATATATTATTTTTTGTATTATTATTATTTTGCTTGTATATATTTTTTGTTAGTGAAATAAATATTTAACCAAAATTTTATTTTTGATTTTTTTATTTATTATTAAAAACTTTTCCTGAATAATAATAATAAAAATAGGTAATATACTATTATTGGGTATAAGAATTGGTATTTACAATGAACTTTATTTAATCCGAAGAAACTTATTTTCCAAATACACAAATTGTAAATTATAAAAAGTTATACGTTAATTAGAAATGGAATATGAAAACTAAAAAAAAACTTTTTGCATATACATATGGTATAAAAATTTCAAAACAAGTTTAAAACAAAATGAAAACGAAAATACAAGTTTAAAACAAAATGCAAAATGAAAATAAAAATACAAGTTTAAAAACAAAATTGCAAAAAAAAAACGCAAACTAAAAAAAAGTTTTTCACATGCATGCATTATAAAATGCACAAGTAAATTTTATTTTGTTATATGCACATGTTAAAGTTTTTTTACTTGCATGATTTAATTTTCACAGAATACTTTAAGTATAATAATAATATTGTAAAACGCATTTACACAAAAGAAAAACACATTTAATGAAATAATAATAAAATGAAAACAAGTAATATACAGTGATAAAATTTTATTCACAATAAGATATACACACAGATACATTTGTATTTTTAATAATGTTAACATTCTTTGTTATATTGTTTAATACATTCAAGATTTATATTAGTATATGCACAATTACATATTGAACAGTTTTCCACTAATTTATACACATTGCTTTTATTATTTACTAATTGATTAACAAAAGAGTTTCCATTACAACTTTTTAAAATGCGGATTATATAGTAAATCTTTTTGTAAAAATAATTTGGTAATTAATTCAATGTTGTCTTTGTTTAATAACATGTTATATAATGCCCATGTAAATTCCCAATCATCAATTTCAGTATCAGAATGCACTGTTGCAAATTCTATATATAAATCATCAAAAGTTTGTGCGCTTACCATTGTACGCCATGCATTATAGCATAACATATTATAGTCCGAAGTAATACAATCATGTTCTTCTATTTTGCTCCTGTTTTGAAAACATCCGTAACACAAAAGTTCTCGATGTGGTTTCCAACGGGCAACACACATTAACACACAGTGTTCTTTTATAGAAAAAGAAGAACAATGATATTCGCATTCCTCGTATCTATTTAGGAAAATACACCGATGTTTACAATAACGATTCTTGAAACACATTTTTGTCCTTTTCCAGGTATGCTTCTCTTAAATCAAAAATATGATAATCATTAAATGTAATTTCCTGGTATGTATAGTTAAATTTGTTTATAAGATTTAGAATATTGTTGGTATTTATATATTTTACATGAATTTTCAAATATTGTTTTAATATTTGATCACGTGTTGATTTTTTAATTAGGAAATTCCACACAACAGTATTTAATTCCTCATCGGTTTCAGTTAAACATTTATGCACAGTTTTATTTTCACTACGATTTGCACAACCTTCACAAAGTAAAGGTTCAGAAAGTTTATAATTTACTAGTAATTGTTTTACACAAATTTCACTTACGTTATTAGGAGTACAATTACACTTTACTTCGTTGAATATAAGATTATCATTAGAAATTGTATCTTGAGTTGTTACTTCATCTTGAAATGGTATTTCAGTTGATTCTCTGAAACTTCTTCTATACACTTGTTCGGGTATTGGCTCCTGTGTTGGAAATATTATGCGACATGTATCATCTTCTTCAGGAATTTCAGAATCATTTGGATTGACAAGTATAATTTTCTTTTGTTTTTCAAGTTGAAACTGTTTTTCACGTGGTGAAATATACTTAGAGTTTACAGTATTACTTTTGGATAATAAAAGATTAGTTTGAATTTCACCTTTTTGTTTTTTATTATGAGAAGTTGAAAATGGTTTTATATGTAGTGATGTATTTCTTTTACGTTTTGCATTAGCGGAAACAGACGGGCTTTGACTGTACATCTTATTACGGTAGAATCCGCTTTATATCAGTATGAACCATGACCTCATTTATAATCACAAACCTGCGCAGAAGATTGAGCATATGCTTCTTTTTCTAGATTTCCTGTAGGAAATCTTATGTGAAAAGGCTTATGCTCAATCTTCTGCGCAGGTTTGTGATTATAAATGAGGTCATGGTTCATACTGATATAAAGCGGATTCTACCGTAATAAGATGTACAGTCAAAGCCCGTCTGTTTCCGCTAATGCAAAACGTAAAAGAAATACATCACTACATATAAAACCATTTTCAACTTCTCATAATAAAAAACAAAAAGGTGAAATTCAAACTAATCTTTTATTATCCAAAAGTAATACTGTAAACTCTAAGTATATTTCACCACGTGAAAAACAGTTTCAACTTGAAAAACAAAAGAAAATTATACTTGTCAATCCAAATGATTCTGAAATTCCTGAAGAAGATGATACATGTCGCATAATATTTCCAACACAGGAGCCAATACCCGAACAAGTGTATAGAAGAAGTTTCAGAGAATCAACTGAAATACCATTTCAAGATGAAGTAACAACTCAAGATACAATTTCTAATGATAATCTTATATTCAACGAAGTAAAGTGTAATTGTACTCCTAATAACGTAAGTGAAATTTGTGTAAAACAATTACTAGTAAATTATAAACTTTCTGAACCTTTACTTTGTGAAGGTTGTGCAAATCGTAGTGAAAATAAAACTGTGCATAAATGTTTAACTGAAACCGATGAGGAATTAAATACTGTTGTGTGGAATTTCCTAATTAAAAAATCAACACGTGATCAAATATTAAAACAATATTTGAAAATTCATGTAAAATATATAAATACCAACAATATTCTAAATCTTATAAACAAATTTAACTATACATACCAGGAAATTACATTTAATGATTATCATATTTTTGATTTAAGAGAAGCATACCTGGAAAAGGACAAAAATGTGTTTCAAGAATCGTTATTGTAAACATCGGTGTATTTTCCTAAATAGATACGAGGAATGCGAATATCATTGTTCTTCTTTTTCTATAAAAGAACACTGTGTGTTAATGTGTGTTGCCCGTTGGAAACCACATCGAGAACTTTTGTGTTACGGATGTTTTCAAAACAGGAGCAAAATAGAAGAACATGATTGTATTACTTCGGACTATAATATGTTATGCTATAATGCATGGCGTACAATGGTAAGCGCACAAACTTTTGATGATTTATATATAGAATTTGCAACAGTGCATTCTGATACTGAAATTGATGATTGGGAATTTACATGGGCATTATATAACATGTTATTAAACAAAGACAACATTGAATTAATTACCAAATTATTTTTACAAAAAGATTTACTATATAATCCGCATTTTAAAAAGTTGTAATGGAAACTCTTTTGTTAATCAATTAGTAAATAATAAAAGCAATGTGTATAAATTAGTGGAAAACTGTTCAATATGTAATTGTGCATATACTAATATAAATCTTGAATGTATTAAACAATATAACAAAGAATGTTAACATTATTAAAAATACAAATGTATCTGTGTGTATATCTTATTGTGAATAAAATTTTATCACTGTATATTACTTGTTTTCATTTTATTATTATTTCATTAAATGTGTTTTTCTTTTGTGTAAATGCGTTTTACAATATTATTATTATACTTAAAGTATTCTGTGAAAATTAAATCATGCAAGTAAAAAAACTTTAACATGTGCATATAACAAAATAAAATTTACTTGTGCATTTTATAATGCATGCATGTGAAAAACTTTTTTTTAGTTTGCGTTTTTTTTTTTGCAATTTTGTTTTTAAACTTGTATTTTTATTTTCATTTTGCCTTTTGTTTTAAACTTGTATTTTCGTTTTCATTTTGTTTTAAACTTGTTTTGAAATTTTTATACCATATGTATATGCAAAAAGTTTTTTTTTAGTTTTCATATTCCATTTCTAATTAACGTATAACTTTTTATAATTTACAATTTGTGTATTTGGAAAATAAGTTTCTTCGGATTAAATAAAGTTCATTGTAAATACCAATTCTTATACCCAATAATAGTATATTACCTATTTTTATTATTATTATTCAGGAAAAGTTTTTAATAATAAATAAAAAAATCAAAAATAAAATTTTGGTTAAATATTTATTTCACTAACAAAAAATATATACAAGCAAAATAATAATAATACAAAAAATAATATATGTACAAAACAAAATATATATATACAAAAATCATGCTTTAAATGTTACATTTCTGTCTTTCTCTAATAATATATTGGGTAATTCCTCAATATAATTCGGATTTTGCAATAATTCATTATATTGTTTCTTAAACAATTGTTCATTAACATACATATTAGCATGTGACATCAAATAAATAATATATACATCGTTTCTTACATTTTCACTTGACATAATAAGCCATGCTTCCGCCTCTAATGACAGTTGGTTAGCCAGCAAACAATGATGTCCAAGCTGATTGTAATAATTAAAGTGGCAGCCATGACATAATAATGCATTTTCAGGTTTCCAATTTAAAATACTTTTATGTACACAGTTTTTGTCCACAATATCAAAACCGCACTCACACTTTTCTTTTCGTCGCACTGATAAATCCATTGGTTCCTTTTGTGGTGACGGTGTCACACTTGCAATTGGTGTATCAGGTTTACATTCGTCCAATTCCTCAAATAAACGAAGAATTTCCTCTTCTTCCACCTCACTAAATAAGTCTGGCGATGGGGGGTTTACTTCTTCCTCCTCTTCAATAAATAAATCTGGTGATGGTGGTCTTGCTTCCTCCGCATCCACATATAATGATGGAAACCTTGCTTCTTCATCCTCTTCAATAAATAAATCTGGTGATGGGGGTCTTGCTTCCTCCTCCTCCACATGTATCAATGGATGTTGTTGTTCCGGTGGTCTTCCTTCTTCTTCTTCCTCCTCTTCAATAAATAAATCTGGTGATGGGGGTCTTGCTTCCTCATTCTCCACATATATCAATGGTGGTAATTGTCTTGCTTCTTCTTCTTTCTCAGCATCCAGCGTCCATTTCATTGCTGGTACTTTTAATGTTGTACCAAACAATGGTCCAGTATTTGATGCTCTCAATAATGAAGGTGATCCCACTGGTGATGTTGGAATTAAAACCGGTTCATCTCTAAGATGAATAATCTCCTCCTCAATAATTATTTCTGGAGATTCCGGAGCGTCTATGAAAATTTCAGAAAAATAATCTGAAGACTTAAACTTCTTCATTGCTGGTTCAATATTAGAATCCATCTCAAATCTGCCTCTCTACTTAACTTTTAATCGACTCTACAGCGTTGATGCCTCTATGAACAACTTCTCTTCAAACCCCAGTATATAAGGAAACATTTTATCACCAACGTCATATCACATGATCATTATATTTTTTCAAATATAATTTCAAAAACAACTCGTCATCATAAGCACATCATATACGGAAAACACGTAAACAATATGCTATCATGTTGTAGTCAAACCACATGATATTTTAAACCGACCTATTAAAACAAATATTATTTCGAAAACAACAAGTTTTCAAAGTTCAAAACATCTATAATGATAAATTCAGTTTTATTTATCATTGGTAATCTCTCGCTTGTGTATTCAACGCTCTACCAATCTTAATTAGTTACAAGGATTTTTAATCATATAAGTTCAATATCCTATCTATCTTATTTCGTAGTACGTTAACAGTTTCTTTTATAATATCTTATCATAGCGTTCCCATCACATGTTCACAATATGTAAAATCAACATTACTTGTGGCAATGTCATATGATGCTTATTCATCTGTTGTAACCCCAAATTACTTATCACATGATGTTTAGTCATACGTCAATAACCCCAATTACTTATCACATGATGTTTAATCATGTATCAAGGGACAAAATTACTCATCGTCACATGGTGTTTAGTCATGTATCAATGTTCAAAATTACACATCGTCACATGATGTTTCATCGTTCAATAAGTTTATCTAATCGTACAAAGGTCAATTCATCCGGGTTTTCAACGCGCGCAAAACCTCAGTTCATGTCTTAAGTTCTTCGTTAATGGATGTACAAAAAACAAAACTCCGTCTTTAGTACTGTAATCATATATGTCTAGACATACAAAATAATGCCAAATAAAATATTATGATAATATATATATATATATATATATATCATTATATTCAACAAGTTCACCCATGTTTTCACGCAGTCACATGTTAAATATTGCCACTTAGCGGTCTTATTCAAAAGCATTCAGTATGGTATTAGGTCGTCTGCAAACGAAATTATAAAACAATATGTCTCTGCGCATTTTTTTTCCAATTCCCATTCTATATCCCTTTGCAATAACAGTACATATCTATGTAGGCTTATTCCAATCCTAAAATATCCTAAAGCCCATTCTATACGTATTTGCGTTAACAGTACATATCTATGTAGGCTTATTCCAAATCCTAAAATATCCTAAAGCCCAATCTATACGTTTTTTGCGTTAACAGTACACATCTATGTGACCTTATTCCAATTGTAAAATACCCTAAAGCCCATTTTATACGCATTTGCGTTAACAGTACATATCTATGTAGCCTTATTCCAATTCTGAAATAAGCTAAGGACCATTCTGCCCCATCGTAAAATTTATTCTTAATCTAATTATAGTAAAAAAAAAGGCCCTCATTCTATACTGCTGCTCATCGCAAAATTTATTCTGTAACTATATATACCATAAGAAAAGGGTCTCATTCTGTACTGCTGCCAAGCGCAAAATTTATTCTGAAACTATATATAACAAAAGAAAAGGCCCTCATTCTGTACTGCAGCCTACAGCAATATTCATTCTCAAACTAAATATACCAAAAGAAAAGGCCCTCATTCTGTACTGCAGCCTACAGCAATATTCATTCTCAAACTAAATATACCAAAAGAAAAGGCCCTCATTCTGTACTGCGGCCAACCGCAAAATTTATACTTAAACTAAATATACCAAAACAAATGGACCCCATTCTGTACTGCAGCCTACAGCAATATTTATTCTCAAACTAAATATACCAATAGAAAAGGCCCTCATTCTGTACTGCGGCCAACCGCAAAATTTATACTTAAACTAAATATACCAAAACAAATGGACCCCATTCTGTACTGCAGCCTACAGCAATATTTATTCTCAAACTAAATATACCAATAGAAAAGGTCCTCATTCTGTACTGCTCCCCCACCGTAATATTTATTCTGAAACTAAGTATCGCATAACAAATGGCCCTCATTCTGTACTCTATAATTAAGCTTGCCCCTAAATAGTTCTTGAATATACCATAAATATTCCTTTAATATCCCCTGAATATTCCTTGAATATCCCCTAAATATTCCTTGAATATCCTTTGAATATTCCTTGAATAGTCCTTTTTATTCTTAGTATACCCCTTGACTACCTTTAGTATCCCCTAAATAGTCCTTGAATATCCTTAGTATGGGCTAACTACCCTTTAATTATCCCCTAATAGTCCTTAAATATCCTTACTAAGGGCTAACTACCCTTTAATTATTCTTAATACCCCCTAAATAGTCCCTGACCATCTTTAGTATTCCATAACTACCCCTTGATTATCTTTAGTATACCCTAATTACCCCATGCCTATCTTTAGTATTCCATAACTAACCCCTGATTACCCCTAAATAGTCTTTCATTAACACATTGTGTCTTACTGCATAGTCTTTGACTAACACAATGTGTCTTAGTAAGTTGTCTGTTACTAACACATTGTGTCTTACTAAATTGTCTTCGCATTCTAGTTTGCGTATATAATTCATCGCAAAATCCATAAAATAATCAAATGTGCTACATTATAATCTGTGTTTTGCAGTCTAAATATCATAAAGGGTAGTGAATCGGCTCATATTCCTATAGGCTACAATACAAAATGACCTAAAGCATTTTTATTTATTTTTATTTTACAAACTAGGCAATACATATACTTTTTCCGCACTTGTAAATAAAATATACCAAAAACAATTCCCCATTTCATAATAATTTCTTATTTATTAATCTCTTTAAATCAAAAATCTTCCATTACCATTCTCTAACTAAACACAATGTATTAAGATTTACCAACACTGCTACAGGAAGTTGAGTCACTTCCTGTCCACGCGTTTATTAGAATATGTAAGGTTCAAAAGTGGATTCGAGATGTAATTAAAGAAGATTATATATAAAGGTAAGTTTAATATCATTTTTAGCATTAAATTATTTAGTATGTACTAGAAATAAAATAATTCAAATTGATAATCTTTTTTTCTACATTTATTTTATGAATACTTATGAAAATCGTATTCGTTACTATGTGCGTCAGTATGTGCGTTAAGCAAATGATGGTGGCCTACACTATTTAAAGGTATTTCCACATATGAATGTTAGCCGATCGCAAGCTAATGTTGTTTTCCGTGTTTTAAAATCAATTATATTGCGTATTTGTTAATGTAGGTGCATAAAAATATAGCAGTAATTAATTTTAAAAGCGTGGCAATTGGTGTCCATGCGTGCGTGCATTTATACGGAAGCATGCGTGCATTAATTACATTTATTAGTTTTTAAAGCCGTGGCAGTAAAAGTCCATTTGGGAAAAATACTTGCATTTATACGGAAGCATTCATACATTTATTAATATTAATGTGTAACAGTCGGTGTCCATTCGTGAAAAAAAAACGTGCGTGGATTTATACGAAAACATACGTATATTTATTAGTTTTAAACATGTAGCAGTAAAAGTCCATTTGGGAAAAATACTTGCATTTATACGGAAGCATTCATACAATTATTAATATTAATGTGTAGCAGTGCAAGTCCATTCGGGAAAAATACTTGCATTTATACGAAACCATGCGTACAATAATTACATTTATTAGTTCTAAACATGTAGCAGTCGGTGTACATGTGAAAAACGTGGGTGCGTTTATGTGGTCGGGGCAGGGTAAAGCATACGCGCAACCAAGTGGTTTAGGGCAGGATAAAACCATCGCGCAACCAAGTGGTTTAGGGCAGAGTAAAACCGTCGCGCAACCAAGTGGTTTAGGGCAGGGTAAAACCGTCGCACAACCAAGTGGTTTAGGGCAGGGTAAAACCGTCGCGCAACCAAGTGGTTTAGGGCAGGGTAAAACCGTCGCGCAACCAAGTGGTTTAGGGCAGGGTAAAACCGTCGCGCAACCATGTGGTTCAGGGGGAGGGCCAAGCCGGTGTGCATTTCCAAGCAATTATTCAGTATTAGCAAACGCGTAGCAGCAAGTTAAAACAAAATAATAATTATTTTATACATTATTATCATAGGTTAACAATGCTCCATTAAAATAAAGGCGCGTTACCGACGGTCACAATACCATAGGTGGCGTTAGCAGGTATATCCAGCTTAGGTTAGTTTATTAAGGAACCATATGGTTTTCAAGTAAAGGCGCGTTAGCGACGGTTACGTTACAATAGCATAGTAAAAAAAATGTGGTTTTCAAGTAAAGGCGCGTTAGCGAGTATAGCCATCTTAGGTTAGCTTAATAATAAATAGGCAATTTAAAATTTTGTGCCAGGCAACTAATTTGTCCGCAAAAGTTATATAACACGAACTATTTTATAACGCGTTCTCAAATGTAAGTTGGTGCCCGTATTAGCGTACATACAATTTTAAAAGTGCAACCAGTATGTGCTAGGTGTACACATTAATTTTTATTTCGCTTTCGCGTACGTACAATTGTAAAAAGTACAACCAGTATGTGCTAGGTGAACACAGTAATTTTTATTTCGCTTTCGCGTACGTACAATTGTAAAAAGTACAACCAACATGTGTTAGGTGAACACACTAATTTTTATTTCGCGTTCGCATAAATGCAATTGTAAAAAGTACAACCAGTATGTGCTAGGTGCACACAATAAGTTTTATTTCATGTTCGCGTACGTGCAATTTTAAAAAGTACAACCAACATGTGTTAGGTGCACACAGTAATTTTTATTTCGCTTTCGCGTTAGTGCAATTTTAAAAAGTGCAACCGATATGTGTTAGGTGAACACACTAATTTTTATTTCGCTTTCGCGTAATTGCAATTATAACAAATGCGTAACCAATATGTGTTAGGTGCAATTGCATTTTAAAATTATTTCCGTAAATGCTTGCTATAATAAAAATAAATCTTTGTGTAAGCGCGCAACATTAATAGCATTTTAAACATAGGTGCGGCATTAATGCTAAAATATTTTACAATTAATCACTTTTTTCTCACGTTTCAATGTAAATGTCTGTGGTGGCACGTTAACGATTATGTGTTATACTTTTAAAGTAAATTACAATTTTACATTTGTTCGTTAGCCCTAGGTTTAAATATTAATGTACAAAAGGCGCGTCAGTGAATATGTGTGAATATATATATCAACTACAATAATAACTTACAGTTTTCGCTGCTCGTCCAAACTTTTTAAAAATCGCAAACACACACACACACACACACACACACACACACACACACACACACGTAAAATCACACAATTAATTACTATAAAAGACACTTTCAGTAGCAACAATTATAATATATATAAAAAGGAAACATAGGGATTTATATATAAGTACTTTATTTAGTATAGGCGGAACCATTTTTTTTCCATAAGTACGTGTGCTTTATTGCATATAGGTGGTGCATGGTCAATGTTCTCACCGTGAACATTAAATCTATACAATAATAATAATAATAATAATAATAATTGTGCAGTTCAAGGTATTAATCTCTAAAGTTGCAGTTTATTTTATTTTTTAGTATTAAATTCTAATAACAAAATAAATGTTTTCGACGTTCTCTGGTTATCTCTAAGTAATAACGTTTCCAAATTGTTTATATATATATTTACAAATACAAGTTCAGTTTGTAATAGGGCAAGCGTTCAATAACCCATCAGTTCTCGTGATTATCGGTTTATTTTTTTCTATCGTCAATATCATTTAAACTTAAACACATAAACTCGTGATCCATCTGTGATTAACTCTGTTAGATATCACTCATGGTTGTCAATAATAAATGTTTTTAACCTTGCACGTGATTGTTATTCAAAGTTCTCATTAAGTTCAAATCATACAAATGTTTGTAGATGATTGCCAGTAATCTGTGAACCGTGTAAATAAGTAAAGTCTATAATCACTTTTATCATTCTGATACGGTACAAAGTTAATCTTGACGTCACTAAAGCCACGCCAAACGAATTTTCTCTCGTTCATTTCAATTTCATCGGCTCTCAAGGAAGGACGTCTATGTACATCAGTCTTCAACTCGCAAGTAAGAAAAATGCTATAATAAATATTACCCTTTTCATAGTATACTTGTAGGAGGGGGAGGGGCTTATTTTTAACTTTTCACGTTGTTCAAGTCGAGGGATGCTCACATACTGTTCGTGTGGGTCCTGCATAGGGGCAATCTTGGGTCCTGGGAGTCATTTCCAGGGGCCAGGGAAGGGAACCATTTCCTTTTATCTACTCCCACCTTTTTAGCATGTAGCTTCTAATCAATTATATATGCTCACATACTGTTCGTATAGGTCCTGCATAGGGGCTATGGGTCCTGGGGTCATTTCCAGGGGTCATCCATTGTGGTCCTGCACAGGGGCCATTTCCAGGGACCATCCACTGTAGTCCTGGGAACCATTTCCTTTTATCTACTCCCACCTTTTTAACAGTTAGCTTCTAATCAATTATATATGCTCACATACTGTTCGTATAGGTCCTGCACAGGGGCCATGGGTTGGGGTCATTTCCAGGGGCCATATTTTTACCAATGAGTAATATTTTACATATTACGAACCATTACATAAGCTGCAAGCAGGGACCATTTCCTTTTATCTTCTCACACTTTTTTAGCAAGGAGTATGGCTTGCCATACAAAACAATAAAAATAAGCTCACATCTTTTTAACAGGTAGCTTCTATTGAAGCGTAGGAATAAATAATATAGGTCCTGCACAGGGGCCATGGGTCCTGCATAGGGGCTATGGGTCCTGGGGGCCATTTCCAGGGGTCATCCATTGTGGTCCTGCACAGGGACCATCCACTGTGACCTTCGTAGTGGTCATTCAACCTTTCCTTTCGTCATCTATCTCCAGGAAAAAAAAAAAACCTGACCCTATTTCATCACCTCCTTCGATAGTCCCCTTATCCATAGTTAAACAGTAGATATGTGCTATCTCTTATCAAGGCGCGGCATCTCTTTTATGGATACCTCACTAAATCTATACTACTTCTTCATTCCCTAGTAGGTTGTGTGTATGCAACTCAAAAGTTGCATTTAATTTGTGATAATTAGCATAGTAATCACTGCTTTTACAGTTTACGGAAATGAACTTTTGAAACTGTACTCAAAATCTGAGATATAGGTATTCTCTCGTAAGTATATGTTAACGTACACGCTGGGGGATACGCTCCTAGTGAGCAGACATGTTAATGAATGTGATTTTTAGGTGAATAAGCGAATAATTCAAGATTTGTTTCAGCATTTGTTAATACGACTGGTTCTCCGTGTCATTGTCCGTGTCTGTATAAGCATTTCAACTGGAGCAGGTTTTTTTTAAAGTTAACCCTTCATTTTTCCATCTTTTCGCTGTACATTTTGCTGTCCACGCTAATAATGTTGTCTGAAAAACTTTACTTTATTTGAATAATGTTTTACTTTATTTGAATAACGTAGTCCATAGTGCATCAACTCATCTTCAACCTAACAGTAAAGTAATTTTTAAGTGTTGACTTTCCGTGCCCATCACGAAATCGATATTTGGAGAAAAAAGTCGTGATGATCACAGCTTTAGCGGGAAGTAGAAGCACAAGCTCGAAATTTGAATTGAGAGATTTTAAATATTTGGCCTTCGATTTGACCTTGATATGAGAAATCGGGACCAGCAACAATCCATATCTTATTTGATAGGCTAATATCTAGATTTTCTTAAAAAAAAAAAATGTCCGGTTTAACTGATAATTTTAGTGGTTTTCACAAGACTGAAGTAGGTTTCTTTTCGCAACCTGTATGTATTAATGCAAAGTGGAAGCTTTCAATATGAGTGGAAAAATTAACATATGCTTGTGATCATGGCTATCGCTCAAGCCGAATTATTAACTAAATAAACCTTAGAGAGCTACGGGGACAAGAGTGAGTACAACATTAAAACACGTTCAGAAAGGTTTAGTGGGGTGTGTGTATGTCAGACAATATATATGTGCATAGTTATTGTCGGTAGATTTATTAAATTAATAAATCTCTTATTTATTACAGATGTCACACACACACACACGCATATATATATATATATATATATATATATATATATATATATATATATATATATATATATATATATATATATATATATATATATATATGGGGGTAAGGCATTTATTGTCTCATTTTGAAATTTGAACGTCCAGACTATGTCCTTTGGCCTAATTTTATCCCCCCCAATATTGATTATCTAATTCGCACACTGATTACATTCTCAGGCTTTAATATAGCAGGATTAAATACCTCAACACATTGCCCCCATAAGTATCATTCCTACATTCAGATACTAGAATTTTTTTTTCTTTATACACGTTCAACAATTTTTACACCACTAATATTACTTAGAAATTTATAGTGAAAGGAAAACAAATTATAAGTTGTTATTATTATTATTATTATTATTATTATTATTATTATTATTATTTGTTGTTATTCTTATTGATGTGATAATGTAATATGTTCAAATTAATTTAATTGAAGCGACTGTAAAGTAGTTTATATTAAAGTGTTATCATTATGATAATAATGTTTGAATTGGAAATACAGCATGGTTTTAGTAGTCATTCGTTTTATAAACAGGATGCTTCTGATACTTGAAACACTGGAAATATGTTGGAAATGTCCAAGTCAACTCCTGCAGACCCTGTTAACTTTCGTTACTATTATTTACGATCAGCTAGATTTAATTTTAGTGGCGTTACAAGACGAGGGTTAAGGGGGCTTTGCGCCCATCCTTAAATTCTAGTAGAAGATATTGGGAACTCCGAAGGAGCGTAAAGTTTATTTATTCTGCCTAAGTTTATAAGCGACTCAAGGGTGAAACACTTGTTAATGAAAGCAATGCTGTGTATACACTGCCTTGCTTCTGACAAAATATGAAGTGCTTTGTAACCTTTAGACACTTTTCCTATTTTTTTTGTCACCCTTGGTTGTGTAAGGCGCCCTCGAACAAACAAAGAAGCGGTAATATTACAGTCAAGGGGCGCTATAAATATATTAGGTATTTCTTTTGTTATCTAACCATAACCGCCTATGGTCATCTTTGGTAGAATAAAAAATACTACGTGATATTCCATTCACGATGGAGGAAATGATGCTCTAATTATATTTCTTATTCGTTTTGTCTGCCAGGGGTGCCCACAAAGGGCATCATTGAAATATTTGGGGGGTTAAAAATCTATATAAATATGTTTGAGGGGGTGTGAAAATTAATCGAAAAGATTTTTTTCATGAAAGAACACCTAAGGATAGACAATTGAGGGAGGGTGCGTCATCGACATGAGGGGGTGAGCACCACTGTTGTCTGCCCTGCTTGTCAGAAATTATATACTTTCTGTTGAGAGGGTGCTGAAAAATAAAACGTCGTACCCCCTCCTACATTTTAAATTTCGTTACGTGGTTGCTCAAATCATTACTAAATAAAGCACTTCAAACTAACAAGGAGAAAGCAGACTTTGGTAAATGAACTTTGGGGTCATTGTTTACAAGGTGATAGCGCACATTTACAGTGTTCATATCACAAACTGGGAGAGCGCAATGGCCTAATATAGCGGAGAAAAAGTTTTCGACTCGCCGCATGTATCATACGATGCGCAATGTTATCAAGTAACGGCGTGGCAGAGTCAGTAGCGTGTGACTCACGTACGAAGGGTCCCGGGTTCGATTCCCGCTGGGGTTAACTTGTTTTGTTCTTTGCTTCAACCAATAAAGGAGCCATTTGAAGCTACGAGTAAAATGTTAATTCACCATATGCTTATAATAAATTAAAACAATAGAAATATTCAAATCAGTTGTAAAGTCTTTCAATGTTAAATGTTAACTAGGAACAAAATGTAATCTATTTCACAAATATATTGATATCACGAGTTCCCGGCGGGAGCTCATGTGGTTCAGATTCCTCGTTAATCAGTAGGTCCACGTCTCATGTAGCCTCGCTACTGAACGGGACGCTAAACTAAAATCACCTCACCACGAGTTATATAACGAGTTACCACAGTCGTTATATATAAAAAAGGTCTTGACCTTTTTGTGTATACTGTTGACAGTGTGGGAATTACAAGGGGGATGAAGGAAATCCCCTTTGGTAACACTGGATGTTGTTGTAACCAAAGAAGATTTCCCCCTTACTTCCCTTGCAATCAGCGGCCCAAATCTGTTTTCAACATTGGAGGGGACGGATAAGACGGTTCCCATATTTTTAAAGTGATGTTCAAAATATTTATGAAGTTGAAAAACAATGCTGTGGAAGATTAGAGAAGCAAGAGTTGTCTTCAACATTAGAAGGCGGGCAGATTTGAGGCTTATTCTGGGGGAATATCAATTTCATCTCACTTTCTTTTGTGGCAATCGGACATAAATCATCACGTTTCTCCCCAAAAAACACATTTCAAATCGGATTATTGGGGGGTACAGTCCCCCAGTTGCAAGATTAGAGGGGACACGTCCCCCTTATCCTCCGTGCCATTTGCGCTAGTAATTGGCACACTGTCAACAGATGTAGACACGAAGTGTCAAGAACATTTTTTACACTACTGTGATAACCATAATAAAACTCGTGATATCAATATGTTTATGAAATAATTACATCTTAGTTAACAGGCAACATTGAAAGGTTTTACAACTGATTTGAACATTTCTATTGTTTTAATTTATTATAAACATATGGTGAATTAACATTTTACTTGTAGCTACAAATGGCTACTTTATTGGTTGAAGCAAAAAAATAGAAAGAAATTGACTCCAGCAGGGATCGACCCCGGGAACCTCTCTACGTCAGTCACAGACGCTACCGACTGTGCAACGCCGTCACTTGACAAATTCGCACATCGTACGATATATGTGGCGAGTCGAAAACTTTAAGACGCTTTTTCTCCGCTATATTAGGCCATGGCGTTCTCCCAGTTTGTAATATGAACACTTTAAATGTGCGCTATCAGCTTGCAAACAATGATCCCAAAGTTTATTTACCAAAGTCTCCTTTCCCCTTGTAAGATGTCTAAGGTTACTACGTTATTTAAGGGTGGCACATTGATTAATATTATGATTATTATTATTATTATTATTATTATTATTATTATTATTATTATTATTATTATTATTAAATATGAATGTCTTTGGAGCGCCAAAATTATGTGACAAATCATTACATGTGGAGGTTTAAGATGAGTGGTCATAGGGGAGGAAAAAACAGAATTTTTCTGTCTCACTCTCTAAGGTAAAGATTATGTGCTGAAGGTAAGAACCATCATCATTCTACAACTGGTTGCTTTTACGTAGAATATCAGTTACGTGAGTTCTCCTCCTTCGGGCTACTTACCTCATGTGGTAAATTCAAAACAATTTCAATTTAAAACAAATACATTGGAAAACTTTTCCGTAATTAAATCTATATATAGGGAAAATTAAACATTTAACAGGGAAATCTGTTATCAAAGTGTCCAAAAAAGTAGATAGAAGACTATCTAGTGATAAACATTGTAAAATTCTCCAAATTAGAATTAACATTTACTGGAAAACATTCGTTATGCACCAATGAGCATGTAGTGAGCAGTGAGCGTAGGGGAAATAATTACGATGTTTGCAAAGAAAAATTAGGGACACTAATGCAAGTGCGACAACGACATCATTATGAGTTACGTGTTGTTATGAGTTCTACACATATGTTACAATTTCATCCTTTCCCACATAAAAAAGTAAAATAACCATAGTAGTAGAAATGAAAATTGCACTTTCATGGGGCTCGAACCAACTACCTCCGGCATACAGACTCTTTGCTTTAACTATTTTTTAAACTTCCTCTCATTTTTTTTCTATTTTAACCACTTCTCAGGACTACTAGACACGACAGGGACACGAACACAGAAACATCGAGGACAGTTAAAATTCCACCCTTGCTCTTCAGAGGGACTCGAACCCCCAAAGGGCTTCACCTCACGATCATCAGCCTAACGCCTCAGACCGCTCGGCTACGCTCACCGGCTAACTATTTGAGCTATTCACTTTCTTACGTGAAATGAACCTGCTCTACGGTAAACACGATTTTCATTATGATCGTGCTACCAATTTGTTCTTTTCGATAGGCAATTTCAACTGTTAACTCTGTCTGTTCGTTAATACTTCCATAGATTCATATAGTTGGAGTTCGCAGTTAATGCACTCAATAAGACATATTAGGAATATTTCGTTACAATTTTCGTTTGTAGATTTAATCTACATTTCTCTCAATGATATAGATGTCGCTACTACGTGTTTAACTGCAGAATTCCCTCGCGTTCTTGAAAATTTCGCCCTTTAGCAGAGTTGGTAATTTTTGTGATTTCGGTCGATTTAATGGTTTTTGCTTGTAATTTATTTTAAGCTAATATCTAACACAAATATTATAAACGGGTTTGTTATTAACCTTTCCTGCTGGGGAAGCCTTCCGAAATTTCGAACATATAAAAAAAATGGAGATATTTTCAAAAAACTTCAAAATGAAGCGACGCGTCATTTATTTTGCTCACAGATGTACCACGGGACAAACTGACGTTTCGATAAAAAGTTTCTCTGATATTCTTCTAATTTCTGCAACACCCTTGTAACTTCTACAATATGAAGCTGAAACTTGTAATTATCATATACATATTCTTCCTGTAGCCTAATACAAATATATCAACTTCAGTGAAACAAAATATTTAAAAAATATGTCTCGTGGTTCAGCAACTTTCCCTATGTAATATTATATGGAACAAAATGTATCCAGTTCGGTTCACCACTGTAACGTATTCTTGCTGCTCCTTGTCTCTTGCGCCCAGCGTATGTAACTTCAATGATAACTGAATTTATATTGCAACTTCGTTCTTTCACAGACGAACTCTGCTGACATTGTGTTTGTTTACAAGAGCTTCTAAAGAGCAAAGTATGTGAATCACTACGTCATCATTTTTAACAGTTGAAAGTTAAAAACAGTTTGATGGAGAAGCAAAATAAAATGTGCTGCACGGAAACGAATGTTAATTTAAGCTAATGTTAGTTTATACTGTCTCCAAAAATCGACCACAAATTTTCAAGGGAAAGAGGGACTTCTAAAAAACTCAATAATTGGAATGTCAATTTTTCTACAGGTATGTACGTATATTAAATACTTTTTAAATGTTATTATGATAATATTGTGTTATTGATTTCATTATATTCACTTGCAACACCGAGCCAACCATATTGAAATTATCATATCCTAAAAATTTCTTGGTTCGTTGATGAAATGTAGAAGAGACGAAATTTTGATAGGAGCTTAGTATTCATTTAATAGTTTTTATGAAATTTTCCAAAACGAAACTAAAGTGACGAAACCACAAATAATTCTGTTTTAAACAGCCTAGAAATACTGTAACTACGGAAAATATAATACTCAAACACGGTCACAAAATGAAAATGGATCAATTAAAACTACTTTGTTAGCTAATTGCCTGATTTTCTTATGGTGTTGCGCAAAGTCCACAACCAGCGGCAGAAGGAGGGAAACGAATATGGCTTCCATACGGCTGAAAACATACACATATGTAATTCTTATATCATATTTTTCTTGTATTTTGAAGCTTGGCTCATAGCAAAAGGAAGGACATAATGACCCACGCTCACTCTAATAACTAAAGTATATCAGAGGCATTCTATTAAATTCACACAAGTGAGTTACATTTTGTGTTCTTTGCACTATATTTTCCCCTCTATATGCTACCAAATTTCATATCTTTACGTTTAGCTGTTCAAACGAAAGATCCAATAAGACTAGAGTGACTACACGCCCCGATTAGTCAGGATTGTCACGTTTCGGGAACATGAAATACTGTCTCGATTTTTGAAAGGGAATTACACATTTTGTCCTGATTTTTTAAAAATGAATAAAATATGTTATCGAGATTTCTAAAAAAGAATAAAACATTTTGTCTCGATATTTTTTTTTACATCACGTACACAACTTTTATAGTTTACTTTAGTACAATCATTAATTTAGACTGATCAGTAAGATAGTATTTTATTACAGTATAAATTTGCAGAAAATGCGAAGTAAAAATTGCATTTATACATTTACAATCTTTTTAAAAATGTCCTAAAAAGTGTAACTGAAAGTGTAGGGAAACATATTCTTCATAATAGCCTGATTTTGTTTTCAAAGTTATTAAAAAGTCTGTGAAGTTGGCCGTCATTTTCAAATTTCGACACGAAATCAATCGTTTGTTTTTTGTTTGTTATTGATTGTTTTGAAGGGAAAATCATTTATTTAGAAAAACGTAAAGAGATGTTTACAAAGTAAAGTTGGGGTGCAGCTAACTTCACTCTGGTCTCTCAAATTTCAATTTTGATTGAAAATCCAAGCCAAGCGTTTGTTATTGATTCTTATGAAGAAAAATCATTCATTTCGTAAATTATAAAGAGATATTTACACTTCCACTGCCCTCCCATACACTTTCAAATTTCTATCTAAAACCGTAGCGAATTGTTTGTTTTTCGTTTTTAATTGCTCGTTCTGAAGAAAAAAATGATTCGAAGATCGTAAAGGAGAATTTACAAAATAAAGTTGGGATCCGACTAAATTTACCCTACTTACAAATTTCGATTGAAAACCAAGATCAATGCTTGATACACGTTTGTTGCTGATCATTTTGAAGAAAGACTGGTTTGTTTCGAAAAACATAAAGAATGTTCAGAAAAGAAATGAGTGATGTAACTTCACACTGGCGCCATTTTAAAATTTCGATTCAAAACTCAAGGGAATATTTTGTTTTTCCTTTGTTATTGATTATTTTGAAGATAAAATAGTTTGTTTCGAAAAATAGAAAGATATTTACAAAATAAATTTCGATTGTGGCCAAATTCACCTTGATCCCTTTAATTACACATTTCGATTCGAGATCATAATCAATCTCCTGAAATGGGTTTGTTGTTGATTATTTTGAAGAAATGTAGTTCGTTCATCATAAGGATATAAGGATATATTTACGAAGTAGAATTGATAAAGGTGGTTTGGTTTGATTGTTTTGAAGAAAAAAAATAACTTGTTTCGAAAACCCAGAAAATATTTTTACAGCAAACATTTGGTGGCCAAATACTACTTATTCCACTTTTAAATTTTGATTCAAAACTCAAGCCAATCTTTGTTTTTCATTTTTTATTGATTGGTTTGAAAAAAATAATTTAATTCAAAAAATATTGTCATTTACAAAATAAACTTGGGTGGGCAAACTTCACACTTCACAAATTTCAAATTTGAAACCGGAAGTTGTTGCGGAATTCAAACATTTTAGGTTTTAATAGAGTGAAGGATGGAGACATAATGTATTTAAATTCCACAACTTCCGGTTTCTGGAATACATGGAGCATAAATGATAACAAGTAGCGAGTAGAAGTTTTTTGAATCGATTAAGCGTTTTAAACGTAATTATTATCTTCTCTCTCAACCCTCTGTTCAAACTGGAAGTGTCAGAAACCAATTACTTCCGGTTTTAACATTGATTACCCTAGAAATAAAACGGTAATACATAGATACCGAGAAGCATTTTTCTGTAACCAATTAAGCGTTCCAAAAATATATTCTCCACTATAATCTCTCTACTAAAACTAAAGGGGCAGAAATGAACCACTTGCGGATTTAACGTGGTTGATTTCGCTATAGAGTAAAAACGGTAATAAATAGAAGCAGGTTCCTGCAAGCGATTAAACGTCTCACGAACATGTATTATTTCCATCCTAAAGTACCTACCAAAACCGGAACTGCTAGAAATCCACTACCGGTCACAATATTCAGGAAAAAAAGATAGAGTCCGGTTTCAATGTTGATCGTCATAGAGTGAAAACAGTACTATATAGCAGGAAGCTGTTTTCTGCAATCAATTAAATATTCCCAGAATATATTTCGTCTCCAGTCTAACATCTCTAGTAAAACCGGAAGTGATATAAATCTACTAATACTTATGATTTCAATAATAATTGAAAACTATCGCGCCATAAAAGCAAACTCCGTCACGTAGTGTACACGTGATACTGTAACTTGTTTAATGTATAGAAGGAGGATTAAGCACTACTTTTTATTGAATTTCAAATAGTATTACTCTCTACTCGCAATTTGTAATGTGTTTTGAGCAATTTAAACAGCAGTGCGTTATTATCCAATCTGTATTCGTTTTAGGTATTATTATTATTATTACTATTATAGGTTTTCTCTTTTTCAACTTTTAAAGCGATAAAACGTATTATACTATCATAAAATGCTAATATGTGCTCCTTTCAAATATCATTATTCTGTTCAGTGGTCGTATGTAAGGAGTATTGATGAGCGCAAGAGTCTTGGTCTTGCAGTTTGTGCAAGAGTCTTCCATGCAAGACCAAGAACAAAACCAAGACTCTTGAAAAGAGTCTTGCAAAGGACCGGTATTACATGATTTTGTTATAGAATATGAAAAGGAAGGAAAAAATCATTACATCTTTCACCTGAATTTCTTGACTTGGTAAAAATGCCGCTGGAAAGAATGTGTTATCAGTAGTCGTGCAATCCGTGTGAATCGATCTGCCCCTGTAGCATATAGCTACAGTATACCGTTTTCTCAATCGGTTGTTAGCGTTTTCTGTAGTTATTGCTCGCTTTCAAGCCAAACAGGTGTTATTCTAATCAAAGCTTGTGGCACACAAACAAAGAAACAAAAAACGTGTCATTGGTGTTGGATTACGATGCATTCCTGTGTTTCTAAACAATGAGATTACTTATCGGAAAATCATACACTATTCTACAGGTGTGTGTTATCTGGAGTAAACTAAAACCTTTGACCTTCGAGCTGATAAAGTTTGTTGGCTCGTCCTGGGAGAAATACAGTAGAAGTCCAATCAATTGGGACCGGACTTCATTCGGATAATCAAAAATTCCGATAATTGGAATTTTTCGAAAAAGGGGTCTATTTTAATTAATTATTGTAAGTACGTTGAGAATGGGAGAAACTTTTTTTTTTTTAAAAAAAGAGAGCTTTTAATTAATTGAATAAAAAGGCAACACTTTTACATGTTAAGCGTACTTACAAGTGTTGTACATACTGTACTAATCCCTGTCAACAGAAGGACTATTTTATAGTAGTGGGCACAAAAACCGAGTTTTCGGTTTTTATGAAAACCGACACCGGGTTTTGAAAATAAAAAAAAACGTTTTTTCGCCGTCACTGGTTTTCACCAAAACAGGTTTCAGTTTTCTTCACAACCGGTTTCGGTTTCTCAAAAACCGGATTCGGTTTCGGTTTTCTTCAAAACCGATTTTGGTCTTTTGCAAAATTGGTTTCATTGCTGATCAGAATAGGGTTTCTTGTTCTCCCGAAACTGATTCCGTTTCCACAGAAATAGCTTTATGTGTTTTCCAAAAATTTTCACCGAAACCGGGTTTGAAAAAAACGAAACCGGTTTTTGTAGGAACCGAAACTATTTTCGGTGAAAAACCGAAATGTCGGATTTTCGGATTTCGGTTTTCTAGAAACAGGTCTCCGTTTTTATTTTAAAAAACCGGTTTTGCCCATCCCTACTATTTTATGGCTTTCCGTGGAATCGCACAGTTAAACAACGTAACACGGTCTTTAATAACTTCATGTCTTGGAACACTACACTCCCTTTCAGACTCCCTCCCGATAGTTTCCCAAACAAGACAGGTTTTAGCGGCATTGTTTTATCTGTCAGGAAAGTAAATGTACACCTATTCTTCGAGTCTGGCATTTCTGCGCTCCACCCATGGAGAGTATGAGAATTAAATCAATCAAATGTTTACTCAGGAGCAAGAAGAAAAGTCTAATCGGAATAAGACATTGCAGAGGGGCTCAAGCTGTGAATACGAATAGTGCATAGTGTAAATAAAGGACGACACCGAAAGGGGAAGCCAGAAACAGCTGCTAAACGGAGAAAAAAAGTAAAAATTGTCGAAGTGGGAACATAAAACACAAATAGAACAAATACACCGACAACTCAACGTTCACCAACCCATGATCTTGGTGTAATGGTTAACATAGTGGCTTCCAAATGCATAGGACGTCAGTTCAAATCCCCGGCAAGGACATTTTTAATTGTTTTGTTAATAATACATACAGCTCATGACAGATGGTAAAAGGGGTCGTATTTAGTCTTTCGTAGCAATTATTATTGTTAATGTTTAGTACTGATAATACTTTTTGTCTTTGAGTATTGCTTTTATTCTTGTCTTCATTTCGAAAGAGAAGAATATCCGAACAAATGCCATCAAAATTCCTCTTATTTTGAATGTAAACGCCATTTGCAATTAGTAAAGAATTAAAATTGAACGTTCCGGCGTAGCTGCAAAAAGTAAAAAAAAACATAGAAGTGGAGGGGTTCGAAACCCATACTCATGGTTATTAAAAATACAATCACTATATGCCTTAAACCTCTCGACCATGTTTCTACGTTAACTACTAAGAGGCTTGTGTTTAGGTTAGGCTGGTCAATACGTTTTGCAGAGACCCGGTTTAACTCTGACTTAGCACAGGTGCGAGAAATGAGAAGGGTGCAAGACACTTTTTCTCTCTCCCTCTGTGTGTCTATCTATCTATCTGTCTGTATATATATAACGCTATTTTTGAATGCCATAACCACCGTAATTTTCAGCGGATTGAGACGAAACTTGGCACAAACATTAATTTTTGAAATATCTTGACTGAGTTCGTTAACCAGAATAATCAGATGAAAATGTTCAAAATGGCAGCCCTTCAAACTCTTAAAAAGTTCCAAGGGAACCAAATTTCTCCCATAAATGAGTATTCACAAAGTTCGAGTAACTTTTCCTCTTTTACTGAAATATTTGTGTGCAGGGAATTATCCTCTTTTATTGAAATATTGGACCCTATTAATCACCTAAAGAAGGTTCACGCCCTTTCGCTACGGTCAGGCATTTTCTTTTGCAGGGGGGATATTTTCCTATCGGAACAAGATGATTGTTAGTGATGATATGAAGTTACACATTGAAAGTGAAATACTGTAACTTGTGAAACGTGTTATTTGAAAGAATAATATAATAAATGTGCTTTCCCCTAACACAGAGAGCTGCAAATCATGTATTTCGAGTTCGGGAGCCTGAATGGCGAGGAGTGTTATTTGATTTGCTTTTTAGTAATACATTGCATTGCAAATAGTGGTAGGCAACATTAGTACTAAGTAAAATAATAATAATAATAATAATAATAATAATAATAATAATAATAATAATAATAATAATAATAATAATAATAATAATAATAGGTGTTGTTTGTGGCAAGGCAATATCTTCCTCAATTCTTCTTCAAACGTAATGATTGTAGCACCATATCTCCCTTACAAACAAAATATTAGCAATTTATATCGAGAGAAGGGTAAATGGTAGAGTGATGGGAGCAACGTTGGACAGTATGCACTCATAGTACTCAGAAAAATTAGCGATTTCAATGCAAAAAGAACGAAGAGTCATTGCCATGGGGAGTCATGGGGCCACGGCAGAACCCTCTTTAGGCAAAATGTTGATAACTTATATCGAGAGAACAGGAGGTGATAGTGGGATGGGACCAACGTTGGACACTGTGTACCCATAAGGCGCATCGAAAACATTATATGGGGAGTTGCCAGCCAGCCTTACTTATTTCCACATGATAATACAAAATTATATTGTGCGAAATACACACACGCGCTAGCTAGTAATATTTCATGTTATTATTATTATTATTATTATTATTATTATTATTATTATTATTATTATCAACAGCGTCTTTTCATTACGTGTGCATATTTGACATGAAACCGAAGAGAAGATCCATCATTCATAGAAAGAATAAGAATAGCCAGTTACTTTAGCTGTGAAGGACGGCGAAAAATACGAAAAGAGTGACTACCTGTAGCGAAAAGAAACAATACTTTCTCTCAAATGGATAAAACATCAAGTCAAGATAGATTCGAACTCGCATGAACGTCGCGAAAAGCCAGTGCTTTGTCCACTTTTTGTTTTTTAACTGACTCACCGAACGTGTTTCAGTAACTTACTTATTGCTAATTTTACTTGCTTCAGTCGTATAACTTGCTTTTTCTAATAACTTATAACGACAGGGACACGAACGCAGAAACATCGAGGACAGTTAAAAATCATAAAGACTCTCCCGCCAGGAATCGAACCCCGGACACCGTACAACAAAAGCGCACGTGCTAGCCACTAGACCAGGGGGGAGGGCACCACTCACCCTTTGTGTCGTTAGGGATTACGACCACTGTATTACCAGCTATCACCTCTGTGGGTTGTATACTATGATCACATGTTCCTTCTTTGCTGGAAGAGTTAAACCTACATTCTATGTAATACATGAGGTATTTAGACCTACATGCTCTTCATATAATGTAATAAAAGGGTCATGCTGGGAATAAGAAAAAGAACATTCCTTGGACAAAACGGAAACTATTGGCATCAGAAATATTTATCTACGAGGCATGCGCAGTAATATAATTCAGATGTGTAGTAATACAACAACTTGATTAAATTGATAATTCGTTCTGTATCTTGTAGTAGATCGTATCACAACTTTACGGGACAGCAGAGAAAGTCTTACTAATCCTATCATATAGAAAGCTTTACTAATCCGATCATATAGGCACAAATGGATGTAACTGTGAATACTACAACTTGGATTTAACGAAAGCCGTTTAGACGTTTAGTGGTTTGCAGGGTTGTTTAACACACAAAAAGATAAGACACAATACAATTCTTCATACCTCAACTTCCAGTAGCTATATATATTCAGTTTCTGGTTAAATACTGAAACTGCTGTCGGATTTTAATACATGACGTATTGCAGGATACAAAATGGTTTGTATTACTTCTTTGCTTGTAGACCGCTATTAGTTTAGTGTTCTGAAAGGTTGTGTGTAAACTAAGGATGGCCAATTCCGGAATTTTTACTTTCCGGGTTCCCGAAAGTAAAACCGGGCAAATTCCGGAATTCGAAAACCCCGATTTTGGAAAAATTCCGGAATTCGAAAAAATCCAGAATTTATGAATTTGAGATTTCGTAAACAAACCGAAATTTGGGAAAATCCGGTATTTTTCCGAATTCCTGGATTTTTGTGAATTTCGGAATTTTCTAAATTCCGGATTCTTTCCGAGTTCTGGAAATTTTCTGAATTCCGGAATTTTACCGAATTCCATAATTTTCCGAAATCCGGAAAGTGAAACTTCCGCTTCCGGAAAATGAATTTCTGTTTTTTAATCTGTAACGTGGCGGACATAAGTCTTTGACCAGGTAATGGTGACTGCTTTGAAACAAATGCAAAGTATGAGAATTAAAATAAATCTGTGCATCTGTGGTTTCGTGTGGAGAAAAAACAAACTTGTGAACCAAAGGTTTAAGAACAACTCAAGTTATTAATATAAAGTTTGGCGAAGATTATTCACAGAAGAAATACGAAAGACGTTTCGAATCGAAGAAATATAACATACAACTTTGCAAGCGGAGACAAAGAAACTTAACGTAACCAGACTAAAGACGAATCGTTTACCGCGTAGCGATTGCGGTTCAGTGGTCAAGATACTTGTTCGAATCCACGTTGCACTTTTTTTTACTTTAGGATTTTTGATGGCGATTGATCGGCGATGACATACGTTTTATTATATTCAGATATTTGAATACTCGGATGTTTTAACACTTGAACTATCAAATCTTCAGGAATAATAATAGTAATAATAATAAACTAATAATAATTATTATTATCTCGTAGAAGACTAAAAGCTAGGAGCTAATTATCGTTCAGGTCATACAATTACAAGCAGAAACGTGACATTTGGAAAGAATATTTCGGTTTGGTTTAATGTTGCCCACGAGAAGAGGAATTTCTCATCTCGTTTCTAAAACAAACAAAATAACATGAGAATTAACATTTTACATTCGAGACGGGACAAGGCTAATTCAAAATTTTCGTCTCGCTTTGGAGATGAGAATCGAGACGAGACGAAAAGTATCGTAAACATTTCCCATCTTGTCTCGGTTCTCGAAATAGTGTATGTCCAATCTTTAAGTAACAATTGCTCTGTAGACTGAATCTCATAGGTTATTTCGTTACATTGTGTTTTAGAGCTCATTGAATTATGGTCTGTGTAGGTATTTTTGTAGCAAAGCTTTTCTATTTACCTCCGCATATCCTAAAAATTAGTTTATTATATGCCTTACTGTTGCGTAGTATTCAGTTATTTTTATTAGTTATTTTCCTTAAAACATAAAGTAGAATACTTTCTACATGAAACTTCAGTGGATCGCTCTAGTTTAAAATTTTGGTAGTTGCAGAGGTGTCTTGAAGGTACGAAACCCTTTCCCCGAAATTTCTACTTTTAAGTAAGTTTTCCAAATTTTAGGGCAAGTTTAAAATTTTTAATGCCATTATTATTATTATTATTATTATATCAACACCGTGTATAATCTTTAAAAGATATGCGGTTTGTATCTGAATAGTAAAAGCTAATTGACTGTCGATCTCGGTCGTCGAGAAGTCTTCAGGAGGCAAGAACATCGGTCACGTTCTGGGTTTGAGTTCCGAGTGGGCAAGTATTCGGGCTCGAGCCCAAAATTGTTAAAAGTTATAGGCTTCAGGCAAACATGTTCAAAATAGCTGGGACCGGGTTTAGGCTTCTCAAGCAGCTCGGCTTACAGCTCATTCACTACCAAACCGAACCGAGAAGTGAGCCGAGCCAACAGCTCTCCCAACCGAGCGGATTTGAGCCATCGGCTTAGTTGAGGGTGAGTCGAACCGTGCCGATGGACTAGTTTCAATTTAGCTGGCTCGAACCGGTTCACATGAGTCGAGTACGTGACGCATCCCAACCGAGAAAGCTCGAGCCATCGGCTCAATTGAGCCGAGTCGATGGCTCGTTCCAACTAAGCCGGCTCAGGTCATCGGCTCAATTGGGTCGAGCCGACGGCTCATCCCAACCGAGCCGACTCGAGCTGTTCGCTCAGTTGATACGAGCCGTGTCGGTTGATATCACTACCCGGGTTGGTCTTCTGCTTGGGGTCAAGAATTCAATCGTGCAGGTCTCAGCCTTGATTTTAAGAACTAGAGTATATACTTATTTTGGTGATTACGACATTTGAAGCTGTCTCGTAATAATAATAATAATAATAAAACTCTTGTCCTCTCGTTATCTAGACGAGGCGAGATACACTAAAATTGCCCCACGAGATGCACTAAAATTACGAGACGAGATGCACTCCTGTCGTGAGCAACACTAAAAGTATTCCACATTACTGCTTACATTTCTCATGGCTTTCGCTTTCCAGTCTAATCAGGCCATTATTTCAAAACGAGTTAAAACGAGCTGAACGAGCGAGCGAGCCATTATCAAACTCGACTCAACCCGAAACTCGACCTCGAAAACAGCGACTTGGCTCGGAACTCAACTCAAGAAAATTACCTTTGACTTGACTCGAATTGAACTTGAGTCGATTCGAATTTTGGCTCGACTCGTACTCCTCCCTATTCGTATTTGTATTTTATGTTTCCACTTCAACAATTTCTACTCTTTTTTCTCCGTTTACCTGCTGTTTCTGGATTTCTCTGTCGGTGTCGTCCTTTATTTACACCATGCACTATTCTTATTCCCAGCTTGTCACCCGCTTTAATGTCTTATTCAGTTTAGGCTTTTCTCCTTACCCTGACTACACATGTGATTGATTTAATTCGCACTTTCCGCGCAGGACCGATGAAAAATTATTATTATTATTATTATTATTATTATTATTATTATTATTATTATTATTATTATTATTATTATTATTATTATTATACTATTGAACTTGCACGGCGAAATTACTGTATAATACGATACGGTATCATTTCTCTAATTTTCCTCCATTGTATGTTATTTAGTTTATTATTGGGCACTAAATTGTCTCCATATCATCGAATAAATTAACTTCGGCATGCACTTTGGTGGAAATATCATTACAGGAAGAACATTGCCGGTTCGTTCCAAACATCAGGGTTTAACTTAGCAATATTTAGCTTATGATGTTGCATGAGAAGATAATGTAGGGGTGAAGTGCTGGACTTCCGAGTAATAGAGCTAATCAATATAGCTTCAAATCGTTTTCAAGTTTTTTTTTTTTTTTTTTTTTTTTTAAAGCAATCGTGAAGAATCAAAGAGTGACTTCTCATACTAAATGAGCAATCCTTAAGAAAGTGGACGCAAACACTTGTATCATGATAGAGACGATTTACGCATGTTAATTGGGAAAGAGCAAGGGAATTACTAGGACATTCGAAACACTTCGTTCATCTGCAGTATGCACTTTTTAATTTATCGTTCTAGGGAAAAAAACACTACACCATTTATTATTGTTAAACTAACTTTAGCTAGCGCAGTCGGTGGAATATGATAGTCTCTGTAATAGGCACATTTCTTCAAAAATGTGCCTATTGCAGAGACCACCTTGCCAGAAATGCCGTAAAATTTCTATGCAATTTGGCCCTTTTGTCTATCATCACCTATGAAACGGAAAGAGAGAGAGAGAGAGAGAGAGAGAGAGAGAGAGAGAGAGAGAGAGAGAGAGATGTTCCCGAAACTGAGTATGAGATGCTTCCATTCAAATCAACGAGGTGACAAATAGACGCTTACGTAATGAGAATGCGGAATACAGACAACTATAAAACATCAAAGTGATAATTGCAAGCATTATCACCTAAGGTTCCGGAACCGTGACGGTCAATGAAACATGATCCGATGTCGGACGTCGAGAAATAATGATAATGAAATTAAAACAGAACTTTAGGAAATAAATTATTATGATGCACTAGACACAACATGACTGCCTGTGTCTTCTCCTCATGTTAAATTGTCTCATTTAAACGATGCGAGATGAAGCCTGTGTCTCGTCTCGTGGCTATCCCAGTGTCATCTCGTGTTTCCGAAACGAGACAAATTCTTATCTCGTCTCCTTTCATCTAATTTTTTCGTAAACCTCATAATAATAGAAGTAAAATTGGAAGCCATGCGACTTCGAAATGTAACGAAGTTTACAAGTTAGAATTGATAATCGGACAAGAGAGGGCTATGGAATTGCTTTCGAGATATTTAAAATGCGATGAGTCCAGACAAGGACATGTCACGTCTCGTCTCGGATTTTACAAAGCCTATATTGTCTCGCCCATGCTGAATTGGAAACCTCTCACCAGAATTGAAGTGGGTCTTGTGTCAAGTGAGACATGTGGGTCAAGATGTGTAAGTCGGTTAGTGGGTCGTGGATGTGACCCACTGTAATCCACCACCCACCGTGACCCACCATAAACCAGCGATCCACCATAACCTACAGACTCACTACGACCCACCGACACACTCTGCTTAGTGCATTGTATATAGCATCCTCTGGATAGTGGTCAACAGTCATGTCCTGTTGACCCACGGCGCACGATCTACTTCATCTCTGGTGAGAGGCTTTTAATTCAGCATGGGCGAGACAACATAGGCTTTGTTAAATCCGAGACAAGACGAGACAAAGCGTCTGTTTCGTCTCGTTTTCCTAGACGAGACGTGACAGGTCCTTGTCTGGACTCGTCACGTTTTAAATGTCTTGAAAGCATTTCATAGCCCTATCTTGTCCGATTATCAATTCTAACTTGTAAACTTCGTTACATTTCGAAGCCGCATGGCTTCCAATTTTACTTCTATTATTATGAGGTTTACGAAAGAAAATTAGACGAAAGGAGAGTAGATAACAATTTGTCTCGTTTCGGAAACACGTGATGACACCGGGATAGTCACGAAACCAGTGGCGGATCTAGAAGGTAAAAACCAGGGCTTGCTAACTTATAACTATAACATAACGAAATAGACGGAAGTAACGTAATATATTTGTTAACAAAATACGTTATGTATTAATTGTAACTTCATATATTTGCTACGAAACACTAATGTTACTACACTTATCAGATAACTATAATGGTAACGTCTTAAAGGAGCAAACTTCTTTCTGTTTATCACTAAATAACCTTATGAAGAGATTGATAGGTATATAGTATATTGTAATAACGTTATTACTTTATACGTTATTCCCAAGGCTTGCTTATTTAACTTAACGTTAAAATAACGAAAAAGACGAAATTACAGCCAAGTATAGCAATATATTTGTTAATTTTTTTTGTTATGTACCAATTGTAACTTTATATATTTGCTACGAAACAATTATGTTACTATACTTATCAGATAACTATAGAGTAACGAATTGCAGGATCATTCGACTTTCTGTTATCACTAAATAACCTTATGAAAAGATTGATAGGTATATAGTATATTGTAATAACGTTATTATTTTATAGGTTATTCCCAAGGCTTCCTAATTTAACTTAACGCTAAAATAAGGAAAAAGATGGAAATTCAGCCAAGTATTGCAATATATTTGTTATTTTTTTCGTTATGTACCATTCATAACTTTTACATTTGTTGTGAAATAATAATGTTACTATACTTTTTGGATAACTATATAGTGACGAATTAGAAGAACGAAATACTTTCTGTTACTACTAAATAACGTTAAGAAAAGATTAACTGAAATATAGTATGTATCAATAACGTTAACGTTATTATTGTATAGGTTATTCCCAGGACTCTAACTTTACAGTATCATAACTATATAGTAATTAATAACCGGAACAAAATGGTTTCTGTTACTACTAAAAGCGGAAATATTTCATGTTCCCATGAAGTTTGGAGTAAAAACACGTAAAAGTCCCTTCATTAAGCAGAAACTATGTTATGCGGACAACGGAAAGCAAAACAAACATTTAACGGAAAATTCTGAGTTCCGGACTACAGCGTTTAGAAAATTTTTAGGCATTCTGTGAGAGGGCAAAAATAAATTCGTGTCTGCGATAAATTCGTTCTTCTGTTAAATCTTTCTGGACAGTGTTGACCTTCCTCAGCCACTATTCATATTCACTCCCACAATTTTCGGCTAGACGGGCGAAGCATGTCAGCTGTCAGCCTTCTTGGTAGGTGTACTTCTGTTCCGATTGTATAGCGACTGCGACTACCGACAACCGGCAAATATGAGGACAAAACTGACTAAACAAGGTTCTGGCGAAAAGGAATTGAAGCAACAAACCAAGAGTCATAATCTCTATCACGTGTCGTGAAGATAAGCAGTGAAGGATTCAGAGGACTTTCGGAATTCCAAAGAAAACTCTTCTGTCCTCAAGTATACCGCGCAAGGTTTAGACGAAATGCATTACGGTCTGAAACAAAAATTCATGTGCAGAACATTTGGGATAATTATGTCATTCTTTCTCATTTGCGCTTTCTGATACCCTCTCTCCCTTGCTCTCAGCAGGTATGGTTCCGAAATCTCATAAATATGGACATACCAGATTTAAGGAAACAAAATGTTCCTTGACCCACCAATATTCAGAAATATACAGTAATTTCCTGTTCATTGTTGTCCTTGATCTCAACTCTCGGTTTTATGCCTGATCAATCATCTTGCAATAAAATTTTTGCCAATACAGTTCTAAACTTACATTTTTACTTCGGTTCGGCAGCTGTCATTATGGCTTGTAAAACAAGGGTTGTGTTTGATCTTAACACCAGGATAAAAGTATTCATGCTAGAGAAGGAGATAATTGAATGTAAAGCAAATCATGAAGATGTTCAACGTCGGTAAAACTCAGGTGTACGAGATTATAAAGAAAAAATGGAGATTTTGAAGGGGTGAGAAAACTGCGGTAATGGAAAAGCAAAACTGCAGTAATGGGAAAATAAAAATAGAAGTTAAGGAAACTGAAAAATAAGTCATTAATGGAATAGTATGGGAGTGGTTTGTTAGTGTCAAACCGTAAAATCACCGCATATCGGGCCCTATATTGCAGGAATAAGCTAAAACGTGAGCTGAAAACCTGGGTAAAACTGAATTCAAAGCATACAATGTGTAGTTAGAACGTTTACGCAAAAGACGTGAGGTGGCTTTTTTTATATTTTATTTTATTATTTTTTTAACGAATTTTGTGGTGATAATATGATGTAAATGGTGAAATATTTAATGAATTGGTTGCTAAATTACCTTCCATACTCGAAGGACATGAACTTGAATCGTATTTTTTTAAAAGTAAAAATCTATCTCTGTTAAGTGGAAACCTGACTTTAACGGAATTTTTTGCGAGTCTCGCTCGATTCTGCTAAAGACTGGTTTCACTGTATATTGTAATATCGTTATTATTGCATATGGTAAATACAGTGAAATACAGTGAGAGCTAGAACGATAAAATATAGTGAAAAGTAGCTTATATATAACAGCATAAAATGCATACAATAATGATTGTATGTATGTGTATTATTAGATGCAGGTGTAAGTATACAGGAGCTTATAGGTTCCTACCAGGTGTATGCGTGTCTGTATGTGGTGTTTTATTTCTCGGTAACTACTGGTAGGATCTCAACTAAATTTGGTGAGAAAGTAGCTCATCGTCCATGAAATAAAAAAATGTATACAGTAGGTCGTTCACTTATATCCGATCATATTCGATTTGGTGCTGCAGTATCGTATCATACTGGAACTATGGGTCTGCTGGCGGGAACGGTTTTGTATGTAGTGATGAGCAAATGCAAGACCAAGACCAAGACCCGAGTGGTCTTGGTCTTGGTCTTGCACATCCGGTCTTGGTCTTGCTGCAAGAGTCTTGCAAGTCTTGCTTTTAAGAAATCTTATGCTTTTCATATGTAAATTTTACTCTGGATAAATTCTACAATGGGAAAATAGTAACGTGCAAGGTACGTCTTGCGACCTTGCTGATATTATATTCAAATATAACTGATATAATTTAAATATTGCTCTATTTAATAAATTGTGTTTATTTATAAGTTAGAAATCCAGGCCTGGAGTATATTAATTTATTGGTATATATATATATATATATATATATATATATATATATATATATATATATATATATATTCATTTATTTTATTATTATTAGTGTAAGGAAATATTTAATCAATTTATGTTGTATATTTATGTATATATATATTAGAGCATCATCCCCTATTATTTAAGAATTAACCATATTATTATTTACAGTTTAGCTAGTTCTATCGTTGCTTTTTTCCATGCTAACTTTTTCTCTTAGAAGCCTGTCGAGGAGGCTAGCTGCTAAATCCATTGTATTTCAGTCTCCCTTACTGGGAATTTTCCATTCTAGAAGTTGGCGCTAAAAAACTTTCTAAAGAATTTTTGTTGCTATTTTTTTTTAGCAGGTCAAAACGTATAAAAAGGCTGCCTCCCCTATCTTCGTCGCTGTGCAATTTGAGGATTCCTGAATGTAGGATCTTGGCCTGCCAGTCCGCTGCACTGGAAGTGAATAGTGCAGTTTGGAGAGAGTTCCCTCTAGTTAGAGACTGTATGTAGAGAGAATAGTGATTCTACTACATTACAGATGCCCGCTTAAGCAATTGAGCTTTGGCCGTTTAGATAGGATATTCAAATGATAGGGATTTAGGAAATAAGTTGTTATTTTTAGATGCTTAATCCTACGCCTATAACAGGCTATTGGATTACTATTGCTTGTTTAGAATGGGAGTATATAAGCTTCCTAAGGGTCTATGGCGGAGGTGAGTGACGCACGTATAGACTCGAGGTTTTGGTTCCGTCCTAGTGGTGGAGGAACATTTATTTTGAAATCCAAATGCGTTTGGGTTCGATCCCTGCTTATGTAATTATAGCATATTTAGGTGCTGTAAGAGATTAGAGATTTCTCACTGCAACTTTCATTTAAGAGAGTGTTAGAGTGAGTATTTAACCAAATTCCTTTATTTCCTTGAGTGTAAGGAAATTTAGAGCCGTGAGTAAAGGCTGACAATCCTATCCCTAATACCAAACCTATCCTATAAAATTATTTGCTTAAGCTAGATAGAATCCTTTTGTGGACTTAACTTGGAGTCCCAGAGACAGGTTTAGACCAGACAGTGACCTTTGAGTCAAGGTCTCGTCTTTAAAAGCAAGGAGTACGGTCCAGGAATAACTGAATTCTGTAAACCGTATTTCCACAGGTCCCTGATATAATAGAGAGTAATTTGATTAATAAGGAAATTAGGATTTCTAGAGTTTAGATTAAAATACTTCCTTTCTCCATTAGTTATTGGGGAAGGGTAAGAAGGAAGATAGAGTGCATATAGGGCGGAGTGGCGTCCTGAGTTAAAGTTAGTAACCTACCTTTAACTTAGAGTATTCTATTTGTAAATAAACGAATAATCTCCTATTTAATTTCTCGAAATTTCATTTAATATTCTTTGATATGAGCCTAATACCCTAGACATTACGAGCAGATACTTTGTAAGGACGTAGATAGGAATTTTTGAATATTTAGAAAGTAATTAGCTGTTATCGCTAATTGTACGGAATTGATATTCATACTTGGAAGATTATTAGCCTAAGAGAATAGGAGCACAAAAAAATTTAATTTTTTTTTCTTACAAACGGAAATACAATGTATGTTTCTAAATGAAATATAATTTACTTTCGTGTAAGTATGATGATAATATACAACATAGGTGATAACATTTATTATTTTTTTGAATGGGTTCCCACGCTTCACTACTTATAAGATAAATTACAACGTTTCATAATCTTTTTATATTTTTAACAGATTCAATCTACTCTACTGGTTCCCAAATTGGGGAGACGCATGAAAGAAAAACAAGACGGCACAGATTACTGAAATACTATAAAGTGCTAAATTATTTTTACACTTTAAAGGCATCAGATTTTTCTTTTAATTTTCAACTAAGATTAGCTAATCTTTGTATTGAACAAACTTCCAATTAAATATTGAGATTTTATTTCACTGATTCCAATATATACTCTGTGGAACAGAAACATTACGCAAAAGCGATGAAAAAAATATCGGAGGCTTTTGATAAAAGGAGAGAATTAGCTGGATTGAACGGGAAACGAATGAGAAGGTGTTAGAAATAATGGCAGTAGGGGAGAAACGAAGAATTTTAGATATAATTAAGAGGAGAAAAAGGAACTGGTTGAGACATTGGCTGAGGAGGAACTGTATTATGAGGGACGTGCTAGAGAATATGATGGAAGGAAAGAGAGGGAGGGGGCAAAGGAGACTGTAGTTGAAGGAAGGTATTAAAACAGAAAATTGCTACGTCAAGACGAGGAGACTAGCTGAGGACCTTCGTATATCGATGCTTCTGAGCTGCAACAAATGACTTGCCAATAATGGTAGAATAGCTATGATGATGATATGTTAGCAATATTGACCAAAAAAGGGAGACAAAAATTACTCAACTTAACAAATACCTTTGACCTATATTAGAAATACAAAAACACAGCACCAAGCTCCAAGTTATTTGAAATAACTGTATAAAATCACTCTCACTTGTGAATATGGATTATTTATTGTTGTGTAATGTTATATCGCTCAATCCTCGTGTACCATGTACCTGAGAAGGCTAAAAGTTATATTGATTCAACGTATAAGCACCCGCCCATGAAAGCAAACTTGCGGTCACATACACAAGTTTTTGTCAAGTCATGGAAATGTTATTTCGATATTAATTTTTTGAGCACACATTAAAAATTTCTAACGGATGCTTGATCCTTGGAGCCAAGGCCATACCCATACAGTCTGCACCTATGGTGTGCGGAATTACCGATGTTTAATACTACATTTCTTTTTAGTTTTAGAAAAAGAACACCACTAATATGTTTTGAAAGGGGATGTAATGTCTAGTTTAACGTCTCACGTTATGCACCGAGGCTAAGAGAGATGGCGATGATGAGAAATGAATGAAATGGTGGAATGAAGAAAGTAGGAGGAAACGGGAAAACCCCGAGAAAAACTACGCACATGGTCTCTATCCAGCAAAAAAGCTCACATGTTGCAAGTTGGGATCGAACCAGGGACTCCAGCACCAAAGGTGACAGCTCTACCACTGAGCCGGTACTTGTGCAAGAGTCTTGCGCAAGAGTCTTGGTCTTGGTCTTGGTCTTGCAGGTATGGTCTTGGTCTTGCACCCTTTGGTTTTGGTCTTGGTCTTGCATCGGGAATCCTGGTCTTGGACTTGGTCTTGCATGCAAGACTCTTGCAAAAAAATGCAAGACCAAGACTCTTGCACTCATCACTAGTTGTATGTGACCTTGTAGGTGCGTGAGTGTTATCAAATGGCGCCAAAATTCAACGAGTATGGGGAGGTTACATAATGGCCTTTTCCCATGCTAAGTTTTCGTACGTATTCAACTTTCAAGTACCTGGCGGATTCCAAATGCAATAAAGTTATCACTATAACCATAAATCTATCTTACTGCTGATGTTCACATTCCGGCGATTACATACTGTGACATTGACGGTAAGAGGCACAGCAACTTTATTCGTAAGTGCAGGTAAAGTTTTGCTCTTGGCATTATGGTTGTTACGGAATTCAGATATGAGGGTAAGTTGATGATAACTAAATTTGCGTATCATCAACTTATACGCAAGATGAACAAAGACGTGAAGGATTGCTAGATACACTTATCTATCTGAGATATCCTACATTCCACAATTGTATGGAATGAACGCCAACCAGGTGATTATCCATATGGACAAGACTTCGAGTAATATCGCCAGAACATCACTACGATTTTATCAGGACGTGGCAGAGAAACTGATAATTCGTGTTATTCTTTTCGAAGGCATTCCTGTGAAAAGTACAAATGCCAGTCCAATAGATTTTTGCGCATTTGGACTGTTGAAACATCTTCAGCGTAGCTGGCCACGCGACCTGCAAGAGGGCCATTTCAGCTTGACTTTTTGGAAGCTGAGAAGGAAAAGATATAGCTATATATATTAAATTCTCCAAAGTAATACTACAGAATTATTATTATTATTATTATTATTATTATTATTATTATTATTATTATTATTATTATTATTATTATTATTATTATTATTATTATTATCACGAAGTGGGCTTATAATAGAGAAAGTTCGGGGTATTATGGAATACCATTTTTGTTTCGCTGGTAACTCAGTTAAGGATTACATATTGAAACAGAAAGGAAAACAAATATACGCCTTACATATTTGGCTTTATTTATGCGTATCTTGATAAAAAAAAAGTTTCGGTACAGAGGTGGGCAAAACTTATAATTTGTAAAGAAACCACTTTGGAGGGTAATATGAAATAGTCGGGTAATATAAAATACAAATGCTATATAGAAAAGAAACGAGTTTTCTGTTGAACATACAATGAATACAGTGACAATATATAAAAATTCTTAATACCAATGCAAGTGAATGTGATTACTTGCAAAAGTCACAAATATAATACTCTGCTTCTGGATTGGCACAGCCATTGTGTGCTCACATTAAACATGATGAACGCTGGACCCAAGCTCACCCCTTGTATCAGAAATTTTGCTGTAACAAAAAATTCGCGTAGCATTGTTGTCATCATAAATGTATGTTTAATTGCCCAATACGCATAGATACTTTTGTAATCGGAATACCATATGGAATACCATGCTTTTCTTGCGGGTATTCGATATTGCCCTCTATGCCAACTTGAAAACGAAAGAGCTGTTAAACGCATTCAAAATCGTATGGAATAATGGCGCTTATCAAACTACCACTCTGTATATCCAATGTCATAGTAAACAAAGAATTGTTGTTCTATTACATTTCAATAGAAAAATACAGGTTGTAAAACACTTCCCTGTAAAAGTTTTCAGGAATAAGAAATCAGATTTTCACGTCTACTAACACAACGACCCTAACAGCACAGGATGTGTTAGGCATGTGCCATTTAGGTGTCCCAGCTACTTTTATACTCATGTGCTAAGTATGTACTTCAGCTACCTATAGTTGTAGGTACTTGTTACACCTAATTGATATTAGCAACTATGTACAGTCCGCAGCAAAAAAACCTGCAACATGAGCATGTAAGTTTATTGTGAAACGACGAAGTCCTTTGCTCCAAAATAAGTGCACAGGGAGGACACCGAGGTTTCTCCTGGCGTGATTCGTGCCACTTAGACGCTTGTTGATTCCCTGCGCTATTATGTGTAGTTTCACTATAAACTTACATACACATGTTTGCAGGTTTTATGCTGCGGACTGTACCACAAATATAACATTTGTTTTTATGTCGTCACTTGGGACATACATATACATATGTCCGGTGAGGAAATGCAAAGATTTTGGGAGGTGACAGGGGAGGTCATTCTAAGCCAAAATGCCTATATGAACATAGGGTCGTTTTGTTTCGGAGATAGGGGTGAAAGTAAGTTTTTGCCGCTTGCACTTCTCAAATTTCGTGTGAAAGCTTATAGAAAACCCTGTGGTTGGTTTTACGTTAAGTATTATACCTCGTTTTAAAGCTACTGAAACAGGCTTTCAGGTGGTATACAATTTGTCCACGTACTGCATACAAGAGGGAAAAAATGGAGGGAACATTTTCGAATTGTGCTATAAAATTCCCTTTTCAAACAATGTTTCGCGATTCGGGTTGAAACACTGGCAATAGAGTAGCAGGATCTAATTGGGGGAAGACGATGCTGTATACCACAAACCCAGGTGAAATGTCAATTTAGTGTCTTCATTAGAAAGCAGAGAACATTTCTTAGTAATCACTCTATTACAAGGTACGAATTTGCTATAGCTTATAGTGGTTACGAATGTTAATAAACGCGTGTTTAAGCAAAAGTTGGAATACAATTCTATTCTCTAACATCGACAGCTGTACATTTCCATCTAAGAACAATGTTATAATCAAGTGAACAACAGATGGCAGCAGCAAAGTCCACGTGAAGTGAAGTACTCGTACAGTTGTCGAGACCAGAGCATCCAGTGCAGTACAATTGTCGAAGGCGGTAAATAATTATTTCCAGTGCACGCAAACATTCTGATCGTCTCACGTACACGCAACAGAGACGTTACCACGGTTCGGCCCAAATTCCTGGAAATGTTTTGGCATACCTTTTATTATAAGTTCCGTACCGCAACTCTCCAGCTCTCTCATATACTTTCCAGAGGTTTGCCTCTGAAGCGCCACCTACTTAGAACGGTGACGGTTTTTGCAAACCTTCCTACTCCTGATCCTGGGCTTTTCTCCGCGTTTTTTCAGGACACTGTTCATCAGACTTATCTCAGCCAAGGGTGTACAGTGTCACTGCATTAATAGGGGAACTGCCTTACCTGGACTACTATCCAAACGGGTAGTCCAACCTTGCTATCATCACATCACATCACATCGTATACACAGCATTTGGGCATCTGCCCACCGGATAGACTTGAGTATGGCGGATCATGGCACGAAACCTGGAAAACGAAATATCGGTCGACATCAAAATCTACCTTCTGTGGTTGATGGACCTTCCGTATGTTCCACCAAGGTGGGGCTACGGAAGGGGCCTTCAAAATCACAACCAAGCTCTTCAAGCTCCCGCCAAAGAAGAGATTCTCAGACTTCTGGCGCATCTATTGAATCTACAACCTCAGTTCGCTCCAGGTCGCCTCAATCCAAGCCAAGTTACGCTGCCCGTGTACAAGACTCACCGCCAAAGAAAAAGCAACATACTGAGCATTCTGATACCGATACTATGGATACAGGCGCTCCAACAGTTTCTGCTTCTTCACCTGTTCCGACATCATTTTCTATCCTCCTCCGCAACTACGACACCAAGTTTTCCAATGAGAAATTCGTTACTCTTCAACTGAGAAAATATCTTCCGCGTGCTTCTATCAAGGAAATGGTGCACACCAGAAATGGGTACATTATAAAAACAACAGATCCTGATCTCTACAAGACTATCCGCAACAAAGTCCCTATAGATATTTTTGGGGCACAAGCAGAGATCACCCAACTCACACCTTCAACCCGCAAGCAACCCCCTCCACCTCGGAGGCCAGCTCTTCTCTCTGTTGTCATCCGTGGAGTAGATCCGTCTTACACAGACGAGGAAGTTCTTGACGAACTAAAATTTGAAGGATACACCATCTCTAAGGCACTTAGAATCCGAAACGACCGTGGGCCCACCTACATGATTCGCATTCTTACACCCCATCAAGACACAATAGACGATTTGCTTGCTCACGGAGCTCTCATCTACAATCGAAAACATCGCGTCGAACCATCACGTTCAATGGCACCGCTTCCAGTTCGCTGCGAACGCTGTCAGGCCTACAATACTCATAGTACAGCTGAGTGCAAAAATGAGTTCAAATGCGGTTACTGTGCAGGACCACACTCAACCAGATTATGCACAAATTTACATCAGCCAGCACAATGTTCTACATGTCCTGACAGCCATCCTACCTACAGTTATAAATGTAAAGCAAAACCGGAACCGACGCCGCAGCACCCTGAATTGGTCGTACCGCTACGTATAACATCCAATGTTCCCACCACTCCGCCTACAGTCGAAACTCCAGTCACAGTAAATCAAATGCTCACCTTTCTTACGCTCGCACTGCAAAACATCCACCCTTTTATCCGGCCACACATCTTACAGCAAATCACCCTTGCAGCCAAAGCAACCTTTCATATTCACTTCACGGCAACATATTCTGGGAACACCGTCCATTTTCATGCATCTCCAACCAATCAAACCGGTTAATTCCTACTTCATCATGGCTCTAAATTTTCTCTTTTTAAACATCCGATCCTTTTCGAAAAACAAACTTCTGTTTGAAGCCCTGCTCCACGAGGAACGTATTACAGTTTTTCTACTCAATGAAACATTCCTCACAAAATCAACTACATGTCGCCTACCAGGCTATACCATCTTACGCGCAGACAATGTCCTGCCAGCACAGCGTGCTAATGGGGGCGTAGCAGTTGGTTTCTCTCCGCATTTACCTTATCGCCAACACGATTGTTCGATTGCCGCTTTACCGGAACACATCATTGTCACTGTGTATTTTAAATCTCTTATTATCACCATCGCTACTATCTATATACGGCCTGGCCATCCCCTCCCACTACACCTTGTACAGCATATTTCTAACACTTATCGGCACTATATTATCATGGCAGATTTCAATATGCACAGTCGTACGCAACACGCTCGTACTAATTTTGAAGCTTTTATCACCACAAACACCACTGGCACCATTCATCATCTGCCCAAACCTACGCGACCAGAGTCTAACACAACACCAGACATCGTTATCACATCTAGCACACTTCTAACTCACAGCTCCATTGCAGTACTTGATCCTCTCGGTAGTGATCATGCTCCTGTTAAACTCACCATAAATCTCAACTCTACGGCATCCCCTCGCTTACAAATACCTTCCCGGACCTCCTATCGTTTTGACAAAGCTAACTGGGTCTCTTATCGGTCCTACCTTACTCATCACACCGAGCACCTTTCATCCCCCACTACGGAAGACGAGCTCTACACCACGGTCAATACACTCACAAATACTATACAGGAAGCTAGTACTCTTTATATACCTACCAGTAAAAATATCCCCTATCAACCTCGCTTGCCCCCACATTATCTGACCATGATCTCACGTTCTCGCCAACTTTATAGAGATTACATTCGTACTAGAAATCCTGAAGCTTTACGCCATCATCAGCAGCTCCAGAGAACTGTGCATAACTACATTCAAGCCTATAAACTTAGATGTTGGGTTAAAACCTGTAATAATCTGTCTAACACCAGACACCCGACCAAATACTGGAAAAAGTTTAATGCTTTATGCGGAAAGTTTACAAAAACTCCATACCCCATTCTGATCGGCAACTCCGCTGCTCACACTGATACGGAGAAAGCAAATGCTTTCGCAGATCATTTGCAGAGCATCTTCACGCCACCACCACCTGCGAATACACCCCATATTGCTGATAGAGCCGACACTTCTCCACTTTTGCAACCTAATCATCTCCATGAACTCGCCAACAATCAACCTGTCACAGCACCTATCACTGTACAAGAGATCACCGATACCATCAAATATAAACGAAACACAGCGCCTGGCCTTGATAACGTCACTTATCGACAGATCAGGGAGTGTCCACCTACACTATTCATCCTTATCGCCAATATCTTCACGTTCATACTACGTACAGGTTACTTCCCTCTGTCATGGAAAACATCAAAGACGCTTATGTTCCCAAAACCACGAAAGCCTCCTCAAGAGATCTCTTCGTACAGACCGATCCAGCTCACAAGCACATTCAGTAAAATCCTCGAACGCATCCTCGTTAAACGCCTTCATATTTATCTAAATAGCAGAAACGTCATACCTCTCACTCAGGCAGGTTTTCGCCCTTCTTTCTCGATAAACGATCAACTTTTACGACTCACAAGCCTTATCACTACACACTATAACAGAGTGAAACCATCATGTCTGGTGTTATTCGATCTCGAGAAAGCTTTCGATAAGGTGTGGCATCTCGGACTTATTCACAAACTGTTCAGGCTCCAACTTCCTACAGCATACATAAGGCTTATCTTTAACTTTCTCTCTGGGCGTCTCACTTATGTTGCCATAAACGACCATCTGTCTCACCCGATCTTCTTACTCTCAGGAGTTCCACAAGGATCCGCACTTTCACCTCTATTATACATTCTGTTCGTTGCTGACATGCCACGTCTTCCAGATAAAGTCTATTCTTTTCAGTATGCTGATGACACGGCTTTTCTGGCACTAGGAACATCTATCCAACATATCAACAACGTCTTACAAACAGCCATCACTGACTTCTGCATTTGGTGTCGTCATTGGAAACTTACCATAAATGCTACTAAAACTCAGGCCATCCTCTTTATTCCGCCAAAGAAAACTACCAAAGTCCGCCGAAATCCACGTTGCCTATCTCTCTATGTGGACAACGTTCCATTGCTAGCTACAAACACAGTCACTTACTTAGGCATCACGTATGACAAACATCTTACCTGGACGCCCCACCTTAAAACAATCTTAACAAAAGCTTACAATCGCCTGAATTTGCTTAAACGTCTCGCAGGAACGACATGGGGTCTAAAAGCACACACAGTCTTAAACACTTATAAAGTCTTTCTCCGCCCTACTCTAACATATGGTTTCACAGCTTGGATTGCCGCATCAGAAAAATTCTATCACAAACTTCTTATCCTTGAACGCCACGCCTTCCGCATAGCTTATCGTATCCAATTACCTAGCCCAACACAGGAACTCTATCAGCGCATTACTTTTCCTGCCTTGCAGTACTACCTCGAAACTCTTCGCCTGTCATACATACGTCGCCGTTTTCAAACCCAACATCCTTTACTTTTCGAGACTATGCACTACATAGCACTACATCCCACACCCACCCGGTATTTTCACAGTCCATTATCTCTTCTTTTTACATTATACCATTACACGCTTCCTCCCGATGACCCCTCCCTGTTCTTGCTAACTGACTACATCACTCATGCTCATTTGCCACTCATTTTTCCATCATTTCACGCACAGTAAATTCTTCATACTAACCTGGGTCCATTACGTCTCTCATCATAGCCTAGAGTCCCCCTAGGCAAGAAGATAACAGCATCTGTCTGCTAATATTTTCATATGTGTTGTCCTGTGCTTGCACCTCATCTCATCACTCACCACCATTAATCATTCTGCTATAATACCACGAATAATCACATTATGTTTCTCACATTTATATATCCCGTATTGTTTATATAATGTTTCTCATTTATTGTTATTATTATTCTTTTCATATTTCTACTTTGATTTTCATAACAGCTATATATGTTATTTCTTTGTGTCTATATTTATATTTATGTATACCTTTAAACCTAATGTTAAGGAGCGAAAAGTTCCTTAAATCCTTTAATACTATGAATAAAGTCTCTTAAAGCACTTAGACCAACCACAAACCTTATACTCCTCTGTCTCCTAACGTCACTTCCCTAAAAGAGGGCGTAACCCTCTCAGAGGTAGCTAGCCTTTCGCTAGCAATTAAAAAAAAAAAAAATCTCCAGCTCCTACACCGCTATCGTTACTTTATACTCTCTACTGCTACACTCTACCTCCTGACGCCTTAGACCAGGAACTCTCCAGCTTCGATACTTCGCTGGTTTCCAGCTTTCCCATTGGAGGCATTGTTTTTCAGTGTCAAGTCTAGGCTGTGATTATTACGTATTTGTGGACGCAAGTACGGCAAGTCTCAACAACGGGCGAGAGAGTGGGAGAGATCAAGGGTTTCACTCGAGTGGAGACTGCGTTACCGCACACATCAGTGCACATATTTTTGGAAGCTTAGCTTCATCATTCATTCATTTCATCTTTTCATTTCGTCACACTGTTTCACTCATTATCTTCACGGTGACTCATGGCGTCCCAACCTGTCATTGGACAACATTCTGGCTTGCCGCCTATAGCACCGGAACCTTCTTGTTCCTCCGCGAAACCGATTAGACGGAGATGCCATTCTCTGGAACGCATTTCTTCCAGCCAGGGCTCTACTTCTCGTCAACGTTCTCCTGTCGCATCCACCAAGCTGCCGCCTGCTAAACGTCAGCATAAGTTAAGCGATGCAAGCTCTGAAGCATCAATGATTATCGACATACAGGATGATCGCCAGTTTCCCACCCTGCCTTCTCCAAATCGACCACCAATTTATTCTTTCTTACTGCAGAATTTCGATCCCAAATTTTCCAATCCTAAGTTTCTTTTGGTTCAGATTACAAAGTATATGCCTCGGGCTAATATTACTCAGATTGTCAGAACACGGAACGGCATGATTATTAAGACGCCGGATCCGGAATTTCTCCGTACGACCAGGAACAAATTCAGTTTTGAGATCTTTGGATCTAAATCAACTATGACCAAGCTCAGTGATCAACGCACGAAACAGCCGCCGCCACCCAGAAAAACACCCACACTGTCTGTTGTGATACGAGGGGTAGATCCGAGTTACACTGATGAGGAGGTTCTTGAAGAACTAAAACTAGAAGGTCATAATGTCATTAAATGCCTCAGGATCAAAAACGACCATGGTTTGACCTACATGGTGCGGGTACTGACTAACTCTCAACAGACTATCGATGAGTTACTAACTCGTGGCGCATATATATACAAACAACGTCATCGCGTTGAACCATCACGCACCTCTGCTCCTTTACCTCTTCGCTGCGAGCGGTGTCAGGTTTATGGCCAGCACTCTACTTCACAGTGCAAAAACCCGTTTAAATGTGGTTACTGTTCTGGACCACATCCTACACGCAGCTGTACAAATCTCAAACTACCTCCGACCTGCTCCACATGTCAAGATCACTCTCACCCAACATACAGTTATAAATGTCGCTCCAAGCCAGCTCCAGAGCCATCGAAACCGGAGACTGTGGCACCATTACGCATACCAGAACAAATCCAACCCCCGACCAATCCTGCTTTACAACAACCTGTCACTGTTCATCAGTTACTGACGTTTCTAACTCTCTCGCTACAAAACATCCACTCTTTTCTACGAGATCACATCGCTCAACAAATTCAATCCGCGGCCAAGGCAATTTTCCATACCAACATCTGTCCAACGTATTCAGGCAATAGTGTATATTATCATTCAAATGTCCTTGAAACCGAAGTCTAACCGTTATCCAGTCACAATCCGTATTATTCTGCATTGCATTATGGCGCTCTCTTTCTTGTTTCTAAACATCCGCTCTTTACCACAGCATAAGCCGCCTATTGAAGCGCTTTTACTAGAGGAACAAATTAATACCTTCATCCTTAATGAGACTCATCTCACCCATAGACTGCCCTGCCGCATATTTCGTTTCCAATTGTTGCGCCAAGATAGCACGATGCCAGCTAGACGAGCCAATGGGGGAGTAGCGATTGGGTTTTCGCCCTCTATTCCGTTTCGAAGCCATTCTCCAGTTCTCCCAAATCTTCCTGAATACCTTATTACATCACTATATTATCAAGCACTGTACGTGACTGTGGCAACCATTTACGTTCGTCCGGGTCATGATATTCCATTCAGCTTCTTTCAATATATCTCCAACAACTTCCGTACTTACATAATCATGGCAGATGTAAATTTACATAGCCGGACAGTTACGCAGCGGGATTGTTTCCTCAATTACATTATCAGTCATACCACCGGAGTGATTTTGCCACTACCCAAACCGACTCGCCCCACGAGTCAGACTACTCCCGATATAGTCATTGTTTCGAGCAACCTATCACAACGTAGTTCTGTTAATGTTCTTGACCTCATTGGTAGTGATCATGCTCCAATCAAATTAGTTATTCAGACTCATAGCAATACCACTTCTCAAACGCCGCCGCCCCGTATTACCTACCGCTATGATAAAGCAGATTGGAATGCCTACCGATCATACCTTGAGAATCATCTTAATGATCTTTCTTCACCGACCACTGAATCCGACCTATCTCATGCTCTGGACTCTATCGTCACTGTTATGCAAAACGCCACAGAAAAATACATCCCCAAATCAACAGTTTCAAATTTTCGACCCTCAATACTTACCGCTGATAAAACGATCCCGACAGTTTTATAGAGATTATGCTGCAACTGGCAACCTTGACTCTCTTCAGCATCACAGACAATTGCAACGAACAGTTCACAACTATCTTAAAGCTTACAAGTTGCGATGCTGGGTCAAAACATGCAATAATCTCGGCTCTCTTTCACATCCTACTCAGTATTGGAAACGTTTCCGGCAACTTACTGGTCTCAATACTCACACAACATATCCTCTCATCGACAACAATACTCCGCTTCATACTGATACAGATAAAGCCTATGCTTTCGCCAGGTATCTCCAGGACATCTTTACACCTCTCGCACCTGAATATCCCCATCGATCTCATCCAGTCGACAACCTCAATCTGGATTCGCCTCATCTGCAGGCTAATGCTCATCACACTTTACCCGAAAACAATTCACTTACTGCACCGATCTCGATTTCTGAAATAATCTCAGTGGTAGCTCATAGACGTAACACAGCCCCTGGCATGGACTCTATTAAATATCGACACATTAAAGAAAGTCCGTACGTAGTCTTATATCTTCTTTGTCTCATCTATACCTTTATTCTTAGAACTGGCTTTATACCTGCTGATTGGAAAACTTCAAAAACCCTAATGTTCCTCAAACCACATAAACCTGTTGCCTCTGTTAGCTCGTACCGCCCTATTCAACTAACGTCAACCTTTAGTAAAATACTGGAACGCATCATTGTTAAACGTCTTCATCCGTACCTGGCACTACACAACGTCATTCCACTCGAACAAGCTGGTTTCAGACCTTCTTTCAGCATAAATGATCAGTTGCTTCGCCTTTCCAATTCCATCTATAATCACTTTAACACAGGCAATCCATCATGTTTGGTTCTGTTTGACCTCGAAAAGGCATTCGACAAGGTCTGGCATCCCGCTCTCATTTATAAACTCAAACAGCTCCGATTGCCTATTGCTTACATCAGATTCATTTTTAATTTTCTCTCATGTCGACTGGCATACGTCTGTATCAACTCCAGTTTTTCATTTCCCATTTTTCTCCATTCCGGAGTTCCCCAAGGATCGGCTTTGTCGCCGTTATTATATATTCTCTTTGTTTCCGACGTTCCACCTGTTCCAGCTACAGTTAAACTCTTCCAGTATGCCGATGACACTGCTTTCTTTGCGACAGGGAAAACCATTCACCAACTCAATCTCGCTCTACAGGATTCTATCAATGCCTTTGTTGATTGGTGCTCTCACTGGAGACTAAAAATAAACGCTGGAAAAACTCAAGCAATTCTCTTTCTTGCTCCGAAGCATCGTTCCCGTGTCCACAGAAATCCAAGACTTCTGCACCTCACAGTGCAAGATGTATTGCTCAACCCTACTCGCAGTGTCAAATATCTTGGAGTCACTTTCGATCAGCATCTAACCTGGACAGCACACCTAAAAGATATCTCCAAGAAGGCTTACTCTCGCCTCAATCTCCTGAAACGTCTTGCTGGAACTACTTGGGGACTCAATGCTCATACAATTCTCAACACATACAAGGTCTTTCTCCGACCTATTCTCACGAACGGATTTACGGCTTGGACATCTGCTCCGATCCTCTACTATGAGAAATTACGCATCCTGGAACGTCATGCTTTGCGAATCGCTTTCCGTATCAAATTACCAAGTCCCACTCAAGATCTTTATGACAGACTTACGTTTCCACACATCTTGTATCATTTAGAAACACTCCGGACCAAATACATCACCCAGCGCCTGCACAGCAATCATCCACTTCTCCAGAAAACGTTTGAAGACCACGCCCGAAGCATCTCCCCTACTGCTGCTCTTTTCCCGCCGCTCTCATTACTGTTTACTCTATACCGTTACACTCTACCTCCACCCTGACACCGCCTGTTACGAATCATACTCTATAGACGCTCATCTACCTCACATATGGCCATCATATGCACAATAATACCTTCTGTACTAACAGGGCTCCTCTGTCTTCATTGATGCCTAGCGCCGCCCCTAGGCGAGAAGATAACCTGCATTTGTTCCACTAACAGAACCTATGTGTTGTAGTGAGTTTCGCACTTCATTTCATCTTCTCATCTCATATCATTTTACAGTTATGCTTTTCCTTCACTGAAGCTTATGTATTTCCTTTACCTCATGATTATGGTTAAAGGCCATAATGACCATCACAATTGAACAATAAAGTTTATGTATCAACCCATATCCCAACCACGGCTTCCTGAACAGCACAATCTATTTAAAAATCTCTTCCCCTACAGAGGGCGTAACCCTCTTCGGGTAGTAGCTAGCGTCGGCTAGCTGGCAAAAAAAATCTCCAGCTATTATTTTGCGTAATTCTAAACCGTTTTGCGTGAGTTTAGAATTACGCAAAATAATAACACATATTAAACGTGGTATTACCCGTTTCCGCGAAGCAGCAGACTCAGCTTCCAAGGCTGCAGCAGTAATAGAAACAATAGCGGAAATGGTTGATGATGGCTGTTTCTAAATCCAGCGTATTGCATCACACACTTGTCCTTGCTACATGGAATGCAGATGGTCTCGAGGGGCAGAAACAAATGCTTATTAGATTTCTCAAACACCATAGAGTTGATGTCATGTATATTCAAGAAACACACTTCACTGCTCGTATCACTACTTGGCGACTACCCAATTACATTGTGTATCGACAGGATAGAGTGGGCAGACAGAAGGGCGGATTATTACTCATAATCAAAAAGGCATTCCCCGTCAGGTCAATTACAATACCACCCTTACTAACTTTGGAGGCACTTGGTGTTGAGCTAATAACTCCAGGCGTTCCATTAATATTGGTCACCGGGTACAGGTCCCCGGCTACACAGCTAGAACCCACAGACTTTGATGTCATAGCTAACTTAGGGCCAAAAGTCATCTTAGCTGGAGATCTTAATGCTAAGCATGGAGAATGGAACTCCATTACTCCAAACACTGCTGGAGATGCTTTACACGAATATCTACTCACGTCCAACTTCATCATCAGTGCTCCACCAGATCCTACTCATCATCCAAAATTCGTCGGACAGCCCGATGTGCTTGATGTCGCTCTTTGCAAAGATGTGTCTTTTACTGTCCATCCTTATGTTATTTCGGATTTAGACTCTGATCACGACCCAGTCATTTTTCTCGTCTCACATAGAAGCATCGCCCATTCTGCCCCTATATTCAAGAAAATAGAAACTGATTGGGATGTATTTAAACAAGAACTAAACACTATGATCGACCTCCAAGATCGGCCCGCCACCATTGAGGATATCGACCAAGCAGTTTCTCACATTACACTAGCACTTCGTACAGCGGAGGCAGCTAGCTCCACTATCAGAATCTCTCCAACACACACAGGTCAAGGCGACAGTCTACATCTGCAAATTTATCTTCATTTAAAACGTTGGGCTAGACGCAGATGGCAGCACACACTTCATCCTGCATACAAGACTCTGTGGAATAAACTATGTGGGAAGCTCAAGATGCTGACTCAGCGACAAAATCAACAGTACTGGGAAGACACTTTTAGAAATGTCACCGTAAATAATCGTAAAATTTGGACGTACTCCAAATCCTTTCAACGTTCCTCAAATGCTTCCAGAGCAAGAGTCCTACAGGGACCACAAGGACTGACTCAAGACCCTCAGTCGCAAGCAGCTACTTTCGCTGACTCTCTGCAAGCACAGTTCCAGCCCAATAGAGCACGTCTTGAGCCCTATTTCCGACAGCATGTCCGAACCACATTATATCGCATGAGTAATCAAAAACCTACACATGACATCACCTTAGTAACACCACGCGAAATAGAACGCCATATCAAGTGTCTGCCTGCAAAAAGAGCACCTGGGCCTGATGGGATTCGAAGTGAGGTACTAAAACATCCAACTCGAAAATTATTGGTCTTTTTGACATATTTATTTAATGCCATCTTTCAACTATGCTACTTCCCAAAGACCTGGAAGGAAGCACGTATCATCACCATCCTCAAACCTGGAAAAAATCCGCTGCTTGCAGAAAATCATAGGCCGATAAGTCTTCTGTCCCATTTGAGTAAATTATTTGAGCGTGTGTTCCTCTGGAGACTGAAACATCATGTCGACAATAGTAATCTTCTGCCCTGCCATCAATTTGGGTTTCGTACTCAACATAGCACGACTACGCAACTCGTAAGAGTAGTAGATCACTTAACTGTGGCTTTCAACAGAAAACAACATACTCTTGGTGTGTACCTGGATGTCTCAAAAGCTTTTGATAAAGTCTGGTTAGCAGGACTATTATATAAGCTACACGACCAAGGTCTTCCGGATAGTATTCTGCATTTACTCCGTTCTTACCTCTTTGGCAGGAAATTTCATGTGTCTATTGATGGTGTCAAATCCTCATCCAGACCAATTAAAGCAGGTGTTCCACAGAGCGCTGTACTTTCACCACTTTTATATAATCTGTATACAGCCGATCTTCCAACCCTACCACATTGCTTCTTAGCAACGTACGCCGACGATACCGCCTTTTTCACAACAAGCAGTTCACTTATACAGTGTTACATCTATATGCAACGTCAACTGAACAGTTTTCAGGAATGGGCCAGGCGTTGGAGGATTAAAGTAAATACCGACAAAAGTTGTACTGTTATACACAGTAGAAGACGTATACGCACCCGTCGAAATCTAATATATGAGAACGCATACATTCCTCACGCCACAAATGCTAAATATTTGGGAGTGATATTAGACCGTGGGTTAACATTCGCTGCGCACATCAAGGACATAAGGCAAAGAGCATTACGCAAAATCACTTCATTATATCCAATTTTTCGCTGCAGTTCAATTTCTCATGAGGCCCGAGTGCACATATTCAAGATGATAGTCCTGTCCACACTTACTTATGCATGTCCTGCCTGGCAACATGCCTCATCCAGTCACCTTCAGACACTCGAAAGTGTGCAAACTAGAACCGGTCGTATCATCACTGGTCACGACAGATATACTCGCAACCGCCAAATTCTCGAAGATCTAGAGCTTCCCCCTGTTAGAGAAGTTTTACGCTATCTCCACCATAAGTTCTGGCGTACCTTACCCAGGCATATTAACCCAGCTATTGCTAATATCGGCACCGAATGCGCTCTCCGGAACGTCCATCGCATGCCACGCATATAATGACTCTACAAAGCTCGCCTAAAGTCACCATCAGCCACTCTGCGACAGTTGTAGATGTAGCCTACCATACCTACCAACTCAATAGTAATACCCAGTTTTTCACCTGTACCTCTGTATTTTGATCTTTTTCATTCTACTCATAGAGTCAGGGGCTTTGGCCCGATACTCTGCATACAACTTCAACATTACCGTGACCGTGACCGTGACCGTCCAGCTATGAACTGGCCACCTGGAATCTCTAACCAGGTAAAAAAAATAGGGTATTCGTAGCTGGCGAAGAAAAATAACCAAGTCACTTAGTGTGTCCATCCCCATTGGTTTATTTTAGTCGCGATCTTCGTATATACGGTTGGATTACTTACCTCCTAGAGGTGAAGGAAACAACCGTGGAATTATTTTTAAACCTCCACGGAGGTTGGCACACCAAATTGATATTATCTGTTGACGACCCTGCTATTCCTCTTGGCTAAACGATTTATTAAGTTACTCTCCTTTTCGGAGGGTAGCTTATATTTGTGACATATTATTTTCACTCATCATCTCTGCTCCTATGATGGCTACGTCCAACCCAGTCATCTCGAAAAAGAAGACTAAGATACCCACGAAGAAAGTCAGCAGATCTCAATACCGGCCTGAGGACTTTCTTGTCCCACTGGGGCGGCCCACCACCTCCGGCGCTACTACCGAGCGACGACCATCTTCAACTAACCTGTCAGTGCCTGACGTTCCATCCGTTGCTCCACCGCAGGACGACAATGCTATGGATTTTACCCTGGTTACTACACCCAAGCGACGTCGCTCGTCCTTGGAGTCCACACTGAGGCAACGACAATGATCAGACTTCCCTCCTTTACCAATGAGCAACAGACTTGAGCCTCTCTCTACTGTCACAGCTGACGGGTCTCCTGTGATCGAGTCAAGACCCAAACCCACGAAAGAGGTTAAACCACCACCTATTTACATTTACGGCATCCAAAATACTTACAACTTTACCAAAAGCCTTTGCAAGACCCTCAGAGAATCACCTCAGGTTCGGCATAACAAAGAACGTATCGTGATTCAGGTATCTTCTAGGGACGATTTCACAACTATAAAAAACTACTGCGAACAGACGAAAACTGAATACGCTACTGGCATCGCCAAAAGTGACCGACCCGTAAAGATTGTCGTTCGCAAATTACCCATCCATACCGACGTCGCTGATCTTCAGTCTGCACTATTCACTTTAGGTTTTAAGCCGATCCCGATTCATCAAATGTCTCGTCGGGGCCCCACTGGTGGAGATAGTCCTCATGCCACTTTTTTTCATCTCCCTCGAGAAAACTCCAAATATACAGGAGATCTACAACATATCAGGATTGCTTCATTATAAAGTTTCATTTGAGCCTTATCGGCCGCCGAGTGTTCTGCAGTGTTACCGCTGCCAACGTCTTGGTCATTCACAAGACACTTGCAAAGCTCAACCTAAGTGTGTCAAGTGTGGGCAAAGTCATTTTGCGAAAGCCTGTGCCAAACCAGATGCATCTACGCCAGCAACCTGTGCAAACTGCGGAGGGGACCATCCAGCCAATTATCGCGGTTGTCCCGTCTTTCGCTCATACTCAGATGCTCTCAAGAAATCAACTCCTTCTGGCCGCAGCTCCGGTCCTACTGTATGAACTTCACTGGACAATAAGGCACCTCGCATTGACCGACCTCCACCACCAAATCAGGATGCTCCCTCTACGTCCAGCACACCAGATAGTGCATCTACACCATCTGTTAATGACTTTAATCTCCATTCACTCCTCACATACATCAAAACCTTCAACTTTGGCCGCATTATCTCTCATATCAAGAAAGGATTTACTAGACTTCGGGAAGCCACGGATCTTGCGTCCAAGGCTGCTGTCGCCATAGCGACATTTGCTGGCATGATTGCTGATGGCTGCTTCTAACCAATCACTCATTCATCACACTATAACTGTTGTAACCTGAAATGCAGATGGTCTTACCGACCAGAAGCGTCTCCTAATTCGTTTTCTAGCAGAACATCAGGTCGATATCATACTTATACAGGAAACTCACTTCACTGCCCAGGTTACACACTGGAGACTGCCCAACTACCAATTATTTCGCCTCGATCGAGTTCAAGGACGGAAAGGAGGATTACTGATTGCCCTGAAACGAAGTTTCAAGGCTAGACAACTCCTTTTACCCCCGTTACACACACTAGAAGCTCTTGCTATAGAAGTCTTCCTCCCCGGGATTCCTCTCATATTGGTCACGGGCTACCGTTCTCCAGCACATGACTTAGATCCCAATGATTTCGACGCCATCTTGACCTTGGGCCCCAAGATCATCTTGGCAGGGGACTTCAATGCAAAACATGGGGAATGGCACTCCAGACGTTCCAACGAAATCGGACGAATATTACACCGGTATCTGCACACATCTCCATTCATTGCCTATGGGCCACCTGATCCAACTCACCATCCTAAAGCAGGCGGAGAACCGGATGTGTTGGACATAGTTCTAAGCAAAGATACCATCTTAGCTACACGTCCTTACGTGATCTCAGCACTGGACTCAGATCATGATCCGGTCCTTTTCAAAATTTCGCATCGTCATATCTCCCGTCCTGCACCCGCTCATATCTCCCGAACTACGAACTGGGATGTCTATAAGCAGAAATTAAACTCTTTGCTCGACATAGCCGCTCGTCCAAATTCTCCTGCGGAAATTGATCAGGCGGTCGCCCATCTCACACTTGCTCTACGTACGGCTGACTCCCTCAGCACATCAGTAATTCCTGACTCGCAGTCCGATCCCCACTGTGACTCTCCATTACTTCGTCTTTATATCCATCTCAAACGCTGGGCTCGAAGTACTTGGCAGCGCACTAGATATCCACTCTACAAAACACTATGGAACACCTTAAGCCGCAAAATCAAGACAATCACTAGAAGACAAACCGAGCAGTACTGGGAGACACTTTTTCGTGGGGTCACACTTAATGACACTAAAATCTGGCAGTATTCCCGCCTTTTCCAGCGCCGAGAGACTTCTCGTCAAACTCAAATACTGCAAGGTCCGCATGGGGTCATACATGACGACCAAGGGCAAGCAGACCTATTTGCTGCATCTCTAGAGCGCCAGTTTACACCTAATGCGACTCCTGTCGTTCCTCACATTCGGCAGGACGTTCGGGCCACTATGCGCATGCTCCATTTTCAACCAATACTTCCCCTGCCTGAGGTCGTAACACCAAGGGAAGTTGAGCGTCAAATTTGTCACTTGCCCAACAAAAAAGCGCCTGGAGTTGATCAGATCCGCCCAGAACTACTGAAACTTGGGACACGGAAGCTACTCCTCTATCTTGCTGCTTTATTTACAGGCATCCTTCAGGTTTGCTACTTTCCCCGTGCTTGGAAAGAAGCGAAAGTCATTCTTCTCCCTAAACCAGGTAAAAATCCGACTCTCCCAGAAAACTATAGACCAATTAGCCTGTTATCTCATGTGAGCAAACTCTTCGAACGAGTGCTTCTCGCCCGACATCATGAGCACGTCACCACTCTAGATATACTCCCCCACCATCAATTTAGTTTTCGTGCTAACCACAGCACAACAAGCCAATTAGTGAGGGTAGTCGACCATCTGACTACCTCTTTTAATCGACGACAATATGTTGTAGGTGTATACCTTGATATCTCGAAGGCGTTTGATAAAGTGTGGTTACCAGGCCTCATTTATAAACTTCGCTTACAAGGTTTCTCTTTACCTTATCTCAAACTCCTCACTTCATACCTTTTTCATCGCTTTTTCCATGTCTCTGTGGGACAGACCAAGTCTGCTCCCAAACCAATTCAAGCTGGTCTGCCTCAAGGCGCGGTTCTTTCGCCGCTGCTTTACACCTTATACACCGCGGAATAACCCACTGTGCCACACTGTTTTCCTGCAACATACGCCGATGACACTGCTTTCTTTACGAACAGCAGCAATCTTCGTCTTTGCTACCACTTCATGCAGCGCCAACTCAGTGTCTTTCAACGTTGGGCTACCATCTGGCGCCTAAAAATCAACGCGGATAAGAGCGTTGCAGTCTGCTATAGCAAAAGACGCAGCAGAGCCATCCATCGTTTATACTATGACAACATTGAAGTTCAGCACCGTCTGCATGCTAAATACTTGGGAGTTATATTAGATCGAGGCCTTACTTTTGGTCTTCATATCAGGGACATTAAACACCGAGCCCTTCGAAAATTGTCTGCCCTCCATACTATTCTGCGTTGTAGTGCCTTAAGTCATGAAACAAGACTCCACGTCTTTAAAATGGTAATTTTGTCCACAATCACCTACGCATGTCCAGCATGGCAACATGCGGCACTCTGTCACCTGCGCACGATCGAGAGTGTGCAAACCAGGGCAGCTCGTATCATAACAGGCCATGACCGATATACGCGTAATCGTCAACTTTTAGAGGACTTAAACATATATCCTATCCGGGACGTGTTACAACAACACCATACTCATTTTTGGGCCAACCTCCCCGCCACGTCAACCCCGCTATAGCAGCCATTGGCACAGCGCATACACACCGACGAACTTACAGGACGCCACGGTTGTAGCATAACTATTTACCCACACACTCCCCCTCACTGCGACAGTTGCAGCTGAAGGTCACATGACGTCGTCGTATCTCATATTCTAACTCACCTCCCACAGGTCTATTCATTTTCTTTTCTATAGCTGTCATCGAGTCAGGGACTTTTGTCCGATACTCGACACAAAACCACACTTTCAAGCTAGCAAGCTCCAGCTTTGATAAGGCGAACTGGGCTCATTTTCGGGACGACCTGGAATATTCACTTTCTAGCATTACGCCTCCAAAAACTGAAACCGAACTTACTATCTGTCTTACAGCTATTACTACGGCAATTCAAACCAGTGCCCATCAGAATATCTCGATGCAACAAGTGCATTCCCACAAACCGACTTTACCACCGACATATCTTACGCTCATTCAGAAAGCCCGACAGCATCTTCGAGAATATTATCGAACCGGGAATGAAGCATGTCTTCATCAACATCGCCAATCGCAAAGAGCTGTTCATAACTATCTTGTCGCTTATAAACGCCGTAATTGGATCAAGACCTGTAACACTTTATCCGAGGAAGCACACCCTTCTCGCTACTGGAAGCGATTTCATCAACTTACTCGCAAGACCACCACGATAACCTACCCGTTAGTTGCAGATGACATTCCTCTGTTTTCTGACGAAGAAAAAGCCAACGCCTTTGCTACACAACTACAGACCGTTTTTACGCCAACAGCTGCCTCTAAACGCTCTGAACGGACAGATCTGTCTTGTATTCCTGCACTCCAACCTTCCACAGAACATGTGATTGACCCGGAACACCCACTCACTACACCTATTACTAACAACGAAATCCAATTGGCTCTAAAACGGAAAAGGAACACAGCACCTGGGATTGACAACATCTCTTATAGACACATCAAAGAAGCGCCATACTCATTTCTCCTGATACTGACAACAATATATAATTTCATACTCCAAACTGGATTCTATCCTTCTGAGTGGAAAATCTCTAAAATTTGTATGTTTCCAAAACCAAATAAGCCTGCCCATTCTTTTTGCTCTTACAGACCAATCCAAGTCACATCAGTATTTAGCAAGATTCTGGAAAAAATTCTTGTCTCTCGACTTCATAAGTATCTTGAAACTTCTATTCTACTGCCTATCCACCAAGCAGGTTTTCGGCCCCGTTTTTCCATAAATGACCAGCTTCTTCGTCTCAGCACCATAATTACAAATCAGTTTAACAAAGGGTTTCCATCATGCCTCATTCTTATGGATTTGGAAAAGGCTTTCGATGAGGTATGGCACTATGGTCTTATTACAAAACTACAGTCATTCAAACTTCCCACATGCTATCTCAGGCTTATTTACTCGTTCATTACAAATCGCATTGCATATGTCACAGTTGGTAAGGCACTCTCCTGGCCAATATTTCCGCTTACTGGAGTTCCACAGGGGTCGGCTCTAAGTCCATTATTGTATATTCTTTATGCTTCTGACATTCCAACAGTACCACGTAATGTATTTACATTCCAATATGCAGACGACACAGCTTTTCTTGCACTTGGTAACACTATCCATCAAATCAGCGCTGTACTACAGGCAACTCTGGATAATTTCATCACTTGGTGCAAGAAATGGCATTTAAGCATTAACAACGACAAAACGCAAGCACTGGTTTTCATACCACCTCATCGACGTTCCAGAGTCTACCGTAACCCGAAACTGCTACGAATAACAGTTGATGGATACCAAATACGCACTACCAGCACTGCTACGTACTTGGGCGTTGTTTTTGATTCCAAACTAACTTGGAGTGCACACCTGCAAAAGCTCAAAACTAAGGCGACTACTCGTTTAAATCTTCTACGTCGTCTCACGGGCACTACGTGGGGCCTCAAACCCGATGTTCTACTCCATACAAGATGTTTCTCCGTCCTATTCTCACCTTTGGACATACTGCCTGGTGCAATGCCTCTGTTTCCTTCTACGAAAAACTTTGCATATTGGAGCGTCACGCTATTCGTCTAGCCCACCGACTTAAACTTCCGTATCCTACGTCGCTCACGTATGAATACATCAACTTTCCGAATATCACAGAGCATATTGCACAACTTCGTAATCGGTACATTACATCTCGCATAGAAACGGGTCATCCACTTTTCTTGGATATTCTTCGAACGGATGCTCTCACTGATGCCGCATATCGTTACAAGCATACCCCTTTGAATATACTCATTTCATTATATGTCCGCCATGCAAACCTCACAGTAGCAGAACGCGACATCTATGCCATTTATATCATCCATGCTCATATTCCTCATGTTTTTCATCTTAGCACAGACATCCTCACAACTAACTAGGGCTTCCCCTTGTGATCATTAGTCCCGAGTCGCCCCGGGACAGAAGATTTAACCTACATCTGTCTTACTAACTTCTTTGTGTTTGTGATGTGATGGCACTTCATCTCATATTACATCATTATTATCTTTTGTTTTGCTCACCGCCACAATTATCGCACAGTTTTGGCTTATCGCACATTTGCACTTAATTTTCAATTTATATTTCACTCTTTAGCTTATAACACAGTATTTATCCTTTTCTTATCTTATATTTAAAATTCATTATATTTCCCTTTTCGCACCTCCATTTCACAGCCTGTTCTTGTGTACTTTATAATAAAGATATGTTTAATTAACATAAATTATGGAAAATAAATGATGATATACCCTTTCTCAACTGATGACATTACCCAAACTTCCCTTAGCCCAACAAATTATTTTCCAAATTGTATTTCTGTTTAGAGAACCACATGCCAAAGAGAGGGCGTAACCCTCTGAGAGGCTGGAGAAGTAATAAAGTTTTTGAAAACCATCATCCTTATAAGAAGCCATTTTTCTCTCTTCTCCTTTTCAAAAAAAAATCTCCAGCTCAACCGCCACTCCCACCCCACTATCTCTCGCTCATCACACGCTCCCGCCAACTATATCGAGACTTTACCCGTACAGGAAATCCTGAGTCCCTTCGCCTCCACCGCCAGTACCAACGTACAGTCCATAATTATCTCGTGGCTTACAAGCGCCGCAGCTGGATTAAAACGTGCAACACTCTTGCCGACACCTCTCATCCCACCAAGTTCTGGAAGCGTTTTCATCAACTCACTGGCAAAAGTACCCGTACCCCCTACCCACTTCTGGATGGCGATCATCCTCTTTCAGACGATACCACCAAAGCCAACGCCTTTGCAACACATCTTCAAGGTATTTTCCCTCCAACTGCGCCTGATCCAACTATTCGCCACCATCCTACTGATAATCTAAACCTTTCCTCACCGAACTTACAACCTCACCCCGATCATGAGCTTTCTCTAAACAACCCACTCACTGTTCCCATCACTGTTCCGGAAATCTGTCAAACCGTCTCTCGAAAAAAGAACAATGCCCCCGGCATAGATAAAATCACATATCGTCATATCAAGGAAGGTCCCTATATCTTACATTACCTCCTTTCCGTTATTTTTACCTTCATCCTTCGCACTGGCTTTTATCCCATACCCTGGAAAACCTCTACCACATTAATGTTTCTGAAACCTAACAAACCAGCGCACTCAGTTTCCTCTTATCGCCCCATCCAACTCACAATAGTATTTAGCAAAATCCTTGAAAGTATCCTTGTCACCCGTCTCCACACCCATCTCACTGCTTATAATTTACTCCCTCTCCATCAAGCTGGTTTCCGCCCTTCCTTTAGTATCTCAGATCAACTTCTCCGCCTCACTACCTTCATCACCAACCAGTTCAACACTTCCAAACCATCCTGTCCTCTGTTATTTGATCTCGAAAAAGCTTTCGACAAGGTTTGGCATCTGGGCCTTCTCTATAAACTCTTTCACTTCCATCTACCTTACTGTTACATTCGTCTTATTTATCACTTTCTAACCTGTCGCCTTAAATACGTATCCATTAACAATCATCTATCTCATCCCATTTTCCTTCACGCCGGTGTTCCACAAGGCTCGGCTCTCTCACCCCTTTTCTATCTTCTTTATGTCGCAGATTTTCCTACTCTACCCGCCAATGTCACCCTATTTCAATATGCCGACGATACTGCCTTTCTTGCTACAGGAAATACGATGTCTCGCCTTAATCTCTTACTCCAACCCGCCATCGATTCCTTTCTTTCTTGGTGCAACACGTGGCGACTTACCATCAATGCCACAAACACTCAGGCGATCATCTTCTTACCACCTGGTCAACGGTCCCGAGTCTATCTAACCCCGCCAACCTCCATCTTCACATTTCGCACACTCCTATTACTCTCAGTAAAACAGCACCTACTTAGGCGTTATTTTTGATCAACACCTCAAATGGACTCCCTACCTCAAGTATATATGTAAAAAGGCCTATTCTTGCCTTAATCTTCTTCGTCGCCTGACCGGTACCAGTGGGGTCTTTCTGCTACCACACTTCTGAATACCTATAAAGCTTTCCTCCGACCAGTCCTCACTTATGGCTTTACAGCTTGGGTTGATGCTCCTTCCCCCTTCTACAAACGCCTTCAAATTCTGGAACGCCATGCACTCCGGCTTGCTTTCCGAATACGTCTTCCTAGCCCTACCCGTGATTTATACGCCCGTACACCTTTTCCCCATATTCTCTATCATCTTGAAACTCCCCGTTTACGATACATCTCTCAGCGCTTCCAGAACCACCACCCGCTTCTCTTCGATACTATGCACTTCGACGCCACCTTCCGCAAAACGACCTTACTTCGGCATACTCCCTTATCTTTACTCTTTACTCTCTACTACTACTCCCTACTGCCAGATAGTTTTCACCTCCCTCTCGTAGCAGATTTCATCACGCATCTTGATTCATCTTTCATTTTTCCATCTACGCCACAGTAGTCCTACTCTTTTACTAGGCCTCCCACTGTCTACATCACGATCCAGAGTAGCCCTGGATCAGAAGATAACATGCATGTGTCTACTCTAACCATCTCCCTGTTGTTGTGATGTCTATTGCACCTCATTCTCATCTCATCGCATCCTAATTGAATGATTATGGTCAAAGTCCATAATGTCCTTGCAGCTCAAAGAAAGTCCCGCTGCTGCGAATTGATACTTCCCTCCACATTGTTTTTTGATTTTTTTATTTATTTTTTTATTTTATATGGAAATAAAAAAATAAATAAAAACTGGTTTCTAACCATCCACCTTTTACCAATCTCCATTCAGTTTTCCTTTCCTCCCTCATCCCTCAATAAAGGCTGTGACCCTTTGGGTTGGTGCTAGCCGCAAGCGGCTAGCAAAAAAAATCTCCGGCTCAAGAAAATCACTTGCCAAAGAGAGGGCGTAACTCTCTGAGAGGCTGGAGAAGTATATATTTTTTCAAGAAAAACATGATTTGTATAATTAGTAAATTTTCTTTTCTCCTTTCCGTAAAAAAAAAATCACCAGCAACTGAACTGGCCACCTGGAGCTCTAACCAGGCAAAAAAAAAAATAGGGTATCCGTAGCTGGCGGAGAAAAATAAGCGAGTCATTTAGGTATTCCATCCCCATTTGTTGAATTGATTCGCGATCTTCGTATATACGGTTGGATTACTTGCCTCCTTGAGGTTTAGGAAACAACCGTCGAATTGTTTTTTCATACCTCCACGGAGGTTGACACTCTGATCTGGTCTTAACTGTTGACAACCTTGCTATTCTCTAGGCTTATTATGATACTCTCCTCTTCGGAGAAAGAGACAGGCGAAATTAGTTGACGACTTAGGCATCTCTACTGGTTACCGATTACTTTTTGTGCTTCCTCTTCGGAGGAAGCAGATTAATAACCTACAAACTTAGAGCATTGCTCTAAGAACAAACCATTTAAAAGGTACACTGCTACCCTCCTTTGTGGTAAGCTGGCGCCATCTCCTACTTTAAGTATAAAGATGGTCTCTCAGAAGACACCAGTGAAATCTGAGAAAAAGGCCCAATCATTCAAGTTTCCTAATACCAGGGGCAAAGTAATAAGCAGACTCAACATATAAACCAGAAGACTTCCTTGTGCCTTTAAGTAAAAACAAGCAAACGACCGCTCCAGCGAAGTCAAAATTGAAAGCAGCTACAGTTAAACAGACAAGTAATTCTCAGCCATCAACGTCGAATAACACTGAAGACATGAATTTCACAGTAGTGGGAACACTAGCGGCGTAGGTCTTCTTTGGAAAATCTCAACAACGCTGAAAAACTATTTAATAGCACTCAAGAATATCCACCTCTTCCTACTAGCAATAAGTTCGCTGTTTTGCCATCCGAACAAACAGACAATACTAGTGCCAGTAACAACACTGCACCGAATAACAAGCCCTCCAGTTTCAAGACCCCTCCAATTTTCATATACGGAATTACAAACACATATATCTTTATAAAGACCTTGTCACGCGCATTGAAGGAGCCTCCCTTAGCACAGCCCAATAAGGAGCGCATTCGACTTCAAGCAGCTAACAAAGATGATTACAACTCTATCAAGACGTATTGCGAACAAACTAAGACTGAATATGCTACAGGAGTAGCAAAAAATGAAAGGCCGATTAAGGTAGTTGTCCGTAAACTACCCATTGACACAGATTTAGACAACCTGAAGGAAGAATTCTCCCGACTGGGCTATAAAGCAACCAGCGTCCACCAAAGGTCTCGTAAAAACAAGACGGATGACAAGAAAATAATGATGCCACTGTTCTTGGTTGCTTTAGAGCGAACTGCAGCAGTTAAAGAAATATACGCTATAAACAACTGCTTCACTACCGGGTTCAAATTGAACCTTACAAGCCTCCCTAAGTCTTGCAATGTTACAGATGTCAACGCTTGGGGCATTCGTAAGACACCTGCCAAGCCCATCCGAGGTGTCTCAAATGTGGGGAATCACATTTTACCCAGTCATGTAACAAACCAAACACATCCACACCCGCCACCTGCTCAAACTGTCAAGGAGATCATCCAGCAAATTACCGTGGCTGTCCTGTATTTAAATCCTACTCAGAAGCTCTCAAATTGCCGGTGCAACAACCGAACAAACACCCAGATATACCTAATAAAAATTTCCACACACCATCCTCAGAGAAAACTTCCATTCCCACTGCTGATAATATACAATCCGTGACTAGGGATAACAATGGTGTTGAAGCTTCCACTTCTTCTCACTCCCAACCAGTTACTGCCGTCCAACAAGAGAACTCTAACGAAGATGTTGACTAAAAATCAGTTTTTTCATTTCTCAAGGGCTTACATTCCCGTAAAATACTTATACACATTAAACGTGGTATCACACGTTTTCGACAAGCTGCAGACTCAGCTTCCAAGGCTGCAGCAGTAATCGAAACAATAGCGGAAATGGTTGACGATGGCTGTTTCTCAATCCGGCGTCCTACACCACACACTTATACTTGCTACGTGGAATACAGGTGGTCTTGAGGGGCAGAAACGAACGCTTCTTCGCTTTCTTACAAAGCATAGAGTTGATGTCATGTTCATCCAAGAAACACATTTTACTGCTCGCATCACTTCTTGGCGCCTATCTAATTACATTGTATACAGACAGGACAGAGTGGGTAGACAGAAAGGAGGATTGCTGCTCATCATCAAAAAGTCATTACCAGTAAGGTCGCTTACAATACCACCACTACTTACTTTAGAGGCACTTGCTGTTGAGCTTCCATTAGTACTGGTCACTGGTTATAGGTCTCCGGCCACACACTTAGAACCGACTGACTTTGACATCATCGCAAATTTAGGGCCCAAAGTTATCTTAGCTGGTGACCTTAACGCAAAGCATGGAGAATGGAACTCCATTACTCCAAACACTGCTGGAGACGCTTTACATCGATACCTCCTCACGTCCAACTTTATCATCACTGCTCCACCAGATCCAACTCATCATCCAAAATTTGGCGGACAACCTGACATGCTTGACGTTGCTCTTTGCAAAAACGTATCCTTTAGTATTCATGCATATGTCCTCTCGGACCTAGACTCAGATCACGATCCAGTCATTTTTCATGTCTCCCACCGTAGCATCGCCCACACTGCTCCTATTCTTAAACACATAGAAACTGATTGGGATTTGTATAAACAAGAATTAAACACACTGATCGACCTAAGAGATCGGCCCGCCACCATTCAGGACATCGATCAGGCAGTTTCTCGTATCATAGTAGCACTTCGTACAGCAGAGGCAGCAAGCTCCACTGCTACAATCTCTCCAACGCAAACAGGTCAATGCGACAGTCTACATCTGCTACTCTATATTCTTTTAAAACGTTGGGCTAAACGTCGCTGGCAGCACACACTTCATCCAGCCTACAAGACACTGTGGAATAAACTGCGTGCAAAGATCAGGATGCTGACTGAGCGACAAAATCAACAGTACTGGGAAGATACTTTTCGTAACCTCACAGTAAATGATCGTAAAATTTGGACATACTCTAAATCCTTCCAACGGGCTACTAATGTTTCCAGAGCTAGAGTCCTCCAAGGACCACAAGGACTGACTCAAGACCCTCAGTTGCAAGCAGCTACTTTCGCTGACTCTCTGCAAGCACAGTTCCAGCCCAATAGAGGCCAACTCGATCCTTATTTCCACCAGCACATTAGAACTACCTTATATAGTATACGAACTCAAAACCCTACACATGGCATCAACCTAGTTACACCTAGGGAAATAGAAAAAACACATCAAATGTCTACCGACAAAGACAGCATCTGGGCCTGATGGGATTCGACCTGAGATACTGAAACATCCAACTCGAAAATCACTGGTCTTTTTGGCATATTTATTTAATGCCATATTTCAAATATGCTACTTCCCAAAGACCTGGAAGGAAGCTCGTATCATCACCATCCCTAAACCCGGAAAGAATCCCCTACTTCCGGAAAACTATAGACCGATAAGTCTTTTGTCACACTTAAGCAAATTATTTGAACGTGTTTTCCTCTGGAGGTTGAAACAACATGTCGCCAATAGTGACCTTCTACCCTTCCATCAGTTTGGGTTTCGTGCTCAACATAGCACTACTACCCAACTCGTACGAGTAGTTGATCACTTAACTGTGGCTTTCAATAGAAAACACCACACCCTTGGAGTATACCTGGATGTGTCAAAAGCATTTGATAAAGTCTGGTTAGCTGGATTATTATATAAGCTATACACTCAAGGTTTTCCGGATCGTTTTCTGCATTTACTTCGTTCTTATCTCATTGGCAGAACCTTTCATGTGTTGGTTGATGGTGTTAAATCCTCGTCTAGGCCAATTAAAGCAGGTGTCCCACAAGGCGCTGTACTTTCACCGCTTTTGTGTAATTTCTATACAGCAGATTACCAAACTGCTTTTTCGCAACGTATGCCGATGATACCGCCTTTTTCACAAACAAATAGTTCACTTGCACAGTGCTACATCTATATGCAACGTCAACTAGACAGTTTTCAGGAATGGGCCAGGCGCTGGAGAATTAAAGTAAATGCCGATAAAAGTTGCGCTGTCATCCACAGTAGAAGACGCATACAGCCCCCTCGAAATCTAATATATGAGAACGCACACATTCCTCACGCCACGCATGCGAAATATTTGGGTGTGACATTAGATCATGGGCTCACGTTCGCCCCACACATCAAAGTTATAAAGCAACGAGCATTACGGAAAATCTCGGCATTGTACCCCATTTTTCGCTGCAGTTCAAACTCTCATGAGGTCCGCGTGCACATATTCAAGATGATAGTCCTCTCCACACTTTCTTATGCATGTCCTGCCTGGCAACATGCTTCTAATAGCCATCTTCAAACACTCGAAAGTGTGCAAACGAGAGCCGGTCGCATCATCACTGGTCACGACAGATATACACGCAACAGCCAAATTCTGGAAGATTTAGAGCTGCCTCCTGTTAGAGAAGTTCTCCGGCATCTCCATCATAAGTTCTGGCATACTTTACCAAGACATGTTAATCCAGCCATAGCCACCATCGTCAGCGAATGCGCTCTACGGAATGTTCATCGCACGCCACGCATTTAATATCTTTCCATAGCTCGTAATAACATTATCAGCGACTCTGCGACAGTTGCAGATGTAGACTTCCAGACATAACAAAACAATAGTAATACCCAACTAGCCACCTGCACATCTATATATATTCTTTATACCATCTTACTCATGGAGTCAGGGGCTTCGGTGCGATACTCTTCACAAAACTTCAACATTACCGTGACTGTGACCAGCTCCTATCACCGCACCCATGATCGTCACTTCTTACACTTACATCGCCAATTCCAGCGCATGGCGAAACATTATATTATTGCACGGAAGAGACTGAACTGGTGACTATCATGTAACCAGCTACGTGATGAGCGCAACCCAAATCGATTCTGGAACCTCTTCAAACTAGTAACATTTCAGAAGCATAGACCATAGTACCCATTGCTTACTAATGGCACTGCCCCTACTACAGACTTTGAGAAAGCCACTCTATTTTCAAAACATTTCGAGGCGGTCTTTACCACCCACTCTCCACCTATCTTCACTCATCCTAGTGATCGGCACATAACTGCAGTCGGTGATCCCGAACAAGCACGATTTGCGCCGAACTTCACTCAACTCCCTCAACCCGACGCTCCACTATTGGCACCCATTACTTCAACAGAAATCTTAGAGGTCCTCAAATACCGCCGCAATACAGCACCAGGTAATGACAATATCTACTATCGTCAACTTCTCTATGAGCCTGCCGTTTTCCTGCTCTTACTCGCTCATCTGTACTCCACAATACTTGCGACCGGCTATTTTCCAACGGCGTGGAAGCTTGCTAAGATAGTGGTCTTTTTAAAACCGCAAAAAAGACCCCTCCTCAGTTTCATCATATCGGCCGATTAGTCTCACGAATGCTTTTCAAAACATTCGAACGCATTCTTATAAAGCGTCTGCAGCCATACATTACAGAAAGGGCAATCATTCCACCTACTCAAGCTGGTTTCCGACCTTCCGTTAATGCCGTTTGGCATTAACGATCAACCTGTCAAACTTTCCTCCCTACTGGTCAACCATTTTAACAAACACCTCCCCTCAGTACTAGTACCACTTGATATCGAAAAGGCTTTCGACACTGTTTGGCACGCTGGACTAATCTACAAACTTACCTCCCTTCTGCCGTTTCCCTACGTGCGGATCATCGCTCAGTTTCTCCACCATAGACGAGCTTATATCCTGATTAATAATACCAAATCCCCAATCTTTGTACTTCGTACTGGCGTTCCCCAAGGTTAAGTGCTCTCACCCCTCTTATATTTACTCTATGTCGCTGATATGCCTCAACCTCCGCCTCCAGTCCATATGCTCCAATTTGCCGATGATACAGCGTATCTCGCACTTGGGTCTTTCGTTGACCAAATTAATCACCTCCTTCAACGTGCGCTGGATAATCTTGTTGCTTGGAACCTCAAATGGAAGCTTAAACTAAATCCAACGAAAACACAGATGACCTTATTTGGTCTCAAGACGCACAAGTTTTGCCCTACTCGCAATCCTGAGCGCCTCACGATTACCCTCTTGGACGCTCGTCTTCCGATCCACGATACTTTAAAATATCTTGGTGTCACGTTCGATAAACACCTAACTTGGAACGCCCACCTTCGTACCTTGGGAGCCAACATCCGCCGTCGCCTTAACCTCCTTCGACATCTAAAAGACACTACGTGGGGTCTTAACGCCAAATTGCTTCTCTACACCTACAAGGTCTTCGTCCGACCAGCACTGACACACGGTCATCTCGCCTGGCTGTCAGCGACTACCAACTTTTATGCACGCCTCCAAATCCTAAAACGCCATGCACTACGCATTGCATATTCTCTACCGCAGCAAACACCTACTGCAGAGGTCTACCGACGCACCACTATCCCTATACTAAACGCAATGTTAACTTGAGAGCCGCATCACAAGCGCATTAATACATGTTGGCGCGCGAACCTTTTCACAGGGAAGGCTTTGTATGTGTGTGTGTGTGTGTGTCACTGTTGCCACACTTGGTACAATTGCACCAAATTCAGCCCTTTTTGCCATTCATCGGCCCGTTGGTACCACGCTGGCATTTTCAGCCCCTTTTGTGTAAAATTTGGTACAATTCTACCCAATTCAGCACTATTTAACAAATTTTCAAAAATGTCAGTAAGACTTTTCCTACATCTCACGTTACTCATACTGTGTGATGTCATGAGGAGCGAACTCGGAGATGATTGATTTGTTTCTCGTTATATATATATATATATATATATATATATATATATATATATATATATATATATATATATATATATATATATATTCATGTATGGCCATAATACCGTATTGATTTATGGCCACTTTCAAATAGAGACATGTTTGGTTTCCTTGCAATACATACCGAAGATGATAATTGTTTTCTCTTTCAATTTGCAGCCTCTGTTATACTTCCTACGTGTGGGAAAAGTTTCATCTACTTCCCGGATTCTCCCGGATGTTTCGGATTCTCTTAGCGCCGTAGCAATAAGGTAGGCAGGGTAGGCATTGCCTACGGGCGCAGGACGTTTCTGTATATTAGGGGGAGCCCCAGGTTTTTAATAAAAATGAAACAAATTATATAAATGGAGCCCCAAGTTTTCGTGGTCTTCATTTTCAAACATGGCAAGAATAAAAATTCCTTCCCCCCTCTCTCACAGTTTATTACATTTGCGTATCAAATTATTGGCATTACTGTAAACTCGTCGAGGTTACAGCACTGTATGATTAAGAAATTAATCCTCCTGGTAATTAATTATTACCGTATTAATACGATACCAGTCCTATACTAATGTACTGGGCTTACTAGTTATAAATAAAATTCCTCTGCGCAATAGACTTTCAACAATAACGACAAATTCTCCAAGTACCAAAGGTTGGGCAAACCGGGCAACTGCCCAGGACGCTAACGTCAGGGGCGCCCAAACGAGCACCCCAAAATTAATTTTTCTAACATATCTTCTAACATCACTAATATTAATATAGGCTAGGACTAGGTGGGGGGCGGTCAAAGTCTCATTGACAGGGTGAAAATTTTGCCTTCGTCCGCTCCTGACGTTGACTGAGATGACGTAGTGTTAAATGGATGAGGACGATACTGACCTATTTAGGCTCTAATCTCAACATTATTGGAGAGTAATAATTAGCTGATCTTCTTAAATACCGATTGCAACATTACTTACAGTATTTTTGTAGAAGTGATATTTTTTTTCAGTTAGCGAATTTTTAGCCCTGTTTTAGCGGAAAGAAAAATCTCATGTTGGCAACACTGCCCAAAGCTAGTCAAATGTGGGATGTGGCGCATAAGCGTAAGTTACAGATGATCATACATTGGTCTATAAATGGGTGAGGGAGCGCCACTAGGTATTTTGCTTAGGGGTGCCAAAGGCCATTGTTAAGCCACTGGGTCCTCCTATTTGGATGTTCTTAAAAAAACAATATTTTAAAAAGAGCACTTTCTTGATTTGGACTCTTGGAAGAGGAGGGGGGAAGTGTTCTAGAACTTTACCTCTTTTAGTTTCGCGCTATAGAGACAGGTATTACACTGGTATAAAATAATGAATTCAGCCCTTTTTGTTTCAATTTGGTACTATTTTTCAGCCCACTCCAGAGAGAGTATTGTGGCAACATTGGTGTGTGTGTTTTGGTTTGACTTCAATCGCCAGGGTTTCAACTGGCGCTGTTCTGAGTTTCAGCTGATATGCGCGGAGCGATGATTTCTCGTTCTTTTCCTGCCACTTACGAAAAATATGTTTCTTGGTCTATTTGTTTTAATAATTCATGAAGACACGACAATAGTAATAAATGTATTGGAAATTCGCACGTCATGTATTTGCAATCCTCACAATTAAAACCCGAGAGCATGAAAACTATTTTGCTTATTCATTTCAATTGATTAAGGTAAGAAAGAATAAGAAATGAAGTTATTCTCATATATCTACCTGGAAAAGGTCAATCATAAACAGAAACATACGAGCAGCCACCCTCCCACACAATAAATTAAAAATACGATTTTTTTTCTAAAAGCACAGCAACTCTACATTGGCACTGAGTAAACCACAGCGAACCGGCAACAATCATATTAACAATTTTTTCAATAGTTTTGTCTGCATATTTTTCTCTTAGTCGAGCGTACAAATTGTTGACAATTTACACTGCTTGACTTTAAAGAGGTTTCCCTTCCTCGTGTTTGCGATAATACTGAGAAGATGATAATTCGGATTCATTTATATTTTCAACTTTGCGCTTAACACTCTTCATGGTTTCAGTTTCAGTACACCCACGTACCCACTCTAACGCACGCGCGAAGATGATATTTGGCAGAGCAGTGTTACTCTCTGCACAAAAATTGCAGAAGTTACATGTGAGTTCCGTTATTTCTTTTGTTTCATTTATCAGCAGGCAATGAAGTTTCTTACGGGGTAGTTACTCTATTTAATTTATATATCATATAAAAATATTAAGCCATTTCCTATCCATTGTGGACGGTTTCTAACATTGACCAATTAAGTAATTTTACTGGTCCTCTTCTTTTGTTATAAGATTTTTCAAGTTTATAATCTTGCAACACTTGCAAGAGACTCGCATCTTAGCTGCCGGGTTTTCACTCCTTTCTTTCCTTCTCTCTTTCTGATTCTGAGTCGTGACGTCATTTTCATAACCCTTTACTAATAAATGTAGTATCATTTATTTTAAGTATTGTTTCTGTATTGACATTTTTATATACTTGAACTCAATTAGCTCTTTGAATTGATCTCCTAAGTAATGGTTTACTTGTGTAACGGGAGGAACTATGTAATGTGCGCGGAGTCGCCTGAATTGAAGCTGCGTATCTCGGCTATCAGGATAAGGTCGCGGCAAGTTTACACTTCTTCCTCATCTCCGACGCCTTCGCAGCCGCTACATCTTTCAGCGCATTACCAATGCCCATCCTCTAATTGCCGAGCTCTTGGAGCAAACACCTATGCAACCCAGATACGCATACCCGCCTATCGATCATCTACTGACCATTTACGAACAGGACAACTCCCCTGAGACGCACAACCCACTTCGCCGTATCTATCACCACTATGTCCACATCCACCATCCATGATACCACACCTGGATCTCTCTGCAGTTTAGCTTCCACCGTCTGAACACGACCACATTCCCATTCTATGCGCCACTCCATGCTCATCAATATTCGACTTTGCTTCTGCAACTCTTTATTAGATGACCTATCTGCTTCTTAATATTGCATAACAGCCTGAGAACCATCTCATATTAATTCGCCAAACCTTTTCTTCTATCACTGGCCATAGAGAAGGCATAACCTTCTGCGGCCCGCCCAACTCATGATGGGAATGAAAGACAGGGGAAAAATCACCAGCTCCTACTCTCACCTATGGTTTCACAGCTTGGATTGCCGCATCAGAAAAATTCTACCACAAACTCCTTATTCTCGAACGAATTGCTTATCGCATCCAATTACCCAGCCCCACACGAGAATTATATCAGCGCATTACATTTCCCGCCCTACAGTACCATCTTGAATCCCTTCGACTCTCATACATAGGCCGCCGATTTCAAATCCAACATCCACTACTTTTCGACACAATGCACTATTTAGCACTACATCCTACACCTACCCGTTATCTTCACACTCCATTATCTCTTTTATTTATGTTATACCATTACACTCTTCCTCCTGATGATCCCTCACTCTTGCTTCTGAACGATTACGTCACTCATGCTCATTTACCTCTCATTTTTCCATCATTTCATGCACAGTAATATTCTCATACTAACTTGGGTTCATCATGTCTCTCATTATAGCCTAGAGTCCCCCTAGGCAAGGAGATAACTGCATTCGTCCGCTAACATTTTCCTATGTGTTGTCCTGTGATTGCACCTTATCTCATACTTCATCCTCATCAATTATATAACTGTACTACTACATTACTATCACTTATCTTTTATTCTCCTGATCGTGTTTATTGTATATTGATTAGTGTTCCTCATTTAATATTTTGTAGATCATTGTTCTTCTACATTCATAACCGCTGTGTATGTATGTTTTATGTTGAATATATGTATTTATTTTTATCTCTCCACCTAATGTTAAGGAACGCAAAGTTACTTATGACCATTACTGCTATGGAATAAATAAATAAAGCACTTAGACCAACCACCGACCTAAAAAACCAACAATTCTTTCAAATCACTTCCCTAAAAGAGGGCGTAACCCTCTCAGAGGTAGCTAGCTTTAGCTAGCAATGTAAAAAAATCACCAGCTCATCATACCCACTCAGAATTCCGAGTCGATCATCGATTCAATGGTCTGAGTTCGATTGCTAACGCTCTACGAGCATTCACAAGTATTTGTGATCATTCAGCGAGAATTGTTCTGTCACAGACAATCGACATCCCCTTGCAGTCCGTATTGCTGATTCAAGTGGGAGTCTGTGGCCATCATCATGTTCATTTTCTCATCTATTTTGTGGAGGGCCAGGACTAGCACTGACCGACATCTCCGCGAGGACGTATTGCTGCCTCAAGTTAGAGCCACAGTGGGCTTCCTCTCAGTACCAGATCTAGAAGGTTCCACCTAATCGAGGACGCTTTTCAACCTCATTTCATAGTCACTTTTATCCTCTTCGCCGCAGTCTTTTGCGCCCACCTGGATGGCGTCAGGTGGCCATCCGGGACTACCACAGCAGCATCCTGGGCCGTCCCTGAACCTCACGTCGATGGGCAAGGGGCATGACCGACAGCATACTTCTGCTTCTCAAAACAAAAGTAGTGGTAGATCCCGATCACGCACACCGGACAAACATCACACTTCATCAACTCAGCCACCGTCTAAGCGTCATCACACTGTTAGTGAATCCGAGCAGTCTGTTTCATCTATGAACCTCGACGACGCTAATGAATTTCCGACGTTACTGGATTCTTCCAAACCTCGTCTTCATTCCTTCTTACTTACCAACTTCGATCCCAAATTTGAGAATACCAAGCTGGCTTTTCAACAACTCATAGAATATCTACCACGCGCCTCAGTCGCTCAAATTGTTCATACACTCAATGGGATAATCTTCAAGTCATACGATTCATCATTCTTAACCACTGTACGAAACAAATGCAGCTTCGAAATTTTCGGCAAGCATGCTGAAATGAAGCGACTTGAATCAAAGGCGTTTAAACAGGCGCCACCTCCACGAAGACCCCCGGCTCTTTCAGTTGTCATTATGGGGGTGGATCCTTCCCTGACAGACGATGAGATTCAGGAAGAAGTCACTCAAGAGGGTCACTATACTTAAGTGCATACGCATTAAAAACGACCATGGAGCCACATACATGGTACGAGTTCTAACTAATTCCGAAACCACCATCGATGACTTGCTAACTTATGGCGCCTTCATTTATAAAAGGAACCATTGCGTGGAGCCATCAAAATCACCTCCGCCTTTACCATTGCGATGCGAGCGCTGTCAAGCGTACAATTCCCACCCAACTTCAAAATGTACGCAACCTAGCAAATGTGGATACTGTAGTGGTGCCCACGATACCAAGGCATGCACCAACTTAACCAAGCCACCTAAATGCTCTACATGTCCAGAGCAGCATCCGACGTATTGTTATCGATGCAAAGCAAAACCTACAGCTGAGCCTCTAAGCCCGGAACTAACGGTTCCTTTGCGACCTGTTTTACCACCAACTCAGCAAGCTCTACCACCACCAGCTACTGACGAACCTATTACTCTCCAACAATTACTATCATTTTTCACTATCCCTATGCAAAACATTCATCCTTTTCTTCGCCAACACATTCTCGGGGTGGTCAATCACTCTGCTCGCCTGATCTTTAAATGTTCCTTTCAAGCCACCTCCTCTGGACCACAAGTGTATTTTCATGTCACCACACTGGAGGAACATACCTCTGCAGAAACTTCCAACCCTTTTACTGCTCCGTAATCATGGGTATTTCGCTATTATTCGTTAATATTCGATCCCTCGCTACTCAACATACCCTTTTCGAACAGCTTCTGTAAGAAGAATCTATTCAAGCCTTCCTCCTTAACGAAACACACCTCACACCAGCTATGTCTTTTAAAATACCTAGATATACATTACTACGTTGTGATTCTACCGTAGCAGCACGCCGAGTAAATGGGGGAGTGGCCGTTGGCTTTCATCCTTCCATTAGTCATCGCCAATATCACCCTGCTTTACATAACATACCAGAGCACCTCATTATCACCCTCTATTTTCACTCCCTTTATGTCACTATAGCCACCATATATGTGCGCCCTGGACACCCAATCCCCCTCCCCTTTTTCAGTATATCTCTAATAACTTTAAATATTATATCATCATGGCAGATATTAATATTCATAGCCGTTCAGATAACCAGAAACAACGTTTCCTTAACTTCATCACCAGTAATACCACAGGCCATATCTTTGACATACCAAAACCTACCCGACCTATCACTGAAACCACACCAGACGTAGTGATTTCATCTGTCAACCTTTCCCAACGATGCACTCTCGAGGTACTAGATTACATTGGTAGCGATCATCTACCCATCAAACTTCACATTGATCAACCACAGCCTCATACTCCTCGAACCTTACCAGAATCTCGGCGTGTCCCACGTTTTGACCCAGCAAACTGGGAACAATATCGCACAACAATCACTGCCGATTTAGCCAATCTTGAGCCGCGTACGACAGAAGATGATCTGTATAATTGCATTTCTGATATCACCTACTCTATCCGTCATGCGTCCGAACTTCATATACCAACTACTGAAATCTCCCGGTACCAACAACGCCTACCACCATGCTACATACCTCTTATACACCCCTCCCGCGCATTTTTTCGAGTTTCAGCGCACTGGGAACCTGGAAGCTCTGCAACATCATCGCAAACTCCAGCGCACAGTCCGAAACTATGTTAAGGGATATAAACTCCGGACCTGGGTAAAGACTTGCAACACGTTGGCAGAAACTTCGCACGCAACTAAGTACTGGAAACGCTTTTCTCTGCTGACAGGCAAGCTTACCAGGACGCCTTATCCATTGATTATTAATGACTGTCCGCCGCAAACAGATGAAGATAAAGCCAACGCTTTTGCTGACCACCTGCTAACTACATTCACTCCCTTTTCAAACAGTGTTTCTTCCAGAAGTGTTTTTAGGGCGGACTGCCAGCCCGGAGCTCTGAGAGTACCCCCGGAAGAGACCAAAATAATACGTGTATAATATAATAATAAATAGAATAATATCAACAGTGTCCCCCGGAATACGAAATGTGCCTCCCGGGAACATAATTTCTGAAAGAAACCCTGTTTTCAAACACAACAGATAGAACCAACGGCGCCGACTTTCCAAAATGTATGTGCGTGCATATCAATGGCGGGGTGTGATATATGTTTTCAGGGGTCTCGATATTTTTTGATTGATTTCTTTTCAGTTAAAATCTTTTATGAACACTGTCATAAAGGGCTGTGCTGTGCTAAAGTAAAATATACCGGTAATATAAGGATAAGTTGAGGCTGTCCTAGCTCAGTCGGTAACACGGCTGACTTAGACGTAAAGAAACAGGTTTAAATCCGGGTACAAGTTTAATTACTGTAATACATATTTCCAACATATATAATCATGATATTTAGTGTATATTTTCAACAACTTACATGATTTACATTGAGCGCAAGAGGCAGTGATATTATCAACACGTTACTAAAAGAAAATACTACATTCATACAAATTAAAATGAAAAAAATCATCATAAAAGCAAATAATTTTAATGTTATTCCAGAAAGAACTTGCAATGATTTTGTTATGGACATAAAGTATAAAGTGACTAACTATGTGGGTTCCTTGGTTGCCTTTGCACAAACAAACTTGAAAAAACAATTATGCTTTAGAGGTTAGAAATTTTAACTTCCATCTCGATGTTTTAATTGTTTATTTTTTGATAGTGGCAAGTGAGAAATATTTATTATGTTTCTATGAACCTAAAAGTCTTGCCTTCAGCGCCCTGACAGGATTATTTATGTGATTGCTGGAGCCAGGGAGCACCCACGTAGTCGGCGCGCATGGACAAAACAACCCCTAGCAGCACACAGCACATGGTTGTTTGGCATAGAACGTTGCTACTATATTAGCGAGTTCCAGCTAGTTAAGCCTTTTATTAACAGCCGGGGGCAGCATTCTGTTATATCGTTGTAGTGAGTCGCGTGTTAAAATATTCCTAGTATCAGCTTTTTCATTCTTCTATTAACCTTGAAGGACAAAACAAATGCCTATCGAGGAATATAAGTTCCCTTTAATTCATGAAGTTGATATAGAAATGACCTTCCAACCTATGCTGTGTATAAATGCTGGAAGTCTTTCTAGAACGAGCGAAACGATCGAGCCATTTATCAAACGGCTCGACTCGAAAACGGCTCGGCTCGACTCGACGTCAAAAACAGTGACTCGTCTCGGAACTTGATTCGAGAAAATTACCTTGAATTCGAGTCGAGTTTTAGCTCGACTCGTGCCCATCCCAAGGCATTAGAAAAAATGGCAGCTTATTATTATTCTGCTAAACTAATTATATAATAATAACAATGTCGTTATGTAAAATTAAAAATACAGAATATAGAGAAGCGTAGGATATGCAAACTGATCTGAAAGAACTCCAATATTACATACCATCAACAAACTATTTTCTAGTAGTACAGTAGGCCTGCTCATCAGAACACAGTTTATTCATATTAAGCCCTTACTGTATATCGCTAATTATGGTACCCTTCTTTTCAGGGTACGAATTACCTGGAGTGATGAGGGGGATTTTCCCCCTCAATCACATTTTGTTCCCCCCAAAAAATATCAACTGAAGTATCCCCACCGGAGATCCTCGCTTCCCCCCCAAAACTACGTTACTTTCATACAATACATGTTCTCAGCGAGGAAAGGAGTAATAAAAATATAAAGAAAGAGAGTTCCTAACGAATCTCTTACCATAGGAAGACGAAAATCAGCATTTAAACTCCTTCTTACAAATCTGTGACCACGTGGTGCATCCGCTTTCGGAAATTCCAACTCTATCAAAGAAAGCAAGGGAAATGCTACAATATCTCAATTTCCCATTTTGTGTTCATAAACTGGCAAATGTGAGTAAGAATTTTAGCTGTTTAAATTAAATTACAATATATTTAGCAGTTTGATTCACTTAAATCTTCATTTCACTTTGTTTGATATGCTATTTTATTGGGGAAGATATTTGAATATTTCGCAAATAACATTTCCATAAACTTATTCTTCTTGCTCGAAGAATGAGCATTTAAACTAGTTTGTGTCTCACCTTTAAAGATTGCTTTAGCCCATATTTTTAAACGAATTTTGAATTCATTCTTTTTTTTATTTTTAGAATATATTTACAGGTCTTTTGAACCTCTATTAGGAACCTAGACATTAGCGCAAGCCTGTCTTCAACATTGAAGGGGGAGGAGGGGTAAGACGGATCACAATATTTTTAAGCGATGTTCAAAACATTTATGAAGTTGAAAAACAATGCTGTGCAGGATCAATTGTCTTCAACATTGAGAGGCAGGCAGATTTGAGGCTTATTCTGGGGGACCTCAATTTCATCTCACTTTCCTTTGTGGCAATCGGAGACAAATCATCACTTTTCTGCCCCCAAAACACATTTCAAATCGGATTATTGGGGGGACAGTCCTCCTCAGTTCCAAGGTTGGAGGGGACATGTCCCTCTCATCCCCCCAGGATTTGCTCCAGTGAACCTAGAAACACAATTTTAGGAAGCTAAGAATCAAGTTTAATTATGGGTCAAAATACCCTCAACGAGCGATCAACTTTTATACGCAGATTTATAACTTTAATCTATTTAAGGTTACATGGAAATTGATCCAAGCTTGGCTTGTAGATTAATAGATACCTTTCACAGTTCACAAACCAATCATCTCTCCTGAAACTGATAGTTCTAAGACTGATCAGTTGGTTCATTGGGAGTGTAACTTCCCTTTCAGCACCGAGACTATATGAGACATGGTTCTACAACTTAACTTGGGATCATAAACTAAATAGACTCCCATCAGAAATCAATCTCTTGATAGGGTTGATTCCATAAATGTTACATTGTTTTCATTCTCACGTGAATGTTCCCAAATAGAATATGACCTTCCAGAATACATACTGTCTTTCCACTACTAGTTTATTAATCACATTCTCATTAAATAGTGGACATGATTTCTTTTTTCAACATACTGAAACATCTAATAATACAAGCAAAATATACTAATATTGTTTCTTTTTTCTTTACTTTTTCACACAGATCAGTATTTCATTGATAACATTGTGCTTTAAAAAAGGTGTTCAGTTCACAGTTAAGACAGAGATAAGACAGCCACTTGAAAGCGACTCAGGTTATATTGATTTCCTCTTCTGCCTAGTCGTTTGCTCTTCTGCCCTCAGGTTATATTGGACCAACCTGCTGCTTTCATTTCAATTACTTGTATAGTTAGCTTCGGATGTAAGCTTATTTTTAAATTTTATTAATGGAAAGAAATCTAGAACATCGTTACTTTTGATCTACGTAGGTATAATCACATTTGCAGCCTTATAATACTACTTTACACAAGAATTTTAAAAAATCTAACAATGACACCATATATAAAACTCTAATACCACAAGAAATGGCTGTTCTTTCGACGAAAAGAAAAAAAGGCACTTGAAGATTAGAACATGGATCAGCTGATTGGTAGGATAGAGCGCTACCCACTACACTACACACTCACGTGCTTGTTTTCTTGCTATACACTTTAAACATTCAGCATATGATTTTTGTTTCTGTCGTCTTACCGTATAACAGTTTCTCTGCTTTCCCTGCTTGTTACACTATTTGTGTTATTTGTTGTGTAAATTGTATTTGCAAACATAATATATTTTGTTGTTTCACCAGGATCCACAGCTTTAAAACTTTCTAAGGTCAGTTACATTAAATCAAATGATTTTCTTATATCTTCCATCGCTTCAAGGGACAAAAGATACTATCCCGCGGAAAACATGCATAAACTTATGTGACAAACAACACACATCAAGAGAGATAGCCAAATATAGATATAGTGAGAAGAGACCGCAGAATCGTGTTTCTACAATCATGTTTCAAAATTAAATGAACATTAATGAAAAAGTGGTTTAACGTCCTACGTTTAGTCCTTTAGGATTTAGATTTCTGGGTTTTCGGCATCTTTGGCCATTTAGCCCGTCACGTTTGAGGGCTGACGTCCTTCGGCGAGCACACTATCCGGGGAAAGGGAAGGATGAAAGCGGCCTCGGACTTACAAGTTAGGTCCCACCCCGGCATTTGCCTGGTGTGAATGAGGAAAACCCAGGAAAGCCTCATTTAGGATGGCTGGCTTGAAAAAACTTTTTACATTTTTTCGACCGAGTGCTCCCACCGGGTTTCGAACCAGCGACCGCTCGCACCAAGTTTTTAAGCTAAAGGAGACGGACAATTAATAAAGTTAGCTAGCTAGTTAAAGTTTCAATTATTTTCTAACGGGACTCGAACCCCTGACTACATACACCAAATGCGCACACGCTAGCCACTAGGCCAGCAGGAAAGGATAGAACTATATTCACAATGTCATACAAATTCTTCGCGTGTATGATGTTTTGTTTTCTTCAGATTTGTTCGAGTCTTACCGAGTCACATTTCTGGCTGACTCCAGGTAACAAAATATTTAACCAGTTTCATCCCTACTTACCAATACAACGTTTGTTCTAATCCCAACAGGTGACAATTGACTGTAGTGAGATTGATACTCTTTTCTAAAACCGGAGTTCAAGCTTCATATATGATACTACAAATACAACAAAATATAAAGATCAAATAAATCACCAAGATGCCAGGGTCGATTAGGTGTTCCTGGAATGGTGGCTCAGTGATTGAACATGCCTCTCTAGTGGATGGGGTCCCTGGTTCGATGCCAGCTCTCGCCAAGTGAACTTTGTGGTGGACAAACACCGTGTGTTGGGGCTTCTCGGCCTTCTCCCGTTTCCTCCCACTTTATTCATTCCACCATTTCATTTATTTCTCATTATCCCCGCCTCCTTTAGCCTAGCCGGCATAACTGTGGGACGTAAAACTCAAAGATTTCATTTCCACTGTATTGTTTTCGTATTACTAGTAATAGCAGTAGTGGTATTCGCTGTCGTATTAGTATAGTAATGAGTAGTAGCAGTAGTGGTAGTAGTAATAGTAGTAGCAGTGGCAGCAATAGTGGAATTAACACTAGCATTCGTAATCGAAATAGTAATAGTAATATCAGCTGTAGTAGTTGTAGTATTAGTATCACATACGGTGTAGCAGTTTTACATATCTTCTCTGTTACTCGTAATGCACTAATGAGCGTAGTATAATACTTATACGTCCATGAGCTATATTATTGTATAATAAACATGGCTGGACAGAACAAGCACAGATAACAAATAACAAGACAGAATAGGGACATAGAAAGAAAACCTTTGGTAACCTTTCACACGATTTTCCTATTCGAAAAGGACAAATAGATATTGCAATATTATGACGACACATTTCTCATTTCCCATTGCATATTGAAGGATTGACTTGACTTATCAACTTGGTTGTTCACAGGCCTGTTACGCCCGGCTCGTTCGTGCCCGACCAGTTTGGGATCCGGCCCGTTTGTGCCCGGCTCGAGATTCGGGCCAGGCCAGGCCAGGCCGGACCGGGTCGAGCCAGGCACTGAACACAGATCCATCCAGACCGGGAAGGGGCCGGTCTTTGGGTCTGGGTTTGCAGGGCTCTGGAACTTTTCCTACTTTTATGCACAGCATACTTCGGAAGTTAAGAACCTGTCCTTGGTCCGATAAATATTAAAACTAACATATCAATGATACTCTTGTGTATAATTCAAAAAGTTAGCCGTGAAATTTAATTCAGATTGGAAGCAGTTGCGGAAAGGTCTCTTGCTATAACAGTTTTGTGGGTAAACTGTTATAGATAAAACCAATATAATTTTTGTATTTCTCAACGGGTGAGTAATGCATAGGTCATTTCTACTGTATATCAACTTCACGGACCAAAGCGACTTGTGACTTCATGAAAAACCATTTTTGGTTCTTCACGGTTAATAACAACAAAATAGCTAATACTAAGAGTACACGCGACCCATTACTTCGATAGAAGAGGCAAATTCAACAGACGTGTTTACGTATTGAAGACTAATGCCGTCCGGCACTTAGTAGAAGGATTAACTGGGTGCAAGCAACATAGCAACGTTCTATGAGAAAGAACGCTGTTCGTTCTATCTGTTGTGTGTATGAAGCACAAGTTTGCTTGTGTGTTTGTCTGTGTGCGTCCTGGGGATCAGACGAGTTGACATAAAATTAGTAAATTTTGATCACGGATACTTTTGACCAGACCTCAGACTAGGACGAAGCATTTTTTTAAAAAAAATCGAACCAGGGTTCTCAGGGAAGGGTTGCATTTACCGGGACATGTAATGATATAAGAAAATGGCCGATATTTGTGTCAAATCCCTAGTTTTCACGGTCACTGAGATTCTTTCAAAGGCGTTAGCTTCTAAATACAGCTGGAGCCGCGGTGTCTCAGTGGTAGAGCGTTCACCTCTTGTGCTTGGGGTCCCAGGTTCGATCCCAGCCCCCGCCAAGTGAACTCTGTGGTGAACAAACAGCGTGTGTAATGGTTCACCGACTCATCGACAATGACTGATTTAACACGTTTGATAGCAGCGCGTGTAAGAGCTGGTCTATAGATAAATGGGTAGCGTGTGTAACTGTTGTTCTAAATTTTCTGTGTTCGAGTCGCACCCTAGACTGAATTACATTTTCTATCAAAGAATTAAACACTATAAATGATGTTCGCATTCGATGCTGAAAGAGATTCATCCTATGAAGGGAGAAAAACTAAGACCGGTAAAGGTGGCAGGGGGGAACGACGCAGACTGCGTGTTAAAATTTAATTTATTCCCATGTCTTTTGCTCTTTCCTTTTCCTCTTTCCTTTTTTCTCATTTTGTTTAACTTTGTACAATTTTTCTGTCTCTGCATGTTGCGTATTATTATTTTCGTTTTCTTTGCATTAATTTCTCTCTCTTAGAACTTAACGTGAATGGAATTTCTGCAGTTTTATTTCGTGGTTGTTTCTCTAAGTGATGCTCTCAGATAGTAATACTTTTCCCTCCAAATCCAGGCATGTTGTGTTTTCGGGCATGTAGTTGCTGTCATGTTGGTTGTCCAACTATCAGACATACAGTGAAACTATTCTGCTACTGGAAAAAGCTACATATTTTACATATTCAACCTCCAGGTTCTAAAGTTCGTGGGCGTACCATGTCTTATATAGACTCGCAGCTATATCACCTCACCTCGTGAGATGATATACTTTTCTATAATTTCTAAACCACTTTTCTCTCCTTGAATCCTCTCCTTCCCCTTAGGATACGCATAGGTTCAAACCGAAACTTACTTTATGGTTGGAGGATGCAAGGCTACTGTACCATACGCGCACAACTCCTATGGGACTATGGTAGTGAGTTGCCCAGTTTTAGCAATACGCACGGATAAACCACGCTTACATTTATATTTATTAAAATCTCATATTACGACTTACTTCGCAAGACAAACTTTTAACAAATGCGCCTTTTAAAATTCTGTACTTCTTCTTCTTCTTCTTATGATGATGATGATGATGACTATTAATAATAATAATAATAATAATAATAATAATAATAATAATAATAATAATAATAATAATAATAATATAGCAATAGCTATATGAAGCAATTATCCCGGCCAACTTGGTTAATACACACAATTCATCAACGGGTAGTTGTAGAAATGAGTCTTTTACGGCAGGAGTTGTTAGTTCAATCGGTAGAGCGCTAATTAATAGATTCAAGGGTTGTGAGTTCGAAACTAGTCCGAGTCAAAAGATTTTTTTCTGGTTTAATCCTTCAGATGGAAATGTTTCAGTGGCGGGCGGTGGATTGTGGTTTCGGGTGTTGCAGTACGAACGATAAGAGACAGAAGATATAAAGTGGACTCATTGACTAATCAGCATAACTTTAGATGCAAATGCTATGTGACATCTGAAATTATGTTTTTTAAAAATAAAAAATGCGGAACATTTCATCCGACTAATCACCTTAATTAATTAGTGAGTTCATTCTCCTCTCTTTGATTGGGGCAAATGTGTCTAATACATGCTGGTTGAACTCTGGTATTGTTACTTTCAGGTCTTTTTCGATGGAAAGCATACCTAATGGTGATAACCTTTCTTGGGACATACAATTCCTTGAAAGTGTCAATTTTTTCATGTAGAAAAATACTTTTCGTCTTTTGCTGACGCCATAGGTACAGTCAATATTAATTTCAGAATCTTTCTAGATTCACTAAATATTTTTTCTGGATTATTGCGAACGATTCATTCTAGCAAACTCAGTCCCTGACAGTGATCCGAATTCCTCTTCAGCGTTGACTAAGAGAGTTCGTAACAGAGATTAGCGTTATAAAAATTGTCCACTTTATTCACAGTTTATCCAGGAAAATTTAAAATAAATTGAGGAAATGTATCTAGAGCAAACAACATTACTACCATAAAATATCCTGTAAATTCAAACTGGATTTTTTATCGAACACTCTCCTGAATTATCCTTTGCTTGTTTTGTCTAAGCCTTAATTGCAAGTCTTTCCTCAGTTGAAAGCTGGTCAATGTTTTTTTTCCTAAGTTTTGTAGTTTGAAAAGTTCCAGAGCCCTGCAAACCCAGACCCAAAGACCGGGCCCTGCCCGGTCTGGATGGATCTGTATTCAGTGCCCGGCTCGACCCGATCCGGCCCTGCCCAAAACTCGAGTCGAGCACAAACGGGCCGGATCCTAAACTGGTCGGGCACGAACGAGCCGGGCGTAACAGGTCTGGGAACAACCAAGTTGATAAGTCAAGTCAATCCTTCAATATGCAATGGAAAATGAGAAATGTGTCGTCATAATATTGCAATATCTATTTGTCCTTTTCGTATAGGAAAATCGTGTGAAAGGTTACCAAAGGTTTTCTTTCTATGTCCCTATTCTGTCTGTCTATTTGTTATCTGTGCTTATTCCATCCAGCCATGTTTATTATACAATAATATAGCTCATGGACGTAAAAGTATTATACTACGTTCATTAGTGCATTACGAGTAACAGAGAAGATATGTAAAACTGCTACACCGTATGTGATACTAATACTACAACTACTACAGCTGATATTACTATTACTATTTCGATTACGAATGCTAGTGTTAATTCCACTATTGCTGCCACTGCTACTACTATTACTACTACCACTACTGCTACTACTCATTACTATACTAATACAACAGCGAATACCACTACTGCTATTACTAGTAATACGAAAACAAAACAATGGAAATGAAATCTTTGAGCTTTACGTCCCACAGTTATGCCGGCTAGGCTAAAGGAGGCGGGGATAATGAGAAATAAATGAAATGGTGGAATGAATAAAGCGGGAGGAAACGGGAGAAGGCCGAGAAGCCCCAACACACGGTGTTTGTCCACCACAAAGTTCACTTGGCGAGAGCTGGCATCGAACCAGGGACCCCATCCACTAGAGAGGCATGTTCAATCACTGAGCCACCATTCCAGGAACACCTAATCGACCCTGGCATCTTGGTGATTTATTTGATCTTTATATTTTGTTGTATTTGTAGTATCATATATGAAGCTTGAACTCCGGTTTTAGAAAAGAGTATCAATCTCACTACAGTCAATTGTCACCTGTTGGGATTAGAACAAACGTTGTATTGGTAAGTAGGGATGAAACTGGTTAAATATTTTGTTACCTGGAGTCAGCCAGAAATGTGACTCGGTAAGACTCGAACAAATCTGAAGAAAACAAAACATCATACACGCGAAGAATTTGTATGACATTGTGAATATAGTTCTATCCTTTCCTGCTGGCCTAGTGGCTAGCGTGTGCGCATTTGGTGTATGTAGTCAGGGGTTCGAGTCCCGTTAGAAAATAATTGAAACTTTAACTAGCTAGCTAACTTTATTAATTGTCCGTCTCCTTTAGCCTAAAATACTTGGTGCGAGCGGTCGCTGGTTTGATTCCCGGTGGGAGCACTCGGTCGAAAAAATGTAAAAAGTTTTTTCAAGCCAGCCATCCTAAATGAGGTTTTCCTGGGTTTTCCTCATTCACACCAGGCAAATGCCGGGGTGGGACCTAACTTGTAAGTCCGAGGCCGCTTTCATCCTTCCCTTTCCCCGGATAGTGTGCTCGCCGAAGGACGTCAGCCCTCAAACGTGACGGGCTAAATGGCCAAAGATGTCGAAAACCCAGAAATCTAAATCCTAAAGGACTAAACGTAGGACGTTAAACCACTTTTTCATTAATGTTCATTTAATTTTGAAACATGATTGTAGAAACACGATTCTGCGGTCTCTTCTCACTATATCTATATTTGGCTATCTCTCTTGATGTGTGTTGTTTGTCACATAAGTTTATGCATGTTTTCCGCGGGATAGTATCTTTTGTCCCTTGAAGCGATGGAAGATATAAGAAAATCATTTGATTTAATGTAACTGACCTTAGAAAGTTTTAAAGCTGTGGATCCTGGTGAAACAACAAAATATATTACGTTTGCAAATACAATTTACACAACAAATAACACAAATAGTGTAACAAGCAGGGAAAGCAGAGAAACTGTTATACGGTAAGACGACAGAAACAAAAATCATATGCTGAATGTTTAAAGTGTATAGCAAGAAAACAAGCACGTGAGTGTGTGGTGTAGTGGGTAGCGCTCTATCCTACCAATCAGCTGATCCATGTTCTAATCTTCAAGTGCCTTTTTTTCTTTTCGTCGAAAGAACAGCCATTACTTGTGATATTAGAGTTTTATATATGGTGTCATTGTTAGATTTTTAAAATTCTTGTGTAAAGTAGTATTATAAGGCTGCAAATGTGATTATACCTACGTAGATCAAAAGTAACGATGTTCTAGATTTCTTTCCATTAATAAAATTTAAAAATAAGCTTACATCCGAAGCTAACTATACAAGTAATTGAAATGAAAGCAGCAGGTTGGTCCAATATAACCTGAGGGCAGAAGAGCAAACGACTAGGCAGAAGAGGAAATCAATATAACCTGAGTCGCTTTCAAATGGCTGTCTTATCTCTGTCTTAACTGTGAACTGAACACCTTTTTTAAAACACAATGTTATCAATGAAATACTGATCTGTGTGAAAACGTAAAGAAAAAAGAAACAATATTAGTATATTTTGCTTGTATTATTAGATGTTTCAGTATGTTGAAAAAAGAAATCATGTCTAATATTTAATGAGAATATGATTAATAAACTAGTAGAGGAAAGACAGTATGCATTCTGGAAGGTCATATTCTATTTGGGAACATTCACGTGAGAATGAAAACAATGTAACATTTATGGAATCAACCCTATCAAGAGATTGATTTCTGATGGGAGTCTATTTAGTTTATGTTCCTAAGTTAAGTTGTAGAACCATGTCTCATATAGTCTCGGTGCTGAAAGGGATGTTACACTCCCAATGAACCAACTGATCAGTCTTAGAACTATCAGTTTCAGGAAAGATGATTGGTTTGTGAACTGTGAAAGGTATCTATTAATCTACAAGCCAAGCTTGGATCAATTTCCATGTAACCTTAAATAGATTAAAGTTATAAATCTGCGTATTGTTGCGGTATCTAAGTAAATTAATACTAAACCGCTCGTATAGAAAGTTTTATGGTGTTTTCTTAGGTTAAATATAGAATTAAAGATTTGAATTTCAACTAAACAAATATAACAAATTTTATTAATAAGCCAAAATCGGAAACAAATGCAAAAATAACTTCTCAAAAAGGAAATATTTGATTCAAATGAATATAAACCAAATGTCAAGTAATTTTGACTATCCACAATCTGGTCGAGAGAGCAATTTAAGAAAAAGTTTACTAAATAGCATGTTATCTGAATATGCAAATAAATTCCAAATCAATGTTCCTTTTCAGTCAGCATGCCAAATATAGAAAAATACATACATACCAAAAGTCTTCTTGTACTAACATCTAATTGTCCAATTCAAAGTAACTTTTCTTATGTCAAGCTGGTACGAAATACACTTTCTGTTTATAGATTCACTTTTTTCACAACTAAACATTGAAGCAATTCACACAAAACTAAGATAAGTTTCTTTTCACTTTTAGAAATTCACTGTATGCCAAAAATAAGAATAAACTAGTAAATAACATGCTTGAAAACGAAAATTTTGCCTACAAAAGAAAAGTAGGTCTATCGATGCTTACCCTGTCTTCATAACTGAAGAGGGGAAGTTAACTGCACAACCACGAAAACTCGTAGAGGGCACCACCTTCCACAGAACAGTCATGAGACAAGCTAGCCAATTCGTAAACTTCCAGGATAGTTACTTATCCCAGAGGCTTACTTCTGTTGAAGCTTCTTTACTTTTTTTTCCTGAACAAATAAATTTAGTCACACAACAGTATAAAAGTTGATCGCTCGCTGAGGGTATTGTTACCCATAATTAAACTTGATTCTTAGCTTCCTAAAATTGTGTTTCTAGGTTCACTGGAGCAAATCCTGGGGGGATGAGAGGGACATGTCCCCTCCAATCTTGGAACTGAGGAGGACTGTCCCCCCAATAATCCGATTTGAAATGTGTTTTGGGGGCAGAAAGGTGATGATTTGTGTCCGATTGCCACAAAGGAAAGTGAGATGAAATTGAGGTCCCCCAGAATAAGCCTCAAATCTGCCTGCCTCTCAATGTTGAAGACAATTGATCCTGCACAGCATTGTTTTTCAACTTCATAAATGTTTTGAACATCGCTTAAAAATATTGTGATCCGTCTTACCCCTCCTCCCCCTTCAATGTTGAAGACAGGCTTGCGCTAATGTCTAGGTTCCTAATAGAGGTTCAAAAGACCTGTAAATATATTCTAAAAAAAATAAGAATGAATTCAAAATTCGTTTAAAAATATGGGCTAAAGCAATCTTTAAAGGTGAGACACAAACTAGTTTAAATGCTCATTCTTCGAGCAAGAAGAATAAGTTTATGGAAATGTTATTTGCGAAATATTCAAATATCTTCCCCAATAAAATAGCATATCAAACAAAGTGAAATGAAGAAGATTTAAGTGAATCCAACTGCTAAATATATTGTAGATAGCATTTCCCTTGCTTTCTTTGCTAGATTTGGAATTTCCGAAAACGATGCACCACGTGTTCACAGATTTGTAAGAAGGAATTTAAATGCCGATTTTCGTCTTCCTATGGTAAGAGATTCGTTAGAAACTCTCTTTCTTTATATTTTTATTACTCCTTTCCTCGCTGAGAACATATATTTTATGAAAGTAACGTGAGGAAAGTAACGTGGTTTTCGGGGGGAAGCGAGGATCGCCGGTGGGGATACTTCAGTTGATATTTTTTGGGGGGAACAAAATGTGATTGAGGGGGAAAATCCCCCTCATCACTCCAGGTAATTCGTACCCTAAAAACAAGGGTACCATAATTAGCGATATACAGTAAGGGCTTAATATGAATAAACTGTGTTCTGATGAGCAGGCCTACTGTACTACTAGAAAATACTTTGTTCATGGTATGTAATATTGGAGTTCTTTCAGATCAGTTTGCATATCCTACGCTTCTCTATATTCTGTATTTTTAATTTTACACAACAACATTGTTATTATTAGATAATTAGTTTAGCAGAATAATAATAAGCTGCCATTTTTTCTAATGCCTTGGGATGGGCACGAGTCGAGCTAAAACACGACTCGAATTCAAGTCGAGTTTTGAGTCGAATCAAAGGTAATTTTCTCGAATCCAGTTCCGAGACGAGTCAGTTTTTGACGTCGAGTTTCGAGTCGAGCCGTTTGATAAATGGCTCGCTCGTTCCGCTCGTTTTAGAATGACTTCCAGCATTTATACACAGCATAGGTTGGAAGGTCATTTCTATATCAACTTCATGAATTAAAGGGAACTTATATTCCTCGATAGGCATTTGTTTTGTCCTTCAAGGTTAATAGAAGAATGAAAAAGCTGATACTAGGAGTATTTTAACACGCGACTCACTACAACGATATAACAGAATGCTGCCCCCGGCTGTTAATAAAAGGCTTAACTAGCTGGAACTCGCTAATATAGTAGAAACGTTCTATGCCAAACAACCATGTGCTGTGTGCTGCTAGGGTTGTTTTGTCCATGCGCGCCGACTACGTGGGTGCTCCCTGGCTCCAGCACTCACACAAATAATCCTGTCAGGGCGCTGCAGGCAAGATTTTTAGGTTCATAGAAACTTAATAAAATAAATATTTCTCACTTGTCACTATCAAAAAATAAACAATTAAAACATCGAGATGGAAGTTAAAATTTCTAACCTCTAAAGCATAATTGTTTTTTCAAGTTTGTTTGTGCAAAGGCAACCAAGGAACCCACAAAGTTAGTCACTTTATACTTTATGTCCATAACAAAATCATTGCAAGTTCTTTCTGGAATAACATTAAAATTATTTGCTTTTATGATGATTTTTTTCATTTTAATTTGTATGAATGTAGTATTTTCTTTGAGTAACGTGTTGATAATATCACTGCCTCTTGCGCTCAATGTAAATCATGTAAGTTGTTGAAAATATACACTAAATATCATGATTATATATGTTGGAAATATGTATTACAGTAATTAAACTTGTACCCGGATTTAAACCTGTTTCTTTACGTCTAAGTCAGCCGTGTTACAGACTGAGCTAGGGCACCCACAACTTATCCTTATATTACCGGTATATTTTACTTTAGCACAGCACAGCCCTTTATGATAGTGTTCATAAAAGATTTTAACTGAAAAGAAATCAATCAAAAAATATCGAGACTCCCCTGAAAACATATATCACACCCCGCCATTGATATGCACCCACATACATTTTGGAAAGTCGGCGCCGTTGGTTCTATCTGTTGTGTTTGAAATCAGTGTTTCTTTCAGAAACTATGTTCCCGGGAGGCACATTTCGTATTCCGGGGGACGCTGTTGATATTATTCTATTTATTATTATATTATACACGTATTATTTTGGTCTCTTCCGGGGGTACTCTCAGAGCTCCGGGCGGGCAGTCCCCCCTAAAAACACTTCTGGAAGAAACACTGTTTGAAATACACCTAATCTAATATAAATAAAATAAAAAGTTTGTTTGTCTGTCTGTATGTATCTAGGCATGCGCACGAGACAAGGTTTGTGGCTGTCTGGTCTCAAAAATGTGCTGTAAAAGTGCTGTCTCGACTCGAAAAATGTATATTTCACTATTGGAAGAGCCGTGTCTCGAATCGAATTTTGTCAGGAAAATCCGGTGTCGACTCGTCTCGTGCGCATCACTATATGTAGCTTTGTGCTGCCTGGAGACCAGACGAGAGGACCGAGAGTTACCAAAGTTTTATCTCAGGTACCTTGGTCGATGTCCCAGATTAAGATGAAGCGTTCTTTTTTTCCACCTTTAGTTTACGGCTGTCACTACACTGCCAAAATAGTAAATCCGTTCTTTACCGCGTGTCACTGTACTGACACAGGCGAAAGGTTTACTTTGACCCGCGAGCACATATATATTTTTTTAAATAATGTGCCTTATTGTATGAAGAGATAGTCCATAGTGAAAGGAACCAGAAACGTTGGTTCTCAACCGGTGTGCTCACGGGTCAAAGTAGACCTTTCGCCTGTGTCAGTACAGTGACACGCGGTAAAGAACGGATTTACTATTCTGGCAGTGTACTGACAAGCCGTAAAATAAAGGTTAAATCGAATCAGAGGGTTTCAGGAAACGTTTACAGGGACATGTAAAAGTAGTAGAAAATGACCGATATTAGTGTCGAATTCATAGTTTTGGCGATCTCTGAGATCAATGGTGAAACTCCGATTGCATTAACTTCCAAATTCACCCGATTTGGTTGCGGGTCGGGGTACCGGAGGGGATACCCTGTCATGTAAAAAAATCCAAAATGACCGATATTAATGTCAAATCCATAGTTTTCGCACTCGCTGAAATCAACGGTGATACTACTACAGGCGTTGACTTCCAAATACAGCCACCATGAGAATAATGGGTTTTTCAGATAGTTATTAATAAATGCAAGAAATAAATTAATAATAATAAATTGGAATAGATAGGAATACATTTTGAAAGAAAGAAACGAAAGTGTAAACATACATAACCATATCTGACTTTGCATAATCTATCCTAAACAACTATTACTAATCTAACAAGAAGAAAGTAGACTCTGGTAAATTAATTCGGTGTCCTTTTTCGCGAGGTAGTATTGCACATTTAAAATATGAATATTTAGGGATGCGCACGAGCCGACATGTCTCGAATCTCGACTTGAATTCGAGTCGAGACACACTTTGTAAAATTCGAGGGGTGTCGAGACAAACGTATTTCTCGACTCTAATTTTCGAGTCGAGTCGAGACTGTTCGTAAAAATCTCGACTCGACTCGAATGTCTCGAAAATCTTTCGATAGTTTTTAATATTATTTTGAGGAAAGTATTCACTCAGAAACAGCCTTGAAACCAATTCCAGCATTTATTACTTTAGAAAGGTACAAAACGGATAAACTTAATAGTTAATCTTTCGAAATCAAGATTTAATTTTCAGCTCAATTCAGTTAATTAAAACTAACAATTAATGTCGTGATATTTGATTTTACTTCAAATATAATAATAATAATAATAATAATAATAATAATAATAATAATAATAATAATAATAATAATAATAACAATAATAATGCTCTGGGGAACATTCACGTGAGCATCCATGTGTCTAGTGGAGCTCGAGCAAGGCACAATGACGGCCGAGGAGTATCGCACACTGCTTGGTGCTAAGTACACCCCTTTATGACAACCATGTTTCCCAACGGTAGTTGCATTTTTTGAAAAGAAAAGGCACCATGTCACAAGGCCAGGAGTGTGATGAAGTGGTTCGAGAATAGTTCAACAATGTTCCATATCTGTTGATGGTGTGCGAATTACAAGGAGAATGATGGGAAATGCCCATTGGTAATACTGGATGTTGCTATAACCAAAGATTTCCTTCTATGTGAAAGAACTATGTGCTGTGTAATTAAAATGCTATGAGTAGTTCTATCTGTAGTGTGTATGAAATACATTATTAAGAAATGCAACCTATCTGACTTTCCGATTCCAAAAATGGCTTTGGTTCGAATAGCATCATAAAACAATGAAAAGAAACTAAATTTTATTGTCAAACCAGCATCCTTTCAAACTCAGACAGAAAAAGGCTGACATGTTTGTGTCTTTGTTCGGAACGAGAAAACTCATGAAACAATGCTTAGTCACTGATGAAACTGGCATTAAGAGAACTTGTATTTCTATAAAGGATTTTTATACATACATATAACCACCAACCCTCGGAATGAAATCTTCTGAAACACTGATCTCGATGAATGGTTTAACATTTTACTTGAATCTCGAACACTATCACAAAATATTTAAACTTGAATCGATTGGAAAATGGAAATGAAAGCTGTTTGCAAGAATCATTTAAAAAATAACTTTAGGTATTCCTTGTTTTTAGGATAGTCCTCATTTGAAATTATAAACGCTGGTATACTTTCGAAGGCAATAATTTATTCCGAGTTTATAAATTTTTAAACAATTTCAAAAATTGGGTTTGCATTTTTGAGATATGAGACGAGACGAGGCATTTCAAGAGACATCTCGTCTCGTCTCAGAAATCTAGGCGCCGAACCAGGATATGGTCAAGGTAGGGACTAAAGCATAGTTTCCAACTTTATCCAGTGTAAATAAAGTGGGATTGAAACCTTTTTTATCCAGTGTATAACAGAGCGTCAAGGGAAGGGCGATAATTATTTCACAACTTCACACACGGCACGATCAAGCACTGCATCTATTGAAATCTTACTACGTAATAATTATCGAGCGTCTGCACTTTTTCTATTAAAACTCATAGTATATTCTATCATAATATAAATTGTCACTCATGTACTGTATGCTAATGTAACTCATGATAAAAGTGTTTTGTTTTAAAACAAATGAAACGGTTGAGGTGGACTCTGGCGAGTAGAAGACATGCAATTTATTAAATCGCCTCGCAACCTACTTGGCCACACACTTAGGTTACACTCTTCACCTTTTCTCCATGCTATCTAAAGTATCGACTAATCTTAAATTCGCGTTGCCAATTCGGGTTTTCTAGCAATTATTATGTTGCAACTTAATTTGGATTCAAAATCCTGACTTAATTAGCATTTAAGAACTTTACAGTGTGCATTAAAATGATGACAGAAATATAGTGAAATCTCAGTTTCAAATTGCATGTCTACCTTAAATCCAAATATCTCTGCCGTCATTTCCTTCAATGTTGAAAGGAGACGAAACTTGCAATAGATCTCAATTTTTCGCTTATATAATCTTTAATTCCCACTGTTTGTTCATAAAATTTTAAAGAAAAAAAATCAAATGAAATCAAATGAAGTTTTACGTCCCACGTATATGCCGGTTAGGCTAAAGGAGACGGTGATGATGAGAGATGAGTGAAATGGTGGAATGAAAAATGTGGGATGAAACTGAAGAATCCCGAGAAAACACACGAGCACGGTGTTTGTCCACCACAAAATCCACACGGCGTGAGCTGGGATCGAACATGGGACCCCAAGCACCGGAGGTGAACGATCTACCACTGACCCACCGCGCCTCAAAAATTTTAAAAAAATATTAGTTACTAACAAGTAACACTTCCGATGTGTAACACTTCGATTTTGATAAAATTTGGCAGGTAGATATTACACATGAAATAAACGAATACGTATCTTCTATTTTCCGCGGAAAACCAGTTTTAGGGGGCAAAAGCCCCCACGCAAAATTTTGAAAGTTGACGCTCGAAAGGCAAAGAAATTGAACAGAAGTAAACTAAATTTTACACACATATTGCAGACAAAATTAGGGAATACGTGCTTCGTATTTTCCTTAAAAAAAAACGGTTAGGTAGGTTTCGTGGGGTAGCATCACGAAATATTGAAAGTGCTAGTAAAAGTATGTCAGACGTGTGTAAAGGACATAAAGAATTGCAACGAAACTTTGTGTAAGAACAATACGCAAAAAATAAAGGAATACGGTTTTTTTATATTCTGGGAAAAACGGTTTTAGGGGGCAAAAGCCCGAAAGGCCAGAGGAAGTCAAACGAAGTCAATGAAATTGTACACAGATATTGTAGACATAAAATGAGGGAATACAGGTTCTTTATTTTCTTGAAAAAAAGAAAACCGTTTAGGTGGGACACAGACCCCTCCAAAACTTTGATCGTGAAATATCAAAAGTGCTAATAACAGTATGTCAGAAGTGCTTGAAAGACATGAAAAATTGGAACGAAACATTGTGTATGGACAGTATGGAAAAATATACGAATACGGGTTTTATATTTTCTCCGGAAAAAAGGTTTTAGGTTCCAAAACTCCCACCCAAAATTTTGAAAATTGAGACCGAATGGCCAGAGGAAGTGAATTGAAGTTAATGAAATTGTGCATAGATACTGTAGACATAAAATTAGGGAATACGGGTTTCTTGTTGTCCTGAAAAAAAGAAACCAGTTTAGATCATACGCAGGCCCCTCCAAAACTTTGATCGTGAAATATCAAAAGTGCTAATAACAGTATGTCACAAGTGCTTGAAGGACATGGAGAATTGGAACTACACATTGTGTAAGGACAATACGCAAAAGAAAAAAAAACGAATACGGTTTCTTATTCTGGGGAAAAACGGTTTTAAGGGGGCAAAGCCATACCCAAAATTTTGAAATTTGAGGCCCAAAAGGCAAGAAGAACTGCATCGAATTGAATTACATTGTGCACAAATATTGTAGACGTAAAATGAAAGAATTGGGTTTCGTATTATCCTGGAAAAAAGCGGTTGAGTGAGGCACGGACCTTCTAAACCGTTGATTACTAAATATCAAAATTGCAAATACGCATATGTCAAACGTTTCTAAAGAATATTTCGAATTGCAACGAAACTTTTTTATATTCCAAAACAATAAATGAAACGTGTTTCACTTTCAGTGGAAAAACACTGTTGGGGCCTAAACCCCATCCGAAAAAGAGTAAATATTTCCGTAAAAGCACAGGAAGGAGTGGACCGAAGCAAATGAAATTGTGTGTAGATATTATATACACCCTATGTAAAATAAGCCCTTTCGTGTTTCTCAAGTGTCCCTATCCGTTTTGCTTCAAATTTGGCAGATCAAGAGCAAACTGGAAATAAATCGACACGTATTTTTGTTTATGCACAAAAACATTATAAGGGTTAAAAGTGCCTTCTGAAATACTATAAAAAAAACGCTATACTGTTTGTGATTGTAATTGATCTGAAAACTTTAAAGAAATCGGATGGAGACACGACACATGTGAAACATGAGGGGCCATAGTTTACACACCCAATATCTACATACAATTTCATTCGCTTTTATCCACCCCTCTAGCCCCTCAAAGCCTCGGTCCACTCAACAGTTTTTTCTTTCAGGAAGAATACGAAACACATATTCCCTCATCTTACCTCTACAATACTTGTGCACATTTCATTCATTTCGGTCCATTTCTTCTTGTCTTTCTTGCGTCAACTTTTAAATTTTTGAGTGGGAGCTGTTGCCCCCTAATGCCATTTATCGACAGGAAATAAAAAACGCGTATTCGTTTATTTTTTGCGTATTGTTCATACAAAATATTTCGTTCAAATTCTTCATGTCCTTTACAAACATCTGACGTGATCAAAGGTTTGGAGGGGTCCGTGCCCCACCTAACCGTTTCTTACAGGAAGATACGAAACTCGTATTCCCTCAGTTTATATCTGCAATATCTGTGCACAATTTAATTCACTTTGGTTCACTTCTTCTTACCTTTCGGGAGTCAACTTTAAAAATTTTGGGGTGGACTCTTTAGCCCCTTAAAACCGTTTTTCCGCAGATAATAAAAACAACAGTATTCGTTAATTTTTGGCGTATTCTCCATACACAAAGTTATGTTCCAATTCTTCATGTCCTTTACACACATCTGACATAGTGTTACTAGCACTTTCGATATTTCGTGATCAAAGGTTTGGAGGAATCGGTGCCCCAAACAACCCTTTTTTCCAGGAATACACTTAACCCGTATTTCCTAATTTTATGTCTACAAAATCTGTGCACAACTTCATTCACTTTGGTTCATTCTTTTTGCCTTTCGGATGTCAACTTTCAAAATTTTTGGAGGGGGATTTTGCCCCCTAAAACCGATTTTCCGCAGAAAATGAAAAACAGTATATGTTCATTTTTCGCGTATTGTCCATACGCAATGTTATGTTGACATTCTTCATGTCCTGAGATACTGTTACTAGCACTTTTGATATTTCGTGATCAAAGGTTTGGATGGTTCGTTGCCCAACCCAACCGTTTTCTGAAGGAAAATACGAAACCCGTATAATCATTTCACGTCTACAATGTCTATGCAAAATTGCATTCACTTTGATTCACTTCCTCTTAGAATTCAGCAACAACTTTCAAAATTTTGGGTTGAGTTTTTTTTCGCAACATAAAAACCGTTTCTCCGCAGAAAATAAAAAAACTGTATGCGTTTATATTTGGCGTTTTGTCCATACAAATGTGTTGCTATTATGTTGCAATTCTTCATGTCCTTTACACACACATCTGACATGCTGTTACTGGTACTTCCGATATTTCGTGATCAAAGGTTTGGAGGGATCGGTGACCCAAACAACCCTTTTTTCACAGGAATATACTAAACCCTTATTCCCTCATTTTATGTTTACAATATCTGTGCACAAATTCATTCACTTTGGTTCATTTCTTCCTGCCTTCGGGCGTCAACATTCAAAATTTTGGGTAGGGGCTTTTGCCCCCTAAAACCTTTTTTTTTTTCAAAAAATAACAAACAGCATATGTTTATTTTTTGCGTATTGTCCATTCACAAAGTTTCGTTACAAGTCTTCATGTGCTTTACACGCATTTGACATACTGTTACTAGCACTTTCGATATTTCGAGATCAAAGGTTTGGAGGGGTCTGTGCCCCATCCAACCCTTTTTGCAGGAGTATACGAAACCCGTTTTTTATAATTTTACATCTACAATATCTGTACACAATTTAATTCACTTTGGTTCACTTGTTTTGGCCTTTCGGGTGTTAAGTTTCAAAATTTTGTGTTGGGGATTTTGTTCCCTAAAATGTTTTTTTTTTCCGAAGAACATAAAAAACCCGTGTTCGTTTATTTTTGCGTATTGTCCATACACAAAATTATGTTGCAATTCTCCATGCCCTTGTTACTAGCACTTTTGATATTTTGTGGTCAAAGTTTGGAGGAGTTCGTGCCCCACCGAACCGTTTTTTCAAGGAAAATACGAAACCCTTTTTTGTCATTTTACGTCTACAATATCTATCCACAATATCGTTTACTTCGGTTCACTTCTTTTTGCCTTTTGGGAGTCAACTTTCAAAATTTTGGGTTGCGGCCTTTGCCCCCTAAAACCGTTTTTCTGCAGAAAATAAAAAACGTATTCGTTTTTCGTATTGCCCATACGTAAAATTTCGCTGCAATTCTTCATGTTCTTTACACACATCTGACATTTTACTACCAGCACTTTTGATGTTTCGTGATCAAATGTTTGGAGGGGCCCATGCCCCACCCAACCGTTTTTTCATTAAAATACGAAACCCGTGTTCCTTCATTTTATGTCTGCAATATCTGTGCACAATTTCACTCATTTCGGTTCAGTTGTTCTTGCCTTTGGGGTGTCAACTTTTAAAATTTTGATTGGGGCTTTTATATTAAACCTTTGCATTATATAACTCTTTTTTTATGAGATTCTTTTTTGGGGGCGAAGGAGAGAAATTGTTTCCTCTGATATCTGTTTCTAGCCATCTTGTTTGAACTGCTTAAGTAAGAACATTTTGTAACTTTTGATGTCATCCAACTCCGTCACGATAATAAAATTGTCATTCTTAACAATTTGTTTTATTCTCTTATTTGCAGTTTGCCAGACTGATATATTTGTAACAAAATTGAGGTTTGGTGCAACGCCTTTCGAATTCGCAACCAACCGAAGCGCCGAGCTTTTTGGGTTGCCTGCTATTGCAGGAAAAGGAGAATTGCAGGTGGTAATGCACTTTTGGAGTCGTGTATACAAACGTATGTCGAGTTAAGAAGTATTGACGGGGGATCCGAATCCTGTAGATTCTGGGTGTGGGTGCCCCCTGGTGCTCACACTAGTTAAATTCAGCATAATTATAATGTTTTTATTAGTTTTCATACTTCTTTACTTTTTGAGTTGAGTTGAGTTGATTTTGAGTTTAACGTTCCTTTCAGCAGCGAGGCTAAATGAGACGAGATCTACTCATTAACGTGGAATCTGAACCACCTGAGTTCCCACCGGGAATCGGACCCGGGTCTTCCACGGCAAAGGCGCTGATTCTAACCGCTTAGCCACGAAGGAGGCCTCTTCACTTTTTCAATGAGATGTCGCCAATATATTATACAATTCAGGCCCACTGCTAATTCCCTTCATATAAGACGCGAGAAAAGCAAAATAATCATATTTTCATTCAGCCATTTATTAATTTAACTTTGAAATTTCGACATAGTATAGTTTTCACCTCTCGATGATAGTTAACTTTGTTCGATTATGTTCTAACTTCTTTTTAAACTTTCGCAATTCGTCAGTGCACTAAAAGATATACAGTAGTTTGCAATCACTCAACAGAATCCTCTACAAAATAGGGCAATGATAAAATATTTCTTACAACAAATCTTCCGAAAAATGCTTCCGTATGAAACAGGTCTTAGATTCACTACTATCGAGAAAGTATTTTAGGAAAACCTAACACTACAAATCTTCGAGAAGGCTATACAAGAGTGTACTACCGAATATATCCACCTTTCAGAATGCATATAATCTATAGTTTTGAAAACAGTCGACTGTATACCTACCAAAAATTCTAGCAGAACATAGCTGATGAAAATTATGTAAAAGAAATTATAAATACTAACAAATACATATAAATCAATTAGTATATCACCACACAACCTGTTTTCACTTCTGCTACTTTGAAAGACATTGAGAGAATAATGTTTCTGCGCATAAAGTACAATCTCAGAAGTAAGTCCCGCCCCTCCTAAAAAAAAAAAAAAAAAAAAAAAAAAAAATCCGCGCTTTTTACAGCGAAGTGTTACAGCTGAACGTACATTACTGCAAATAACAGTACTCGTCTTTCTCTATTTTGCATGTATTTAAGATGAAAGTTAAAATAGAAAAATCAGTTTTAAAATTTCCTTGTAATTTTCACAATACAGAAGGTAGGAGTTTACCATTGTAACAATGTTATTAAGTAAAGTATGTTTTGATAAGCTATTTACATTTCTTACAAACATTTAGTTTATTTACGTAGGAAAACCGTAGCCTAAAGAAAAATCAGATGGAAATTAGTCAACAACAGCTGTAAACGCTGCTGGTTCAAATCTTGATTTGAACGTCCGGAGACCGCAGTTCCTCCCCCAGCTTCCCGAGATTTCCGTCGTTACTACACACAGAGCAGTGTATCATGTTCGCTGCTGCTGCAAACATGGTGTAATAATGGAATGCATATACGCAAGGAGAAATCAAGCTGAGAGTTGAAACGGAACGACTATATAATAATATTTTAATATTATTAAATAACTTAATGAGATCAACAAAGTGTACAATATTTGGTAGTTCACGTGTTCTTGCGAACTGCACAAGGCGACGCCACTTCTTCCCGCCCAACTTCCTGAACCCATACTTAGGGGTGTTCCAAGAACCGCTTAACCGGTTTCGGTTCGGTTTGTAGTCTAAACCGAATCAATAGGTTTGGACTTCAAACCGGTTCGGTTTGGGAACGGTTCGGTTCGGTTCGGTTTGAGAAAGGTTCGGTTCGGTACGGTTTGGGAACGGTTCGGTTCGGTACGGTTTGGGAACGGTTCGGTTCGGCTTGGAAACGGTTCGGTTTGTAGAATGGTTCGGTTCGGTTTAAGAACTGTTGGGCCCTTTTTGATTACGGTTTTGTTCGGTTTCAGTTCAATGTTTGAATTCGACAGAAATGCAGTTTGCATTATTAGCAACCGTCCACCCATACATTATAATAAGGGTGAATGTTACGTTTTTCGGTATAGCTTTATTCAGATTAAAATTATTTCGATATTACTGAAACAATTTAGGGGTCGTACTTAGGGATGGTACCAGACCGAGACTAGTCACGGTCTCGTCTCGGTCTCGTCTCGATAATACGAGACGAGACCGAGACGGACTTTTATATACCGAGACGAGACCGAGACCGAGACGGGCTTTTACATACCGAGACGAGACCGAGACCGAGACAGATCTCTATAAATCGAGACGAGACCGAGAGGAGACCTTGGTCAGTCTCCAAAGTATCGGTCTCGTCTCGAATATTGACAGCTATTTTGCCTTTACTCAAAATTTGTTTCGTTGCTGTGTGAGATAATATGGGAATGGTTGACTGATGTACAATGGCGTATTTAGGGGGTAGGTGTCGGGCTCAAGCCCCTCCCGAAATAAATTTCTGATCATTTTTTCGCATTGCACGTACAACACAAATGTTTCTTACCCGTTCCTCAAACCTCTCCCGAAACAAAATCCACTGCTGTTGTATATAATCCTCTCTTTCCCTCTCTCTCTCTCTCTCTCTCTCTCTCTCTCTATATATATATATATATATATATATATATATATATATATACTTATATGATCGATCCAGGATATGATCAAGGGAGGGGCTAAATCATACTTTGACTCTTTATCCAGTGTAAAACAGGATTGAAGCTCATTTTATTCAGTGTATACCTGAACGTTAAGGAGGGATATAGCCCTTTCCTTCGATCAGCACAGCACCTATATATATATAATTAAAAATGCTGAAAATTTGTGCCATGTTGTGTGAAATATTGAAGGGAAAATTCTTTCACATACTCTGCAATACCACTAGATAAACAAGCAGTGTTGCCAACGCATAATAAAGTTGTATTTTTTCAAATTGCACTATGTAAGGTATTACCTATTTATAATTTAGATATTAAATAAAACCACAATACCACATACATTATTCAGTGTAACAAAGGACAAAACAGTATCACCGACGTCAACATTTTGGAGATCTCTAATAACTCAAATGGCATAGACGGTGCAATGCGCATCATTTGTATCTTAGCGTCAAATACTATGATCGTGGTATAATGTATTTCGAATGAATGAAGGAACAAAGTAACCAGAAATGGATAATTTAACTTTTTCTAAAGACTTTACTTCGAGAACGCGCTGACATGTCTCATCATGTAGATGGTTCCAAAAGACTTAAGTGATCATAATGTGATTTACAACAATTACTATTTCAAACAGTTTCAGAGATAGCAAACATATGGATAGTGATTGTTATACTGCTTAAAACAACGTATTTGTGTTAAACTTTTATAATGATGGTTGCTTTAGTTTGCTTCTATAACATTACAACAATAGTTTTTGGTGGTTTTAGTTACGTCACAGTTCCATTATGTTAAGCAGTGTTGCCAACTTAAATAAATTGCTAAATAATATTCTAAATATAGTGCAAATAACGTAGCTAAAGTGTAAAATATTTTAAAATTACTCGTAATTTGTTTTGTGCTGCAAGAATGTTTTCAAAAGACGATTTATTTCGTAGTCTTTATAATGTTAATGTCAAAGTTTTGGTTCCAGCAATGTGTGTAAATGCAAATTGTAACTAAAATTAAATGTAACTGATAACTTTTCAGTAACCCTAGTTGTTCCCCTAAGCCTTAATCCTCGTGTACACAAAACCATGGTTAATTAAAAGTTCTAATTACACCCTAGTTACATTTCACTTGTTTTAGTTTGACCACGAAACACCTCAAACTCAATCCATACCATATAGCTATATGCAATTATTCAAGGACTTACAGTTAGTAATACACATTGTGTTGATTTTTGGTTTCGTTTGTTTTAGTTTAATGTCCCACGATTATGCTAGGGTGTCTAAAGGAGATGTAAAGCTAATGATTATAATGGAATCCGAATCACTTCGGTCGTTCAACTGTACCCCCACCGGAAATCGAACTCAGGACCACGCGAATCGAAGTCAAGCGTGCCAGCCACTAGACCAAATGGAGGTCCTCACATTGTGTTGATTTAAATCATTGAGTCAGTGTTGTCAGATTCGAAGATCAAAAACTAGCGTGTGCTCCAAAAATAGCGGATTTGAATTATTTGTAGGCCAAATATATACAGTAGAAATTATTTGGCAACTAATGACTAGTACTAATGAAATGATTTTTAACATGGACTGGAAAATGTGCTGGACATATTGCAAGAAATTATGATCTATGAACAAAAACATTCTAGTCAGGATACCACGAGATAAAAACAGCATAGAAAACGTCCTTGTACAAGAAGGTTTGACGAAATCAAGGACAACTGGGGAGTAACCTGAAAAAGAATTTCTCAAGATAATTATATAGTTGTAGTGAAGACTTGGAAGGATCTTCATCCAGCAGTGGGTTGATAATGGTTAATTATGATTATGGTCATGATTTTGTTATATCTGGACCTCAGTGATAAACTAAACCAAGCCATAATTTCCTAATTTTACAGGAGAACCGAAAAACTGGTTCCTTAAGTAAGACCTATAGTACTGTTTTTCAAACTATACTAAGTAGTTACAAAGTAATAGGATGCTTTTAGACTTACATTATTACACCACTAGAAAGAACATAGTCTTTTAGAATAGAAAAGTATTGTTAACTCAATTTCGACCAAAAAGTGACTTAGCATAGTCTATCTCTAAAGTTCATACATACATACACACAGGCCCCCCTAAACTTTGGCTGGCCCCCTAAAAGTTTCACGGTAGGCTTGCAAATGAACTATAATATAGTGATGAAGTATATGATTGGGCCGGTCCCCCCTAACTTCTACCGGCGCCCCTAAATTTTTGGGAAGGATACGTGCCTGCACACACACACACACACACACACACACACACACACACATATATATATATATATATATATATATATATATATATATATATATATATATATATATATATATATAGATAGATAGATAGATAGATAGATAGATAGATAGATAGATAGATAGATAGATATAGATAGATAGATATACAATGATTAAATGAGCGCATACAGTAAATTAGAAATTTTATAATGTAAAATTCAATTAAATAACAATGTACTTGTAATTATACACCATCATTATATCCACCTGCCATTTCGTCCTCTGTCAAGATGTCCACTGGCCACTTCCTCCATTAGTTTGGGCTGAAATATTTCCTGCTCTTTTGACCACTCTCACTAATATGTTCTTCTGTTATTTTCTGTGTAAATGATAAGAAGTGACCTAGAAGAGGCCCTGATACCGTATGTATGGTCAAATTAAGAAGCACTGAGGAATGATTTGAAAGAGGGTTGCCCAAGATGGAATGTTCTGGAGAAATGTTGAAAGATCTTTATTAAACATTGGATTGACAACGGTTGTAAATAATAATTATCATGATTTTATATAATATTTTTGATTCCCCAGATAATACAGATAATTCAAATTAAACAGAGTTGTTAGATTGATTTTCCATCTAGTATAAAATAACTTATAAATAAAAATTTATTGCCATTGCTTATAGCCTACCCAATTTGCAAATATATTACAGTGCAGTGTCTTCTAAACGACGCCCCCCCCACCCCCCCAAGTTGTAGAATTCCTCTAAAGATTTTTGAAAATACCTGCAACAAAAGTTAAAAAGTCATGAATATCCCCTTGAGTGTTAGATTCTCCTCAAAATTAACAGAATTAGACAAAACACTGCTGGTGGTTATTTTACAACTTTATCTCACAACGCTTGAAGAGCTTTACATAGTTCATAGTTCATAGAAATGAATAGTCATAGTTCATTTCTATGCTCAAAGTTAATGCTCTAATTTGCAGTTATTCATTGAGAAACTAATACTAGTGTTGTAAAAAAAAAAAAAAAAACCGTTCGTATTTTTTCAGAAATGTACGTTTTTTAGAAAAAAAACATTGCCTCTCGTTTTTTTTCTAAATTTCCTTTTTTTTTTCAAATAGTCATTTGTAATGCATCTTACGTCTATTTAAGTATTAAATATTTTTATGCAGGTATAATCACCGATAAATGCAACATAAATTAAACGCTACATGCTGATACGCTACAAATATTTTATAATTTACATGAATACCATACCTATTAACAATTCGGGTTTCAGCAGTTTTAATCAATATCAACTAAGAAATAAAAGTAGAAATGACATTTTGTTTTTTCGTGAAAGCAGGCCTTTAATAAGTACGAAAATAATGTCTCGAACAGTATAAAATTCAAATAATTTGCCTAAAGGTAAAAACTAATACTAATTTGCCTAATAGTATTTTTCTAAATCTATATATATAAAAGAGAACGCACAAATCCTTTGTGAACTCATCACGCTAATACGGCTGAACCAATTTCTTTCATTTTTGGGGGGTTATTAGGATTTGGACCCTAGATGGTTTTTATCATATCACTTTAATTTTTAATTACCAGTGTCTTGAGATAATTGACCATTCAAGTGTCCATACGTACAAATCCTTTGTTATTAGTTCATCATAGGTAAAAATAAACGTATTTATATGCAACCCGCATGACCATGTGACTCGGCGGGTTAACATAAATGACAGGCGCTATAATTTTAACATTTACTGCAATTTGAAAGCGAAAAAGTAAAAATTATCTAAGTAACAAAGTTTATTGCGTTCCGGGGTGACCGCAGCGAAGCGGGGTGAACGCTGCTAGTGTCATATATAAATAATTTGCGGACTAGATATATATGATATGCAGAGCCGGTTCTACCATATATGCAACACGTGCATTTGCGTGGAGCAGCAAGTTTGGATGGTCCGGCAAAATCTGTCATAAGTATATTATTTAAATTAAATATTTCTTGTTGGAAACAGACTTCATGATGATGGTAGTTGCATTTACTAAGCTGACCTTCTTTTTGAATACTACATTCATAAACTATGTTTAGGTTGCATTAGTTTAAGGCTACATGGACAATGCTAAAGCAAATGGTCGAATAAATCCGAGCACAAATTGCTTGATTGTTGCCAAATGCAAGAATTCAATTCTCGAATAGTAGTGAATATCTGTTCCATTTACTAATTTATCATAGTTTTGATATGACAACTAGTCTTGTTTTTGTCAGAAACAAGTTCCTTATCATTGAAGATAGAAACAAGTTTTTTTTTTTTAATGTTAACAGATATAGAAGAGAAATCAAGAAATAAAGATAAAAGAGCTAGTTGCACTGGAATTGCAAACAGATACATCGAGATTGAAGCTCGATAGTGAATTCTATAAAAAGGATCACCATCTTTCCTCTGCAGGTGTGTTTGCTTTATCTTTCACTAACATAATAGATTATTTAAAAAAAAAAAAAAAAAAAAAAAAACAGACACAACGGGATTGCATTTTTAGTAAGTATTTAAGCCTTTCTGAGTGCAACTGCACTTACCCTCACCTTTGTTGTTCACGCTGGAGTAGCATACTTAAAATCATGACTTTTAAGATTTGTTCTTTCTGGAGAAAGGGGGAGGCGACAAATTATGCCATTGCATGGGGCGACAAATTGACTAGGACCGGCCCTGATGATATGTATATAAAAGACATGAATATAGGATGACACAACTTGATGTAATGCAGGGTGTTTCAAAATTAATATTAGGGTTTTGAAACTTAGTAGTATCTATTACAATTAACTTACAATTAGAAATATTATATCAAATGAAAGAGCAACTGAAACAGTTTTGTACACACGCATGCACATGCATTGTTTCTTCTGTCTGCAGTGAGAAAGAGCAAGTAGCGAGATTAGAGAGCAGAAAGCTTTTTGTGTTCTACTAAAGACTGAATATGTAATTACAGTGCAACTGTCTGTGTGAACATTATTAAGGAGACGCTTGCAACTACGTCCTTATCGTTTGCAGTTGCTACAGGTCTAAAGCCTACAGATTACGGTTTACGTGCCAATTTCGCAAGTGAAATATTGCTGCATAACAATGAAGATTTGCTGGATCGTGTCGTCTTCAGTGATAAATCGACATTTCACCTAAGAGCTAATGTGAACACTCATAATGTTTGTATCTGGCGTCAGCAAATCCTCAGGAGATGGTACACTTGAAACGAGACTCCCCTAAATTGAATGTGTTTTGTGCTATATGGCGGAAAGTTTATGGGCCTTTCTCGCCTATCGACTAGATGTGTGCCGTGTGACGAATGAATCTTACATTGAACACTTGTAGCAAAGACTGTTTGAGGTGCTCTTTTACTTGATGCATTGCTTATAATTGTATGTAAAATGTAATAAGTACTACGAAGACTTAAAACCCCGATATTCATTTTGAAACACCCTGCATTTCTCACCAACAGTGTTGGAACTAAGATGTAGAAAGGAGAGAAAATTTTCCTTATAAAGTTATTGTTTACAACAACGATATTATTATTAGTAGAGACTATAACTACAACAACAACACGAGTAAGTAGTCAAAAAAATGTAATCAAATGTATAATCGGTGGCCCAGGTGGCAAAAGTGGCACATACGAGTGTCATTTGTTTAATCCACTCTTGTGTGGACACTAATTAAGATATCGGGATATTATTATTCCAAAATATGGTTTGAATATAGTTTATCATATTATTTTTTTCTCCTCTGCTGTCGAATTTCCTTCTCAAATTTCACCCCAGTCAAAAAAATGAGAATTTTCTGATTTCGAATTTCCTTTACTTCTTTTTTCCCTGTAGCTTCCTTCGTTGTAGAAAGACCTCCTTAAGACTTGCCAGGTAGATACCTCGGATGGATACCTAACTGTTGGCATCAATTGGACGGGCCTGTGCGCAGTGTTGCCAATTTGGGAAATTAAAATTTTCCTAAATTTGGGCAAAAAATTAGAAATTTTTGTTTATAAATCCGTACCTATACGTCCGAGTGCAAGTCAACTTACGCCAATCGAACATTTGTCCTTACTTAATAAACGCAAGTACAGATCGTTACAATGGAGTAATTAGGGAACGCACGAAAAGTTCGTATTTAGGTTCTAACCCTTGATTTTTCTAGTTTTTCCCTACTTTTCTGTTTACCGTAATATATTTTTGGTAATTAGAAGTTTTGTTCCTTAAATATCGTCATAATACTTGTAGGATATATTAGTGGTGTACCAATGTTTAATTTAAAATAGTTTGCGTCTGTCTGGTAGCAGTGTTACCAGCTACAGAAAATTTTAATTCCAGATTTTAGGTGAAAATTTTGGAAAAAATATCTGTTTTGTCTGTATTATTTCCGTCCTGTTGGCTATATCGGACCAAACGTACCGGTATCTGGAAGTCTCGTCTTTGTCCTACACAACGTACTATAGAAATTTTCAATAGGATAATTAGGGAAAGTACAGTTGAGGTTTACAGTAGACCTTGTTCTCTAATTGGGAAGATAACTGTGATTTTTTTAAAGGTAGAATGAGATATTTTTTATTGACATGCTTACTTTATTAGATATCGTCACAATACTTGTAGGATATATTAGAGGGATACCAAAGCTTATTTTAAGATAGTTTGTGTGTCTCTGATAGTAGTGTTGCCAGCTACAGAAAATTTTAATTCCAGATTTTAGGGGCAAATTTTGGAAAAAAAATCCCTTTTTATTTCTATTATTTCCTTCTTGTTGGCTACATTCGAACAAACGTAACAGTGTGTAACAGCCTCATCCTTAGCCTACACAGCTCACTATAAAAAGTTTCACTAGAATAATTAGGGAAAGTATAGTTGAGGTTTATGATAAACCATGTTCTGTAAATGGTAAGAAAATGATGAATTTCTGAGGTAAAATGAGATCTTTTTTTTAATTTCATGCTTACTTTGTTATATATCGCCATGATACTTGTAGAATATATTCTTGGAGTACTAAGGTTTATTTTCAGATAGTTTTCGTCTGTCTGATGGCAGTGTTTCCAGCCAAAACAATTAATTCCCGTTTTTAGGTGAAAAATTCGGAAAATTTCCCTTTTCCCCTCTATTATTACCCTCTTACTGACTACATTGAAACAAACGTACCACTACCTGAAAGCTTCCTCTTTGCCCTACAGAATACACTATAAAAAGTTTCAATAGGATAATTAGAGAAGCTGTAGGCCCGGCATATTTGATTTTTGCTTGTGAGGCGTAAAAAGTGTCAAAATTTCATGTGTATGACAGAATTTTTTCTTTCCCTCTTTGGATGGAAGCAAGCGACCTCAGGATTTCACTGTATCTTCTCAACATACCAAAGATTCTTTTAGGTGATTTGAACCCATATAGCAGGAGTGGTACTAGATACAAAAAAATTTGAAATTCGGTTAGGGAATTTTTTGTAAATTTTCACCTCTACATTTCCCTCAATAATTTCCCACCCATTGGCAACACTGCAATGCAACTTACACCAAAAAATAGTCACATCCATTTTCTAAAAAGCAAGGCCTTAACCATATCAATCGAATGAATGGTTTTTGAGCAATAAGTCACTAACTGGAAATGTAGGAAAACGCCAAAAATGAACCGGGGCCGAAAGGAATAATCACACAATTTTGCTAGTATATAGGTACAAAGAAACAAAAGATTTGTAAGTTACGAGGACTTCGACTCAAGTTCTGTTGATTATTTTAATAATCTACAACGTAAATCAATAAATAATAGTTGCAAGAAAAAAAACAGAGATTTGAAAAAAACATGAAAAAGAACGATGTTTTTTATTGAAAAAAAACTTCACAGAAAAAAAATCGTTTTTTTTACAACACTAACTAATACTGCAAAATTCTAAACTTCGGAAATGAAAAATCAAGTAAAATGTTTTGTTTTAAATAGATTATATCTATCTACATTATAACTCACAGCATTATTAATCTAATTAATGCGCTTATCGTAGCTCCAGTACTCGGTTGCAGGGGCGTAAATAAGGGGTTCGCGGACACCGCATTGTGGGGGGCCCACACCATCAGGGAGATCAAAATTGTGAAGTGGGACGTAGAGAAGGGGTCCCACTCCACGCTGTCTACGGGAGAACCCCAAGCTTTTAGACGCCACTGTTCGGTTGTGCCATTTGTTTGTATGGCTGGAGAAATCAAATTTATGTCAAGATAAATTTGACTTCCAGTCATGGTTTCGGAGAGTCGCTTGAGTAATCAATCACAGTGAAATTAAGATCAATGTACTAAATACTATGAGGTCAATTCGGAAAAGGACTGCCGTTTGATATCAATGGCACACACTCGCAGATACAAAATGTTTATTATACACATGGGAAAATATCACACTACATTACTTTTCAACATATTCACCATTCAAATTGAGGCACTTGTCATAACGTTTTATAAGGTTTGAATTCCTTCTTAAAAAAAAAAAAAAAAAAAAAAAATACAGCTCAAAAATAAATTGAATGCTCTTCAATTATAGTCCATAATACGCTATGGTCAAGAAGATGGATTTAAGTTGTTTTGTGTGTGGTCCGCACATTGGCATCCTTCATCTTTAATTCTGGAACTAAATATAACTAATTTTATTTTTCGTTTAGAAATAAAATAGTCACCTTTAGCTCTGAACGAAACAGAGAGCATAGTGCAAAAGGTCACTATGGCATTACATTTCGTTATATAAAGAAATGAAAAAAAGTACATTTATACTTAAAAATGTCGAAGATAATTAAACAAATATTATGAACAATTCTATAATGTAATTAAGCAATAATTTATAATATTTTAAAATAAAACTGCAATGAAATGCAGGTGATATGAAGTTAACAAAAATGTTTGCCCCTATATGCTGAAATACAAGTTTGTTGATTAGATAGGGAAACTTCGCCTTGAAATATACACCATGAATTTGATTCTCGATAGAATCTGAAATATGTTAAAATCATGGGATTATTTATCGTAGGATCATAGTTTATACTTCATTTTCTTCAGCACAGTGGCGGATCGAAGGAGGCAGGGTGCAAATTACCGGGGGGCTGAGGGGGATTTTTCCCCTCAATCACATTTGGTTCCCCCCCAAAGAAGTCAGCTAAAGTATCCCCACCGGGGATGCTCGCTTTACCCCTCAAACTATGCTTAGTATAACTACAAATTTCACTGATTTTTGTTATTTCTTGTAAATTTAATCTTCTAGCTGTATTTCGAAATGATCGATGTAAACTGTTCAGTTTTGGTCATTTCTACTTATCACCTAATGACCCACTATTTTCAACGTTGTTTAGTTGAACTATATTATTATGACTACGGTTGTTAGTTGCAACTGTACCTTCGTACCCTTCAGTTCGTCATCGTTTGTGAATTTGAATGTACTAATTGCGTATAACAAAGCCACATATAGATTTATAAATGTTCTTAGCGGTTGGCCAAGAAGAAGTAAACAAATAGCTTCTTCTACCATACTTGGGGAAGTTCGGATATGTCATATTCATCCTCTATATTTGTATCGATTATCATCTTATTTTAATTTTTGTTATAACATGTGATTTCATTTTCCAGTGTACTCTTTGTTAGCACATGGTCTTCATTCCCTAGTAGGTTGTGTGTATGCAACTCAAAAGTTGCATTTAATTTCTGATAATTAGCATAATAATCACTGCTTTTACAGCTTACGGAAATGAACTTTTGAAACTGTACTCAAAATCTGAGATATAGGTATTCTCTCGTAAGTATATGTTAACGTACACGCTGGGGGATACGCTCCTAGTGAGCAGACATGTTAATGAATGTGATTTTTAGGTGAATAAGCGAATAATTCAAGATTTGTTTAAGCATTTGTTAATACGACTGGTTCTCCGTGTCATTGTCCGTGTCTGTATAAGCATTTCAACTGGAGCAGGTTTTATTTTTTTTTTTTAAAGTTAACCCTTCATTTTTCCATCTTTTCGCTGTACATTTTGCTGTCCACGCTAATAATGTTGTCTGAAAAACTTTATACTTTATTTGAATAATGTTTTACTTTATTTGAATAACGTAGCCCATAGTGAATCAACTCATCTTCAACCTAACAGTAAAGTAATTTTTAAGTGTTGACTTTCTGTGCCCATCACGGAGTCGATATTTGGAGAAAAAAAAAGTCGTGATGAGCACAGCTTTAGCTGGAAGTAGAAGCACAAGCTCGAAATTTGAATTGAGAGATTTTAAATATTTGGCCTTCGATTTGACCTTGATGTGAGAAATCGGGACCAGCAACAATCCATTTATTTGATAGGCTAATATCAAGATTTTCTTAATATATATATATATATATATATATATATATATATATATATATATATATATATATATATATATATATATATATATGTCCAGTTTAACTGATAATTTTAGTGGTTTTCACAAGACTAAATAAACCTTAGAGAGCTACGGGGACAAGAGTGAGTACAACATTAAAACACGTTCAGAAAGGTTTAGTGGGGTGTGTGTATGTCAGGCAATATATATGTGCATAGTTATTGTCGGTAGATTTATTAAATTAATAAATCTCTTATTTATTATAGATGTCACTCACACACACACACACATATTATATATATATATATATATATATATATATATATATATATATATATATATATATATATATATATATATATATATATATATATATAGGGGGTAGAGCATTTATTGTCTCATTTTGAAATTTGAACCTTCAGACTATGTCCTTTGGCCTAATTTTATCTCCCCCCAATATAGATTATTTAATTCGCACACTGGAAGGAGGGACTATAGGGGCTCTAGCCCAGCCTTGACGCTCAGGTATACAGTGGATAAAATGGGGTTCAATTCTGATTTACACTGGATAAAGCTACAAACTACGATTTAGTCCCTTTCTTTATCATATCCTGGATCCGCCACTGATAGAGCATCCTTTTCAACAGTACCACTTATTTGTCCGTATTACACACCAGAAACTGTAAAAAATCGAGGAAAACCGGGGGATTTTTCGATTTTTTCGAAATTATTGCGTCCTTCTGGCCCGGGCTTGGGTTCAGGTAGGGATATGTTTTTTTTCTTTTTTTTAAACGTAGTTATGTAGACAATACGTGTGCAATATTTCAATCCTGTATCTTGAAAATGAAGGTCGGGAAAAATTTTGCAATATATATATATATATATATATATATATATATATATATATATATATATATATATATATATATATATATATATATATATATATATATATATACTGTTCCATAATTCATGTAATTTTCTACAGCACTGGGAGAATATAAAGTTTTCACACTATTAATGTAAAATTTGGCACTCTTATTGAGAAATATCTGAATTTTTTTGAATTTCTAAAGGAAATAAGAGAAAATTTCTGTTTAGCCCCCCTTTTGGGGGTGTAAACACAAAAGTTCATTTTCCATATAAGAGATTCAATGTTAAATTTTGGAAGCAGTTTTCTCCAATAATTATTCGTAAAGATTTTGGGGCAAATGAATTGTATTTGTTACAAAATGCAAAAACACTCATTAACAAAGCTAATAAAGCTGTCTCAAACATTATTTTGGGAAGGCCCCCCTTTTGGGGGCAAGGGGCGTAAAAAGGTGGTGGGTGATGTGTTATCAAAATCCCAAAATTTATTTTTGGTGTGCCAGTAAGCGTCAGGTTAATCACGAATGACACAGAATTAATGCTCCAATGTTCCTTGCATGTGCCAGGGACTTATATGGGGCTATAGCCCCCTTTTAAAAATAAAAAAAATCACCATAAATATCCTTAGTAGGGACATACGAGAAGAAGGTATTTCTTTGTTAATTAATGAAAAATTTGGCGGCATTGTAGCAAAAAAAGTATGCGTTTATGAAATCTGGAATGTTATTTTGATAACGCACCATCTTAGGGGGCAGAGGGGGCGAAGCATAATTTGGTGGATCTTTATAAAAATTTCAAATTTTATTTTGGAAATTTCAGGAAGCGTTAGATTAATCACAAATGATACAAAATTAATAGTCCGATGCTTTTTGCATGTACCAGTGACTGATATTGGGCTACAGCCACCCTTTCAAAATTCATGTAATTTACGATAAATATTCTTCGCAGGGACGTACGGCAAGAAGGTAAATATGCTTTACAATTAATGTGGAATTTGTCATTATTGTAGAAGAATGTTTTGATTTTTTTTTTTTTTTTTTTAATCTTGAATCTAGTGTAAATGAATATCGTCTGTCAGTGTAACAGATTGAGGATATGACTTTGTTGTTTTGGCATCACCGGAATATAATCAAAGATTTTTGCGTTTTTATAAAACAAATTGGACTCTTTTTATAGCATAAAATCACACATCCAAGTTACCTGTATATTTTCTTCCCACTTAAGCAAACCAACTCGAACACAAAATGACAATGGAAAATGCCGCGGGTACCACGAACGAAAAAATCTTAATGAGAAGTAATATTTTAAAAATTAAAAGTGTAATAGGTGACCTTTAAGTTTCAATAATGTTTTCTTTATTCATAAAAAAAGCGTATGTTTTCCCTACTTCTTCCACAATAACTGTATGATCCCGCTTTCCACGCAGTAGCTTACTCATATACTGCACTTGTAAGCACGTCAGGAAATAGTATACTACGGACACATGGTTCTTATAACCGTGTTTCTCTTTTCAATTTTTGGCTTTATCATTTCAAGTAATTCTTCAAATAATTTATCCGGCATTCTAAAATAGTTCGTGTACATTATACTGTCTTCAGTCCTGATTACCTGTTCGAGGTTAGCATGAATCCCATGTTCGTATCGTCTTCTAATCCAATCTTTTACCCAGACTTTTCGATTTCTTTTCTTTTTTAAACATAAATACAATGATACCATTGCCACGGACGTGATAAAACTAAAAGTTGCAGCATCGCTGTCTTCCATTCCAAGGTCTTTATCTCACTGCGGCGGGAACAAATTAGCGAGAAACAGGAATTGTCCTTTTCTGACTGACACGGTGCTCACACATACACACACACACACACTCACAAACAGCGTGGTCATCTTTTGTTTGTCTAGGAGACACTCAAAGTTTCTGAAGTAGTTCGCATAATCTCCGAAAGATGTCAGACCCTATTGACCATATGCTAGAGATATCTACGGAAAATATCGCTGTGTGTAAATAGAAAATATCTCACCTGCATATGATAAAAAAATCTCTACCCTTAATGATTTATCATAACGTCTAAAAAGGGCCTTAGACGTTATGATAAATCATCAAGGGTAGAGATAAATTTCAGAAATCATCATGTCTAAATTAGTTGATCTCATGATGTCTCTCTTGCATATGATACGATGCGATAAGTTGGGCATGTTCAACTTATTGCATGCAAGCCAGGTATAGCCCCCCGTAGAGAAACAAAGGAATGAATAGGTCACCGCTTCCAACCCTTCTTGGCTGCCAGCTTCTTGGAAGGGAAGCGGGAAATATCTGGTTAAAAACAGGCTTTGTTAAGAATTTGTTTATACCTGTCGTCCAGTGGTTTGTTCTGTTGACAAAAAAGAAAGAAATATCTTTTCCCCAGTTTCTGTTCATGAAATGCGAGGAGCCTTCCAAACTACGAAAGCTACAACAAATTAACCGGTTCAATTTGGTTTGCTTTGATATCTGAAGTTTAACCTCGGCTAAAGCAAAGGTAGATCAATAGTTTAAAATGAGATAAAACCGACTAGCACCGGGAATTGAAACCTGGACCACATACATCAGAAGCGACACGTCCTTGATTGAAACCCTTTTCATGTCTTCGAAGCAAGTCATTATAACCGACCAGAGATGGCCAACACATCAACCATAGTCTCTACTAGACTACCGGCAATCGTGTGAGGTAGCCCGCGGTAATCTGTGTCACACTATCTGTATCAATCAGTCTTGCTGGACTGTTTTCTAGTTTCTGATAACAAATGAACGTTTCTGAGAAAATAAAAATGAATTAAGTTTTTAAAAAGTATTTAATTAATCTTAATTTTATTTTTAGTATTTACTTCTTCTTTACTGTCCATCACGTCCTCATTATTAATCTATATTTTAATTAGTAGATCACTAGAGATTTCAGAAATGAGAAGTCTCCCTCAAATCTAAGAAAGGCTAGTCACCCGTGTTGTATACCTATTCAATATTGTTTTATTTTCAGTTCTTACTCTGGTTTGTCAATCAAGCGCTTTAGTGCTTATCTCATGTTATTATAATCAATTTTGAAATCCAAAATTGTATATAGATGCTTCATAATTAAAATTTCGAATTTTGAATTTATGTATAGTTATTTCATACTTACTTTACTTCTATATAAATTGCATCTTCATTTAAAATATCGTATTAAAATATTTGAACTAAAAGTCAACGCGTTAACCATTATGTTAGTCGAGTTAATCTTCTCCCTAGAACTTCTAAGATTATATGTCAGTGGCGGCGATTGGACGTTAAAAGTGGGGGGGCAAGATATGATCTGAATATTTGTATATCGATGTTAGTTTCCCTGGTTGTTTCTAACATTTTGTTTGACGAAAGGTTGTATAACTAATAGGATACTATATTTTTCAGTTAAAATACCGTATATCGTGTTTCATATTTAATTAAGTAAATTGACAAGAGCAACGCACATTAGGTACTAAACCTTGATTCCTTGCTCATGAACATCATTAAATTCTGGAAAATTGTGTGATCAGATTATTTAATAACATATTTGCAAAACAAATAAATAGAAAGGATAATATTAATCATACTAATGAATAATGAGGCTTGATTTGTAGAAGTTATATTGAAACTGGGGATTAATGAACAACTTATATTTTTAATTCCACCTTGCCATTAAATGTATGTCATTACTTTTAGAAAATGAAAGACAGTAAATACTACAAGCATATGCTACGACGCAATTGTAATATTAATTCCTTTGAATTGCAATTAAAAAGCAATTCCTGTAGCTGTCTTAACTCCACGGGAAGACAAATAACCAATACCCACTTACGCAACGACAAATATTATATGGTACACATTAACCATTTTAGATTATGGCTTTTTAAAGGTAAATTATTGAATTTCAGTCAATCAGCTACAGCATCATTTCTATTTATTCTAGAATCATGGTTAGTACTTCATTCTCTTCAGAATAGAACAACCTTTCAAACGGTTCCATATACGTTTTCCCATCATGTCCCTAAGGCGGAAAAGTTTGAGGGAAATATGGATTTTTTTTTTTTTAAACTTTGATACCCTCTGGACCCCCTATGTTAACGCACAGATCTCAAAATCAACTGAAAAATACGAAGGGGTGTACTAAATGTGTATAAAAAAATTTTAAGCTTCTATCTTGAAAACTAAATGCGGGAAAATGTTTACCAATGAGCTAAGAACATTCCCACAATAACCCAGCTGACCCAGATGTAATATAAAATTTTCCTGAGACACCCCTATTTATCGTAGGATCTTTGTTCGTACACCATTCCCTTCAGAATAGAACACACTTTCAAACGGTACCACTCACATGTCTCCATCTTGTACCTGAGGTGGGAAAATCATGAAAAAATGGATTATTTGTTTAAAAAATATTCCTTGCTCCTCTGTACCCCCTGTTTTAACGCAGAGATCTGAAACAAATCTGAAAAATACTAAAGGGTGTACTAAATGTGTGTGCAAAATTTCAATCTTCTAGGTGGAAAAGTAAGCCCGCCAAAAATAATATCTCTACAATACTCCAGATTTTCGTATAAAAAGGATCTCAGGTAAAAATTCCCTGAGACATCTCTATTTATACTAGGATCATGTTTCATACATCATTCTTTTTAGAACAGAACAGCCTTTTTAAACGGTACCACTCACATGTCTCCATCATGTATTTGAGGAGGAAAAAACGGGAAAAAAGGGATCTTTGTTAAAAAGATAACTTTTTTTTACCTTTTTGCCCCTCTGGACCCCCCTGTTTTATCGCAGAAATCTGAAAAGAATGTGGAAAATATTAACAGGTGCACTGAATGTGTGTGCAAAATTTCAATCTTCTAGGTGCAAAAGTAAGCCCGGCAATAAGTAATATAAAAGTCATAACAAAATATATTTCTTTAAGTTATGACGTCATCACACTACATCTCGACGCAGAAAGGCATGAAAGCATATGTGTTCTACAATGCCTCAAGGCTTGAGAAAAAACAGAAATAGAAAGCTTTTTTGGTACTTTTTAAATCGAATAATGAAGATTCTAGCCTATCACAAAAAAATAGATGATATCATTTAAAAGAGTTAAATGGTCACTTCAAAAAAGTGGGGGGGCAACTGCCCCCTCTTGCCCCCCCTAATCGCCGCCCATGTTATATGTAATAGCATTATATATATATATATATATATATATATATATATATATATATATATATATATATATATATATATATATATATATAATGATTAAATGTGGGCATACAATAAATTAGAAATTTTATAATGTAAAATTCAATTAAATAGCAATGTACTTGTAATTATAAACCCAGCATTATATCCATCTTCCATTTCATCCTCTGTTAAGATGTCCATGGTCTGAAATATTTCCTGCTCTTTTGACCACTCTCAATAATATGTTCTGTTATTTTCTGTGTAAATGATAAGTGACCTAGAAGAGGCCCTGATACCGTATGGTATGGTGAAATTAAGAAGCACTGAGGAATGATCTGAAAGAGGATTACCCAAGAGGGAATGTTCTGGAGAAATGTTGAAAGATCTTTATCAAACATTGGATTGACTGACAACGCTTGCAAATAATAGTTATCATGATTTATATAATATTTTTGATTCCCAGATAATACAGATAATTCAAATTAAACAGAGTTATTGGATTAATTTTCCATCTAGTATAAAATAACTTATGAATAAAAATCTATTGCCATTGCTTATAGCCTACCTAATTTGCAAATATATTACAGTACAGTGTTTTCTAGACGATCCCCCTCCCCACAAAGTTGTAGAATTCCTCCAAAGATTTTTGAAAATACTTGCAACAAAAGTTAAAAAGCCATGAATATCCTCTAGAGTGTTAGATTCTTCTCAAAATTAACAAAATTAGACAAAACACTGCTGATGGTTATTTTACAACTTTATCTCACAACGCTTGAAGAGCTTTACATAGTTCATAATTCATAGAAATGAATAGTCATAGTTCATTTCTATGCTAAAAGTTAATGTTCTAATTTGCAGTTATTCATTGAGAACCTAATACTGCAAAATTCTAAACTTCGGAAATGAAAAATGAAGTAAAATGTTTTGTTTTAAATAGATTATATCTATATATATCTACATTATAACTCACAGCATTATTAATCTAATTAATGCGCTTATCGTAGTTCCAGTATTCGGTTGCAGGGGCGTAAATAAGGGCCCCGCGGACTCTGCATTGTGGGGGCCCCACACCATCAGGGAGATCAAAATTGTGAAGTGGGACGTAGAGAAGGGGTCCCACTCCACACTGTCTACGAGAGAGCCCCAAGTTTTTAGTTACGCCACTGTTCGGTTGTGCCATTTGTTTGTATGGCTGGAGAAATCAAATTTATGTCAAGATAAATTTGACTTCCAGAACTGGTTTCGGAGAGTCGCTTGAGTAATCAATCACATTGAAATTAAGATCAATGTACTAAATACTATGAGGTCAATTCGGAAAAGACTGCCGTTTGATATCAATGGCATACACTCGCAGGGGAAAAATATCACATTACACTACTTTTCAACATATTCACCATTCAAATTGTGGTACTTGTCATAACAATTTATAAGGTTTGATTTTCTTCTTTAAAAAAAAAAAAAAAAAGTGTCACAACGTTCTTTCACAGCGTGAAGCTTAGGGTTATTACCATATATATAGTAAATAGCTTGTGTGTCTTGTTCCGTAACTCATTGGATCCCTACAAAATTCCCATTCCCGCAACCCGTGTTCGAGTCTTCGTTTTACTACTTTTTTAAAATTTTTTCATCAATCAGATAGGATTCCAGTAAAGAGGAAAATATTGTTACAGTAGAAGGTGTAATTCGATATTCTGCTAGTATTTTTTTTATATATATTTATTGTCAAGCGAACAAAATGAAGTAGAATTTTACAAGCGTAAAACTGTTCTACATTTTACTATTAACACGTTGACTGCCAAGCTTTCCGATGGAATTTTTCCATTGAGGCCATTATTACCATAAGTTCCCATTCCTTCTAGAACGTTTATTTATTATCTTATTTGTTCACGTAGAGTGACCGTTTCGAAGAAAAAAAAGTTTTTTTGATTGTCGGTCTCGCGTGCCCGACGCGGCGTAGAATTTAAAATTCCTTTGCCTGCGCCGCGTCGGGCAGCCTGTCGGTCACCGTCCCGATTTGCATCTTTATTATTCTCTTCAACACCCCACGGGTTCTGGTGATTTTTTTGTTTTATGCTATTACTCTAGCCTGGTATGTAGAAAATATTGAAGTATTAGTTTTGTCTGTTTCATCAAGAACTCATTGTTGATACGAAGAAACCTGTTTTCATTTGTTGGAATTATAGTGCGTTGTATATAAAACTGCAATATGTCTAAACGTAAAAGCACTCTGAAACCACGTAAATTGTTTGTATCACCATCAAAAATTGAAAATACACTTTATGAGGACATGTCTGATGAGAACTTCGATATATCTTCCGACGATGATTCAGATTATATACAAAGTGTTTCGGATGAGAACTCTTGGTGTACATCAAGTGACAGCGAAGCTGAAAGTGGTAACGTAAAGAAGAAAGTACATATTTCTCCTCCGGATGGATGTGATCTTCTCTCCTCTGCCTCTACATCTCAAGGAGAAAATATACGCAGTTTATCGCCCAACAGTTGTATATCTTCAACGCCAACAGCACCTAATCTTCCACGTTATCATCAACGAAGTAAGGAAGTAAGACCTGGTACGTACCAGCAATGGACACAACCTACGGGATGCCAAGCGCAAGTAATACAATTTATGGAAAACGAAGGTGTGAACCCAACTTTTGCTGCAGCTTTAGCACAGAGTGAACCTGGTGAGTTTTTCTCTTGCATGGTGGATGATAAGGTGATAAATTTGATAGTTGATCAGACTAATGTGTATGCCACTCAAGTGTTAACAAGTGTCTATGATGTAGGACCGTCGTCAAGATTACACGATTGGGTACCGACTGACAAAAATGAAATCAGAAAATTTCTAGTCTAGTTGCGTATATGGGAGTAGTGAAAATGCCATCGTTGTCAGATTATTGGAGCCAGGAAGACATGTTCAGAAACACTTTCGCGCCTTCTATCATGTCAAGGAACATATTCGAAATGCTTCTTCGTATGATCCACTTTGCTGACAACAATGCGTGTCCTCCAGGAGACCGGCTTCATAAAGTTCAGGGCCTGATTGATTTGTTAGTTGACAATTTTCAGAAAGCTTACACACCATCTGAAACAGTTTGTCTGGATGAGACTCTTGTATCATTCCGAGGGAGACTTATTATGCGGCAATATATCAAACAAAAAAGACACAAATATGGTATTAAAGTGTTTAAATTGTGTTGTGGATCTGGTTATACATATAGATTTTTAGTATATGCTGGTAAAAACTTGGAACACACCAGAACAACTCCTACATCTGTTATGTCTCTTTGTGAACCCCTTTTGCACACCGGAAGAACAGTTTGCACGGACAATTGGTATACAAGTATTGAATTAGCAAACACACTTTTAGATGACGATACTTATTTGATTGGGACGCTGCGTTCAAACAGAAAGGGCAATCCTCAAGATGTTGTAAACAAGAATCTCAAAAGAAATGAAGTTGTAGCTAAACAAAATGAAAGAGGAATAACGGTGTTAAAATGGAATGATAAAAGAAACGTTCTAGTTCTGTCGACCAAACATTCAGATGAAGTTGTAAATGTGCAGCGCAGATGCGGACAAATCGAGAAGCCTAAGATGATAGTGGAATATAACAAAGCAAAATTGTCTGTAGATATGTCAGATCAAATGGCGGCGTATTCATCTCCTCTAAGAAAAGCTTTGAAATGGTACCGCAAGCTGGCCTTCGAATTACTACTTTCTACATCAATGGTGAATGCCCTGATTTTGTACAAAGAAGTTACTGGAGATAATATAAAAGTTGTGGAATTCAGAAAATCAGTAATCCGTTACCTGGTCGCTCAAAACATACAACCAGCAGAAAAGGAAATTCCAATGTGCAGGTCCAGAAGATTTCGACACGAATTAAGAAGACGACAAGGAAAAGCAAAACAAACAAGAAAATACTGTAAAAACTGTTACAAAGAGAATACCAGAGTGATGTCAAGGAAGTTGACAGCAAATCGAACGAAGAAAGTAGTTACCTACTGCACAGGATGTGAAGGTGAACCAACGCTTTGTTTGAAGTGCTTCAACAAATGTCACAGAGATCTTTCCATGTAAATAAATGTTTATGTTAGGTTTACAAACATTAATAATGTAAGAGACAATTTGCAATATATAAAACAAAATTTGATACTAAACTATATACTGTATGTAACATTTCCTACGAATTTCACATAAAAATATTTTTTCCATTTAACATGCATTACATTTAGTGTGATTTTTTTCTATCATAATTTAACCAAACAAAAACCATAATCTAACCCTATGTAACACAATATTGCTTCAAATATGTAATAAAATATGTAAAACAATATTTGTGTATTGAATAATGTATGGAAAATATAAATATCTCGCTCCGAAATTTATTGTGTTCTTGAAAGCAAAAATAGTAATTGGGGGAAAAGTTTAGTAGTGCACTTTCTTCTACAATCCATTGTGTATACTCAGAAGCAAACTTAACGTTTGTGCAGTAATTCAGTTCTATTGTTGAAATAAATAAAGAAACCATTGTTGTGTCGGTCACCAGTGACCGACGCGGCGGGTAGGGATTTCTTAGAATCGGGCACACGTGCCCGACGCGGCAGTCAACGTGTTAATAAAAACTATGAATAAGCTTACAGCTCAAAAATAAATTGAATGCTCTTCAATTTTAGTCCATAATTAGCTATGGTCAAGAAGATGGATTTAAGTTGTTTTGTGTGTGGTCAGCACATTGGCTTCCATCATCTTTAATTCTGGAATTAAATATAACTAATTTTATTTTTCGTTTAGAAACAAGTCACCTTTAGCTCTTAACGAAACAAAGAGGATAGTGCAAAATGTCACTATGGCATTACATTTCGTTATATAAAGAAATGAAAAAAAAAATAGATTTATACTTGAAAATGTCGAAAATAATTTGACAAATATTATGAGCAATTCTATAATAGAATTAAGCAATGGTTTATAATGAAATAAACAGCAATTAAGTGCAGGGTATATGAAGTTAGCAAAAATATTTGCCTCTATATGCTGAAATACAAATTTCTTGAATAGATAGGGAAACTTCTCTTTAAAATATACACCATGAATTTGATTCTCGATAGAATCTGAAATATGTAAAGATCATGGGATCATTTATCATAGGATCATGGTTTATACCTCATTTTCTTCAGAGTAAAGCATCCTTTCCAACGGTACCACTCCTTTGTCCTTATTATATACCAGAAACTGGAAAATCGAAGAAAACCGGGAGATTTTACGATTTTTCGAAATTTTTGCGTCCCTCTGATCCGAGCCTGGGTTCACGTAGGGATATGATTTTTTTTTTTTTTTTTTTAAGAAAATACGAGTTATGCACACAATACGTGTGCAAAATTTAAATTATATATATATAATTTACTGCATCGTTACTATTTGGCCTAGAGTCATGGTTCAAACGCCATTTTCTTCAGTATAACGAACCCTTTCCAACGGTACCACTCACATGTCCGTATCATACACCTGAACCGGAAAATTCGGGAAAACCCGGACTTTTAAAAAGAATCCCCCCGAAACACTTCACCACTTTGGCCAGTGGCGGATCTAGCCCGGGGCCGGGGGACCTAGATCCAGGATTCTCTGAGGGGGTGCACCAATAACTACCAGTACATTTGAATTAAATTTGATTTTTTATAAAATACTTTATGTATCTGTGATGTAAATGAGAAATTCCTTAGGAAATGCTAAGTGTCTAGTCTCGATGAATTCTTTTCCTTCGAGCTTCAGACAATTGACTTAAACTATTTATTTTGCAAAACTCACTGTCAGCTTCTCACTTTAGGTAGTGTATATTTACAACGAAATGAAATGACATTTTTGAGTTTTAAGTCCCACGGTTATGCCGGCTAGGTTAAAGGAGACGGTGAGAATGAGAAATGAATGAAATGGTGGAATGAAGAAAGTGGGTGGAAACTTACGCACATGATGTTTGTCCACCACAAAGTTCACTTGGCGAGAGCAGGGTTTGAACCCGGAACCCCATGCAGTAGAGGTGAACACTCCTACCACTGAACCACCGCGGCCGATATATTTACAACGAAGCGGGGGTGCACTGCACCTTTGCACTCCCCTAAATCCAGACCTGCCTAGGACCCCAGTTTTTTGAGTGAAAAAATATTTATTATTTATATATGTTTGAAAGTTTATAGTAAAGTCATGATTTACCTATCATAGTCTGGGGTCTGGCTGACTCCCTAATTTTTTACTTTCTACATCCGACACTGACTCTGGCCCGGCCCTGGGTTCAAGTAGGGATCTGAAAATTTCTTGAAAATACATGCTTACGTACACAATGCGTGTGCAAAATTTCAAACTTGTATCTTGAAAACCAAGGGATGAAATTTTTTTTGAAAATCTCAATTTAGGCCACATACACACATGTAGCTAACCGGTTAGCATACTTGCATTTGGCATGGGAGACCCGGGTTCGATTTCCGGTGGGAGCTCATGTGGTTTGGATTCCATGTTAATCAGTAGGTCCCCGTCTCACATAGCCTCGCTGCTGAACAGGACATTAAACTCAAAATCAACTCAACTCATATTATAAAAATTTACTGCTTCGTTACTAATTGGCCTAGAGTCATGGTTCAAACACTATTTTCTTCAATATAACAAGCCCTTTCCAACGGTATGACTCACATGTGCGTATCGTATACCTAAAGAAGAAAAATTGGGAAAAATCGGAAATTCTTCTAAAAAAAAAAAAATAGCCTTCTCGGAATAGTTGCGACCCTCAGGCTCGGGCCCGAGTACACATAGGGATTTTAAAAAATTGAGAAATACTCAAAGGTGCACACAATCTGTATGCAAGGTTTCAATCTGGTATGTTGGAAACTAAAGGTTTGAAAAAGTTTTGAAATTTCCTTAAGTACAAGTCACTTCCCTCCGTCCCCACTTGGTGTCACCAAGTTGACCATCTGGTTCCAGAATGCATCTGGGGTGTTCTTGACTTAACCAATAAAAAAGCCGGCCTAAATACCTGTTATAGAACCTAAATAAACAAAAAAGACAACACTTACGCCATGGTATCTAAAGATACCATGAATCCTAAAAGGTTTAACGAAAAGTTGTGTAGCTATGGATTTTTATACGATATATATATATATATATATATATATTATGTGTGTGTGTGTGTTTAAATATTTGGGGCAAAAACGTATATTTTATCTTTTAATTTAGTGTCTAAATAGGTAACAACGTTCTATATTTCTTTTCTTTTTTAAACAAACACAATTATATCATTGTCACGGACGTGATAATTGCAAAAGCCGCATAATCGTTCTTTTCCATTTGAAGCTCTTTATTTTACTACGGCGGGAACACAATACGAAGAAACAGGAATTGTCTTTTCATGAGTGACAGGTAGAAACGCGCACACACACAGACACACCACAACCAAACATCGTGGCCCTGTTTTTTTCTGAAATAGTTCGCATAACCTCCGAAAGATGTCAGAATCTATTGACCTCTGGGAGAGATATCTCCGAGCGATATCGCCGTGTGTGAATAGAAAATATCTCTCTTGCATATGATAAAAAAATCTCTACCCCTGATGATTTACCATCAAATCTAAATGCCGCCTTTGATACAAAGGATGTATAGTACTAGGTGAGTTGTCTACTTGCGTTTCTCACGAGGTCTTGTTCTAGCGGATTAGGAACAAGAAGGCCGAAAATCCTCATGGGACCAAGTCGATTGCTGTGTAGTGTAAAAATGATCAACCAGGTACTCATCTGTTGTATGAACATCTGTGAAATAAGCAGTATGTTCGTCTCTGAGAAATAAAGGCGCTTTTCTTTATTTTCAAGACAACAAACTATAATGTCAATCACGTCTGGACATACTGAAACTGGCATAAAAACAAGTTCTCTGTTTTAATATAAAATGTTATCAGACTTCCTATCAAATAACACACAGCATTTCCAATCAAAATCAAGTATAGTACAAGATATAAGCTTCAAATAACATACAACATGAATCAAAGTAAATAACCTTGTGTCTTAAGAGGGCAGAAAGTTCATTGTCACAGAAAAATAATGGCAATGGTAACTTATGCTTTCAAGTTCATATAATTTCAGGCACATATCTCAACACAGGAAATATTTATTTTTTCATGATGTCTTACTCAATTTTACTCTTAAAGTAAACATCTTCTTTCGACAAATCAAGCAAGTAATTTAATAAATTACTAGGAGAATGTCCGTTCTTCGCACGGAAAAAAATAGGTTTATGAAAAAATATTTGATATATGTGCAAATTTTCTTCATTTAAAACACTTGTTAATAGAATTTTGATTTCACTGGAATTACGTAAAACTTCACGCAACAGCTCCTAAATAACTTTTCGCAACGTTAAGGCTGGATCAGACCGTTTTTAGCAGCAAAAAATGGCGGATTCACCAAAATCTACGTAAATCATTAGGCAAAATTTTTAGGCGATACGCATAATCCCAAAATCTATTTTTTTAAATGTATTTTATCAGAGTTGAGACTGAGGTGAATCAATTTCTTGCACCGGAAATCACAAGATTTTCACAGTGTCAACGGAAATTTTTACTAAATCTCATATTCGTCGAAATTAATTTTCCGAAAAGCACCTTTAAATGTCTTTTCTCAGTTCCCAAACTTGACCAAGTCGATCTCTCGCACAATATACTAATATTCTGCATGCCAAAATATAGCTAGTTTCAAAAGAAGTTAGGGAGAGGAAGGTGGCTCAGTGGTATAGATACGCTTACCTCTGGTATGTGGAGTCCCTGGTTCGATCCCCGGCCACATAAATTTATGGTGGACAACATTGTGTCCGTGATTTTTATCAGGATACTCCCACTTCCTCTCAATTCTCATTCCACCAATTCTTCCATCATCATTCACTTGCCTTAATCGCCGTCTCCCTTAGCCTAAAGAGAGGAATCGTGGGACGTTAAACTGAAAAGTTTCACTTTATTTCATTCAAAAGAAATTAACAATTTACTAATAATGCGAAATCTTTTGATTCTAACTCGTGTCCTTGGAGTTATTACTCAAATTCTGTCTTAAAGTATACAGTTTATTATATATTCACAAAATTTCAACTTATAGTGTGAGAAAACCTCTAACCCCATTTCCACCTTCTTACATGATTCATTTTTTAAAAAAGTTTTACCCATAAATTTATACCCTAATATCTATACAAAATTATGATTATGTACACCTATTTCGGAGATCTGGGGAACGAGAAGGAAGAGATACCAACCGTTTCCTCAGACCGAGGGATCTCATTTCGTAAAACCGTGTCTAATTCAGAAGGTAGAAATGAAAAGTTTTCAAGATCCGGCACCTAATATTTTAGGAAATCCAGAATGAAAAAAATTACATTATGTTTTTTTTTTTTTTTCTTATTTGTTGTTCTTAGTGGTACCATTTCAAAAATCCCGTGTCATCTAGAGCCTGAGTGAATCAAGAATATTTATGAAAAAGTTCAAAGACCAACAGAGAGGCAATAAGTTTAAGCCTCAGTCTCCCCTTGAAGCTCAAATTTCGCAAAATCACTTGGTGTGAATTGAAAATGCTTAAGCAAATTGTTCAAGGTTTTATACTTAATAGGGTTAAAGATCTGGAGAACGGAAAGAAGAAAGCCCTTTTTCCCATCTTTTTAGGAAGTTACAATTAAAAAAAGAAATCTACAGTAGGAAAAGAAAAATATTTACTCAAAATGTAATAGTTCTACTCTCAAAACTGTACTGAACGACAAGAAAACAATCTTCCCTCCCTTACATAGGATGTTGCATTTCGAAAATACCCGCATAGTCTACAGCCCAGGGTACGATGAAAACAAAAGATTTTAAGGTTGTACGGTGAGTAGTTTCGGAGATTTGTCGAGGGCAAAAATCATTGAAGCTCTCCCCTCGTTCTTAGCTTTAGGAGTTACATTAAAAAAATAATAAAAAAAAACTGTCAATATGGACTAGAAGGAAAACATTCATAAATAATTTCAAAGTTCGCCTAATAACAGAGAGATTTGTTTATGAATGACTCAGTGAATGAGCCATTGGATTTATACATATTACCTTAAATATCCGTTCTTCGCACGGGGAGAATGCGTTTCATGTTGGACATAAAAAGCGTCAAAACTGTCCCCAATCAACTTAGGGACCGCAAAAAAATATGAATTTAACACTAATATCGGTTATTATCAATTATTTTTATATGGTACCATCTTCTCTTAGAAGTACTAATGGGGACTGAAACGGCATCGAAGTGTCACTGTTGATCTCACCGACCCCGAAAACTATGGATTCGGCACTAATATCGCTCATTTTCGCTCATTTTTACACATTTCCCCCTCCCCAAATTGCACCATCAAAATGAAATTATGAAAATCATCCCAGACCTCATTTATGTTGAAAATTTGATCGAGATCAGTCTTATTGTTGAAGAGTTAATAAGTCACAACATTGTCATTTTCATTTATACAATATAGATAGATAGATTTGAAAGTAAATAACTATGTTAAGTGAATAAATAAGGAAGAGCAGTTCCCTTGGCGTTGTACCCAGGAGCGTACCAAGGGCCAGGCAACCCGGGCAACTACCAGAAACGCCACAGTCAAGGGGTGCCAAAACGAGTCTCAAAAAGCAAATTTTATAACGTTTTTTCTAATGATTTTTTTTTGTTTATATTGTTGTAAACTAGCGTCAATTAGATAATCTTTTTCCATTTCACCATGGAAGAAGAGAGTTTCATATTAGTAGGGGACTGTATCGACAAATGGAGACATGGCCAGAGTTGGCGTGGGTCAATGAAAACTTGACCCACGACCCACTGACCCACGACCCAACGTGACCCACGACTCACTGACCCACCGCCCACCATGACCCACTCTGACCCACCACCCACCATGACCCACCACCCACCGTGACCCACTGTGACTCACCACCCGCCGTTATCCACCATTACCCACTACCCACGGTGACCCACTCTGACCCACCACCCACCGTGACCCACCACCCACCATGAACCACTCTCATCCACTTTGACCTACTCTGACTCACCAAAATCCATCGTCATCAAGTCTGAACACGATCCAGGGCCTCTTCTGTACTGACTAAAGAGTTTACACTTGTAATAAAACAAGACTGTGAAATTGTCACTAATCGGAGTATGAATTTCTAGCCAATTGCTCAAGCACCACTCTGTTACAATAACGGTGGATCTGACCTTTACGATATAAAATGGTAAAGTGTTTGTCAGTGAGGAAATTGAAACAGTTCGAGGTGGGGGGAAATTAGTGTGTGCCTAAAATATACTTGTACTAAGAGAGTATTCTTGCAAGTGTTAATTTCTGAACGCATTCCACAAGAAACTTCTATTCGCAGGAAAATACCCTGTACAATATGGAAAAGGTTATGGTTTCTCAGTTCACAGTATTTTTCTCACAAAAGACTTGAAAAATCAGTTTTTCATAGTGTATAAAGGTGCTCGGGTACCCTATGTGAGAGCATTTCCATAAAGTATGCTCATAATTGTAATTTGTGTAATTACTAAAACACCACGTTAAATTTAAGTTACAAATATGCATTATTGCAATTATTATGAATATTTATTCAAAGTAGTTTACCTAAAGCAAAGAAGAGACTTACTAAAAATTAGGTACAAAGTTGAATAACACAAATAATCCATTAGTAATACAAGTATACATTTTCCGTAACTCGTAACTTTCCACCTTAAAACAAATCTGAAATCGGATTTATTTCCTGTTGGTAACTTTTTGGCGGTAAATCATCCGCAGTGGAATGATGTCCATCCTTCAGCCAAGAAATAACTAGCTCGTCTATTTTAAGCATGTCTAGCGGTGGGCCATTAACATTGATGAGCAACAAGTTAGACAATGTTAGACTTAGTCTATTTCTAATATCAGTCGTCTGTAAATTCATAAGTGGAAATCCCCGTTCGCACTCTGTCGTGGAAATTGATAATACTTCTACCCGATTTCTGCAACTTCTCATCGACAATCTACTTGTTAGACTTAAGTCTGATAATAGGGGCCGCGGTGGCTCAGTGGTAGAGCGTTCACCTCTGGTGTTTGGGGTCCCGGGTTCGATCCCAGCCCCCGCTAAGTGAACTTTGAGGTGGACAAACACCGTGTGCGTGGGTTTTCTTCGGGTTCTCCCCTTTCCTCCCACTTTCTTCATTCTACCATTTCATTCATTACTCATCATCACCGTCTCCTTTAGCCTAACCAGCATAACCGTGGGGCGTAAAACTCAAAGATTTCATTTCGTTTCGTTTTAAATCTGATAACGATTTTTCTTGGTCAGGTTTGAAATACTTAGCAAGAAGCATCATCTCTCTATCACCATACAACATCTTTTCCATATCGACCCTATCAGTTGGCAATGTCGACCCATGTAGAACAGAAACTTCATCTATCACGCCTTTGATAGGGAATCTTGTGAATAAATTATCAATTAAAGCCTGATAAACTGATGATTTCTTACTTGTTTATAAATTTAATTTTTGTAGTTACACATGAAGGTTTGATACCATTACCAAGTTCCCTCCCGTCTAGAAAGCGAAAGAGAACGAGGTTCCTGGAAAGTGTTCAGAGGTGAATGGGAATTTCCCTCCTTCTTCAACTTCAATTACCACACTGCTGTTTGCCATGTGCCAAATTACGATGAATTTCAATTAAATTATCATATTATGATTATTTCCTTGTTGAATTATCAATACTTTTCAGTGGAGAAAAGGATGAAATTTCAAAGTTCCAAATCAAAATGAAATGAAATGAAATCTTTGAGTTTTACGTCCCACGGTTATGTCGGTTAGGCTAAAGGAGACGGTGATGATGAGTAATGAATGAAATGGTGGAATGAAGAAAGTGGGAGGAAACGGGAGAACGCCGAGAAAACCCACGCACACGGTGTTTGTCCACCACAAAGTTCACTTAGCGGGGGCTGGGATCGAACCCGGGACCCCAAACACCAGAGGTGAACGCTCTACCACTGAGCCACCGCGGCCCCTATTATCAGACTTAAGTCTAACAAGTAGATTGTCGATGAGAAGTTGCAGAAATCGGGTAGAAGTATTATCAATTTCCACGACAGAGTGCGAACGGGGATTTCCACTTATGAATTTACAGACGACTGATATTAGAAATAGACTAAGTCTAACATTGTCTAACTTGTTGCTCATCAATGTTAATGGCCCACCGCTAGACATGCTTAAAGTAGACGAGCTAGTTATTTCTTGGCTGAAGGATGGACATCATTCCACTGCGGATGATTTACCGCCAAAAAGTTACCAACAGGAAATAAATCCGATTTCAGATTTGTTTTAAGGTGGAAAGTTACGAGTTACGGAAAATGTATACTTGTATGGGATCGAACCCGGGACCAAGTTCCAAATCAAAGTAAGTAGACCAACGTAAAGGGAAAAAAGTGTAAAATTTTCCATACAATTATGCGTACAATCCGTGTAATTAAGCTCACAGTACAAATTTTATGCCTATTTTTCTCACAACTTTATGGGTTGATTGCCCTGTGCTGTAAGCACTCCATATAATAAATATAAGCTTCAGCAATTATTATAGCAGAAAGCAATGGATATATGAAGCCAAGCACTGTATTTTTTGTTTCTGATTTTTTTTCTTAAATAACATCGATCGTTTTCGATCATTTTTAGAAACCAACTCACTACCAATTTTCCATATATAGAAAGTGCCCTCTCCCCCACATAAAGGAGAATTTTTAAAAATGCTAGGACACACTGTTATTTTTAATAAAGAGTTAATACACTGAATTTCAGCTCCGCAAGTTTAGAGGCTTGCGAGATACTCATTTTTTTATTCATAAAAATTTGGATACTCACTACCTCCTTAGGATATAATGCATTATAATAAAAGCAATATAACATCCCAATCAGTGGCGGCGATTGGACGTTGAAAGTGGGAGGGCAAGACATGATCTGGATATTCGACGAAATGTTGTATAACTAATAGGATACTATCTTTTCCAGTTAAAAAAATATCGTATATCGTATTTCATATTTTATTAAGTAAATTGACAAGGGCAATGCAAGTAGGTACTAGCCCTGTGTACTCTTAAAGAACAGAAGTGTAAGAAGAGATTTGATTCCTTGCTCATGAACATCTTAAAATTCAGTATCTAAAATTGTGTGATAGGTTATTTAATAACAAATTTGTAAAACAATAAATAAAAAGGATAATATTAATCATAGTAATGAATGAGGCTTGTTTTGTAGAAGTTATATTGAAACTGAGGATTAATGAATCGTTATATTTATAATTCCACACATGCTATTAAATGTATGTTATTACTTTGAAAATGAGACAGTAAATACTACAAGCATATGTTACGACATTTAAAGAAATATATAATTGCAATATTAATTGATTTGAATTGCAATTAAAACGCAATTCTTGCAGTTATCTTAACTCCACGGGAAAACAAATAACCAATACGTACTCACATAATAGCAAATATTATATGGCATCATTTTTTCTATGAACCAGTAATACATAGAAAAACTTTACATTTCCAAATGGAACTATACATATTAAAAGGTCACTTCAAAAAGTGGGGGGCAACTGCCCCCTCTTGCCCCCCCTAATCGCCGCTCATGATCCCAATTTGGATTAAGGCCTAACTATATACCAAAAGTAATTTCATTTGACTTTGCAATTTGACCGTGATGATCAGGCACACATAGTTACATTCAATTTTTTATATAATAATTTATACATTACAGAGATTCAAAAATGTATTTTTTCCAGTAGTTAGCTCTAAAAAGTCACAGGTCTCGAAAGCCAAGTTGTAGTGTAAGTCCTATTGCTATTATTACTATTAAAAATGTCAATATCCAAAAGTGCCTGAAGTTCTTTTATCACTTGGTTAGATATACTCACCTCAGGTAAGTAGACTGAAACAAGTGGAAAAGGAAGGGAAATGAAAATCTTGAAAGTAAAACGCAGACAAATTTACCAGTCTTCAGAAGATACTGTCTACAATGCAGTGAGCAGAGAGGGTCGGTAGATCATACTGAGTCGGTGGGACTCAGTGGGTCATGGTGGGTGGTGGGTCGCAGTGGGTCATGGTGGGTGGTGGGTCACAGTGGGTCATGGTGGGTGGTGGGTTACAGTGGGTCATGGTGGGTGGTGGGTCGCAGTGGGTCATGGTGGGTGGTGGGTCACAATGGGTCACACGCTGTTGACCCACGACCCACTGACCCACTCAGAAAACTTGACCCACTTGACCCACTGACCCACCGACCCACTGACCCACTTCATCTCTGGACATGGCATGTACAAGAGAGAGTGGCGGGGGATATAATATTGTTTATAGCGGCCCATTTTCTTTGTAAACTTTTCCCAGGCAATGAATGTTATTGGAGTTTATATATGCTACTCATTTAAAGTGGTAGTGGAGGGTTAACAAGCACCACTTATTTTTTTTTTTTTTTTTTTAAATACGATGCCGCCGCACCAAACTGTCGGCCTTTGCTGAAAGTAGTGTCTAGATTGTATCGCTATGCACAGTTCTTGCCAAATCATTCATTTCGACCCAACAACATGACCTATTTGGGTTTTTATACAGGATCAAAAAGGAAGACTAGAATTACCTGATGAAGAAATTTGCTGACCTAGAGCATTGTGATATTGAGGGTTTCCAACTTCAACAGGAACTATTGGTTTTACTCATCCTACTACCAGATGAAAAGGTGTCTTCCCGTTGTGCCTACTTCCCGTTATGCCTACAGGCCCTCCAGCACTTTGTAGAAAATATTTTTAATGATCTTATCTGTAGGCAGAACGGTTATTCCCGTTGTGCCTACTTCCCGTTCTGCCTACTCTTTCGAGACGGGGAATTCTGTGCAGGGAGGGATCTTTTCTAGGGATTTTTTCTTTAGTAATTCTAATAGATTCTGTAAGAAGAATAACTATTCCTTTAAATTTCATCATATATTTTAAATGTTATCTTACTTGCTCTTCTCAGAAAAAATGACTAGGTACAGTTTTGTTATTAGCAGCGTTATTCACGTCTACTTTAGTAGAGATGTGTTTTTTTAATACTTACAGAGAAATGGAAAATTAATTGATTCAGTTACAAGAAAATAAACTTATTTCGGTCTAATATCAAGTCATTTCACAACAAAATTTTATTCAGTTTTCCAGTAGTTCATCTCCAACATTCTAAGGCTCGCAGTACGTAATAGGTGCTACAGTTCACATCCTCAAAATATATTTGGCCATATATTAAACAAACAATGCAAGAAGATGCATAATTCGGTCTCTTTTCTTTTTCTAAAAAAAGCCTTTGTCTTCTACATCACAGATCTTTTTCCGGCATCACCTCTATATATGATCAGGTGCTTTGTCCTCTATACATGATTCTGTATTACACGCAATATGTCGTACTTATATTGTAAAAAAAGAAAAAAATGGGACCGCAATGGCTCAGGGGTAGAGCGTTCACCTCTGGTGCATGGGGTCCATGGTTCGATCCCAGCTCGAGCCAGGTGAGCTTTGTGGTGGACAAACACCGTGTGCGTTGGTTTTCTCGGTGTTCTACCGTTTTCTCCTACTTTCCACTATTTCATTCATTTCTCATCATCACCGTCTCCTTTAGCCTAGCCAGCATTACCGTAGGACGTAAAACTTAAAAATTTCATTTCATTTCATTTATACTGTCAATGTAAATACTAAATACCACATATCGTCAATATACCCAATGTAATTTAAATAAAGATCTCATAATCGTTGTTCAAAATGTAAACAGTATGCAACCACATCTATGTAAGCCATCAAGCCTATTACACGTGGTTCCAGCCTTCCTAATAATCGTAAATATCTGTGATTTTATTCTGTATGTGACCACACAAATAGCATTTTAATTTCGATTATTTTACGGTAAAAATATTCTGTGAAATGTGATGGAAATTCAGAAGGAGCCTTCTTTGCGAATTTCTCAGAGTTTTCATTCTCACCGTCGTGAGTAATCCGATTGGGTAGAGAAGCGTGATTATCTAAGCAAACTCATCACCAACAAAACGCCGAACACGTATTTCATACTTTGACCGTTTCTGATTTTGAAAACACTCCTGTGTAGACTATAAGTCATTACTAGGCACCTTGCTTATCACACTGACACTAACAAATCATATATAATAACTTTTTAACGTAATAAGTAAAAGCTTGTTGTGATTCTTATTGAAACGTTTATGTTGCGAGCGGAGCAAGCAAGAAAATTTTTATCATATCTATTTCTTTGCAAACTAACAATATTGATTTAATCGGACGCCAATACGTTTTCAGGGCGACGCGTCGTTTACTGACTTCCCATATTTTTTCTTTCTTCTTGCTTGTTCGGCGACCCCTACTATTAGCGCTCAGGGCAACAGCCCCGCTCGTTCCCCTCTAGCTACGCATCTGATTACTATAACAGTCTTATGTGTTTCGTTGGGTTTTCAGTATTTAGAAAATGTTATTTCAATAAAGTGAAGAATTATATATAACATTTTAGATGCATGGCCGCTGAAAAAAAAAATCTCTTTATTAAACTGCAACTATGATTCTGTTCCTTGAATTTTGTCAGTTTTATCAGAAATTTTCCATGGGTTTTGTCTTGCATTCGCAATAATCTGTTTCGTAATTCTAAGAAATTATGTAAGAAGAATAACTATTTCTTCAAGTTACATCATAAATTTTAGATGTTATTCTACTTTTTCTTCTGGGAAAAATTGCTGGGATATAGTTCTGTTATTAGCAGGGTTGTTTGCATCTACTTTAGTAAATATGAATATTATTTCTTTTTAATTCCTACAGGAAAATGGAAAATTGATTCAGTTGAAAAAAAAAAAAAAAACAGTTTGACATTGAAACTGAAACGAAAACGAACATAAAACGAAGTTTCTTCGGTCTAATATCAAGTCATTTCACAAAAAAAATTTATTCGGTTTTCCAGTATTTCATCTCCAACGTGCTACGACTCATAGTACGTAAAATGTGCCACAGTTCACATCCTTAAGACATGTTTGATGGCCATATATTAAACAAATAGGGCTAATGCAACAGGATGCATAAGGGGGCCCTTAAGAAAGGGTCTTAGTCTCCTACATTAAAATTACTTTTTCGGCATCACCTTATCAGCTGATTTGTCTTCTATACGTGATTCTATACTATATGCCATAATATCATACATACTTCTATTTTCATATTTATATTGTCAATGTAAATAGCAGGAATACAAAATACAAATATCATAATTGAATGTTTTTGTAGAGTTTCAACTCAAATCAAAAGGTCAGATAATCGGGGAGGGAAAGGGATTTATAAGATTTTGTTTCAGTTTGGTACTCTTGAAGGTGATTGGCTACTGTGTTCACCGGTAGCCAATCAGCGTTCAGAACACCTGACGGCTTCGAAAAGTGAAAGTTCTGAGATCGAGACAGTAATCTGTATAAAATTCAATTCAAATTTTTAATATGTCACTTTATAAGTATCAATAGGAATAGTAAGCAGCACAGAATGGCAGAATTTGTCAGTTCGAAATACGGGGGGAAAGTGCTCGCGTACGAAGGGTTCTTATACCGGATTAATAGACGTAGTAAAGAAAAGACATATTGGAAATGTACACGTGGGTGCAAAGCGACAGTTGTTGTTTTGGGTGACGATGTTTTATCAAAGAGTGGAGTACACTCTCATGAAACAGAAAGGAGCAAAATTGAAGCAAGATGCTTAATAGACAGGATGAAGTGTAAAGTGTCCGAGAATCCTGTAGATGCAGTTCCAAAAGTTTACAGGTAAGACTAAATTTTCTTTTTAAATGAGTAGTTATTTTATTGGTTAGTTCTATCTTCTAGTTAAAAATTAACTACTTTTTTCTTTCGTTTTTTAACATTACGTTAAGAGACACCAAATAGTTGATCTGGGTAAACTGAAGTCAGTTTCTTGAAGGTAGTGGCCTAGTATCTCGCTAGTCGTGTGATACAAGTTCAAGTTAGCAGTACAAATAATCTCAGTTTACAAGTTTTGACTTCAAGCTTATTGCACTAGTCAGATGAATGTATTTTGCAGGTAAATTTTAACGAAACTATTCATGTATTTTTTTTTATTTATTTCATTTGTTTCTATCTTCAGAGAAGTGATTGCAAAGGAAGGGATACAGGAAGAGGTTGCAGCCGCTTTGCCAACATTTGAGGGAATTAAACATACCCTGTATAACTGTAGAAGCGCAGAAAGGCCTGAACTTCCCACAACAAGAAATTGTATTAGGTTAGAGGGCAGGTGGAGACAGACATTAACAGGAGAGGAATTTCTCTTAATTGATGATGGTGTTGATTCTGATCGATTATTGGTAACTGAATTTATTATTATTCAATTTTAATTACAATAACTTTCGTAAAGTACTTAATGTTAGCAGTGTTAAGTTTACAGACATTAATTAATATCATCTAGTTTGAATTTACTTAATAGGATCCTCAAAGTTTAGTTTTGGAGCCAGAGGTGTACTAATACAATTAACTGATTCAAATAAGGGATTTCAATTGTATTATATTCTGGGCACGAGCTTTAGATAACTTTAACATTCAAGTATGCATCCTTAAATTTTTAGCTAGAATTAAGTATGCTGGTCATCACACTTCAAGCTTGCAGCATGTCTGAAAATTCAATATTAAATATATATTTTGTTTGAATTTAATAAGTTTGTTAATATGTTAATTAGCTAATACACTAATAATTATCAATATATTAGGGGAGCTAAATATTAATATTATATTCTGCAGGTCTTTGGGACAACCGGAAATTTACGGAAGCTTTCAACCACAAAGACAGTTTGGATGGATGGTACTTTTAAAGCAGCTCCCCGTATATATCAGCAGCTGTACACCATACATGGGACATATTTGGGGCAGACTTTTCCGTTTCTATTTTGTTTATTGCCTTCTAAGAAAGAGGAAGACTATCGTAGGATGCTGCTTCTCATTAAAGATGCGGCTTCTGCAAATGGTCTTTCCTTTAATCCTACTACAGTGATTATAGACTTTGAAAGAGCGGTAATCAATGCCGTTACTGGTGTTTTTCCGGATGCAGCCATTCGTGGGTGTTTCTTCCATTACACCCAATGTTTATGGAGGAAAGTTCAGTCATTGGGGTTGTCCACTTTTTATGAAGAAGACAAAGAGGTCAGGAAGTGGATAAGACGTGCTGCTGCACTACCACTTGTGCCAGTGGAGCAAGTGGGTGACATGTTCCTGCATCTCCAGGAAAATGCCCCGGAAGTACAAAACGCAGAGAAGTTTCATGACTATTTAGTCGAAACATGGCTGGACGATGCAGACGCCATTTTCACAAAGTAAGTACGATATAGTAGTTACCTTATTTTCTACGCTATTTCACTATCTGTTTTTCGTTTGATTTTTTTTTTTTCAAATATATGTGGTTTTCGTTTGGGAAACGAAATCTACGTTAGCAGTGATTAGTATTTCATATATAGGCCTACTCATTCGGTCATTTTAGTCCTTTATGTTTTTCCATTAGTTTCGTTTGTCATTGTTGTATTGCCTATGTGTTCTACAATTGTGAGCTCAGAAGTGTCTGGATATGAAATGGTGCATAGTGTCTTTAATGGAGTGTGGTAAGCGTAATTATTATTCTCATTCCATAAAAAATCATTTCTGAGATCTGCATGCCAATACGAAATTTTAATCTGCTCATACCAGAGATCTGAAATTAACTCTATACTAGTGTAATGATTACAAAACTGAATACTTATAAATTTACCGTGTTACTAACAACAAACAACAGACGTTATCCTTAACGTTATCTACGACAGACGTTAACATGCAACTTCCAATCGTTGTTGAATGTCTATTGTCAAGCTTTGATTTGTTTTATGTAATTAATGTTTCTCTCTTTTCCAGAGATATATGGAACCAATATGATAATGTTGAGGGAAGAACAAATAATGTTGTAGAGGGCTGGCACTCTAAATTAAACAGAAAACTGACAAGAGAACATCCAAATATTTTTACATTTGTACAGCTGTTGCAGCAAGAACAGAGTGAGAATGAAGCTTGTATGCTGATGTTGGAGGTAGGAAAAAAGCCGAAGGAACCAAAGCTGAAATATAAGCGAATTGAACAAAAAATAAAATCATTGAAGGCACGTCTGGAATCACATGTAATAGACTTGGTGGCTTACACAGATGCAGTTGCATACTGTTTGCATTTAGAACAGTGATGGTGAGATGTTTTAAATATATTGGCTATATTAACGATATATGGTATTAACATTGACGATATGTAGTATTTACATTGACAATATAAGTATATGTAACATTGCATGTAGTATAGAATCGTGTTAGAAGACAAATTACCTGTTAAGGTAATGCCAAAGAAGGAGCAGTGATGTAAAAGACAAAGGCTCTTTTTTTTCAAAAGGGCCGCCTTATGCATCCTCTTGCATTGTTTGTTTAATGTATGGCCGAACATGTCTTGAGGATGTGAATTGTGGCACTTTTTAGTACTGCAAGCCTTAGTATGCTGGAGATAAACTACTGGAAAACCGATTAAAATTCGGTTGTGAAATGAATTGATATTAGCCCGAAGTAAGTCTGTTTCGTGTTCGTTTCAGATACAATGTCAAACGGGTTACTGGCAACTGAATCAATCAATTCGAGGAAAGAGATATGATGGAGACAAACACTCTTTTTAAAGGCCGCCTTATGCATCCTCTTGCGTTGTTTGTTTAATAGTTGGCCAGACATGTCTTGGGGATGTGAACTGTGGCATTTTTTAGTACTGCAAGTCTTAGCATGCTGGAGGTAAACTACTGGAAACCCAAATAAAATTTTGTTCTGAAATTGCTTGATATTAGATCTTTTTTTTTTTTTTTTTTTTTTTTTTAATGTTTGTTTCACATACAATGTCTAACATTCTTGCAACTGAGTCAACCAATTTTCCATGTATGATGAAACTTGTAGAGGTGGTGGTTGTTTTTACAGAAGCTTTTAGAAATACTAAAGAAATATTCCCTACAAAAATTCCTCCCTGCACATAATTCCCCGTCTCGAAAGAGTAGGCACAACGGGAAGTAGGCACAACGGGAATTACCGTTCTGCCTAGAGATAAGATAATTAAAAATATTTTCTTTAAAGTGCTGGAGGGTCTGTAGGCAGAACGGGAAGTAGGCATAACGGGAATGAACCGATGAAAATGCTATATATATATATATATATATATATATATATATATATATATATATATATATAACCTTGAAGGAAGGTCGCCGATCCTGGAGAACGTGGGGGCCCGTGCCTTCCAATGCTTATGTGCCCCCCCCATGTATTTTTTCAATATTTTTTATTGTTATATTTTTTATGAATATACAATATTTTGCATAATTTGAATTTAATTTGTCTTAAAATCCTTATATATGCCCTCTTAGATCCTTATTTGCAACCAAACACATCTTAATGCCCCCCACCCTCCCAAAGTTACAAAGAAAATGTCAGCCTTGCTTTGAAGTATTAAAATACTTGAGGAGTAACTAGCAGGCCCGTATCCGGGGGGTCTGGGGGCCGTCCCCCCTAAATTTTGGCTGGCCCCTCTAAAATTTTCACGGTAGGCTGGCAAAATAACTATAATATGGTGATGAACTAGCCTATAATATGGTTGGATCAGCTCCCCTAACTTCAGCCGGGCCCCTCCTACATTTTTGGGCTGGCTACAGGCCTGGTAACCAGCTAACTGAAAATTTCTCTAATGTATCAATTACACTCAGAATTGCCCTTCACTCTTCTTGTCAGCGTGGCTTCAGGCGAAAGGAGATTCTCAAAATTAAAATTAATTAAAAATTATTTGAGATCTACCATGTGCCAGGAGCGCCTCGTGGGGATCGCAATGATGCCGATTGAGTTCGACATTCTTCAAGACATTGACACAGATGTCATTGTTAGGTATTTTGCAGACAAAAAAGACTTAAAATTGTAGTTTAATTGTTGTGAGTGCTGAAAACAAATATATTTAAAATTGTTTAATTTGTTGTTAATTTTCAGTAATAGTAAAGTTTAACTTTTTATTTAGTTTCTAAATTTTGTTACACTATTAATGATCACGCCTGAGGCTAAATGTTGCAAAATTAGGAAACTAATTTGGGTAAATTTTTTAAGATTTTAAGGTACTGTTTTTATGGAAGAAAAAGACATGGACGCTCTTTCTCATAAAGTTCCATAAATTGACATTGATATGATCTACTTACTTATCAAAGTCAGAGGATTTCTAATACTTAATAATACCTGTTATTAAGCTTTAGTCTTGTAAGAGTGTTCAGCTTTTATACAAATTCATGAAATATGTTTTATGAATGCTATGGACTTCAACTAGTAGGACCTACTTAAAAAGGGTGGTTTATATTGCTGTGCGTAAAAGACATTCAACATATGTGAAGTGTCTTTATTGGTATTTCACGTTATTAGAATAGATTGTTATATAGTGGGATTTATGGTAGTGGGTGGTATTGAATACTACTATTGATGTTATTGATAACAAAACAATTGATTATATAGCACTAATCATGTCAGCATTAGTAGTATTCAATAAACGGTGTTCGATATTGTTTTTGTTGTTAGATATCGATACATAAATAATAATAATAATAATAATAATAATAATAATAATAATAATAATAATATAATAATAATAATAATAATATTATAATAATAATAATAATAATAATAATAATAATAATAATAATAATAATAATAATAATACAAACACAATATATCTGATACCATATTCATTTTTTAAGTACTAAATATATCTACATAGTGATGTATTTGAATGTTATTTTTTCTCTTTGAACAATGGGTTTAAAGTATTAAAATCACTCGAATAAAATGTAAAAAATATGATAGAACTTGGAGAAAGTGACAGAAAGTCACTTTGCCCGGGTGAAAATTTTGCCTTGGTCCGCGCCTGGTTGTACCTGTCTATTCCCAGGCCAACTGACATGCCCCTTTCTGCCTAAACTTGGGCTTCAATGTCATCATGACTAACACCAATCAGCTTGCAAATTCGATACTAATATCGGTGATTTTGGATGTACTGTTTTTCTCTCCGTCCCCCTCGATGATAATGGGTAGAGAATATAACTTGAACGGCTTCGGGAGTGTTATTATTCGTCTAAGTGACACCGAAAACTATAAATTAGACACTAATATCCGGCTTACCGGGAATTATTAATCTCCCTTTATGCATAAATTTTGAGTCCTCTACAATGTCTTCAGTGGCGAAATAAAAAAGAAAGTGCTTCATATAGAATTAGATCTAGTAACCTACCAAATTCGATAGCTCTAGGTCACGTCTTTCTCTGCGGAAAGCCGATGAGAGACAAACAGACACACATAAACGATATTTTATTGTATTAGTATAGATAGACAGAGAAAAGTAATTCATGTAGGTAGTAAAATAGCAAATAATAATAATAATAATAATAATAATAATAATAAAGTACCCTATGTGAGAATCAGTATTTAGATATTGTTATTAATTATTCCACGGACTAGCGGAACAAACGGTACACCCAAAACTATTTTAAAATTGAATGATACATGCATAATCACTGAAGTACGGTACCAAGTCCTAGAGTTGACCAGAAGAGTAAATTTATTGTTATGAATCAGGTGTGTAATGTTGGTTATAAAACTATGTGATCCTTATTATTATTATTATTATTATTATTATTATTATTATTATTATTATTATTATTATTATTATTATTATTATTATTATTATTATTATTATTAGTTTAGCGTCCCATGATTATGCACTGAGGTTAAGGAAGACGTTGATGATTACAGCCCGGATTTATTTTCTATATGCGAAATGCATGTTTATAGTGACATGCAAGAACGTATGGAAAATGTTTTCCTCCCGACGGACTTGCAAGAATTTGTTTGAGATGCATGTAATGGTGCATGTAAGTGCATATTTTGAGTGAATTTCGATGTGTATGCATATTTTGTAAACTTTACAGGATACTGCATATTTCTGAATTTTATTGCTGCATACTAGCATATTTGAGAGTATATCACATAAAAGTAGGCTATATTTAAAGTGAACTGACTCCGTTTGTAAACGCAGTGTAGAACAAAATGTTGTACAGAATAACTGAAACAATCAAATGCTAATATATAGCAGTAGACGCGCTACTATTAAATGTAAATAAATTATTGTGAAAGCTCCATCGCGCTTACGTATTTTTCGCGAAGTTGCGACAAATGTTCCAGTACCTTCTCATCCAATGAAGAGCTCGTGTCTGCAAGCTGTGCAGTATTATACAGATATCTTAAAAATTAATGAAGACAGCCGTAGACTCACTAAGTCCCGATGATGCAGCCGCTATTTATGTATCTCAAAAATGTTTCTCTACAAGTGGCATTGAGAACAAAATTAAGTACATACATAACCACTTCTCGGCAATACCTGAAGTTGTCAGACAGTTGGAATCCTGTAAGAAGGCTTTGCAGCATTCACTCTCCTTGTTGGGCGATATCGCAGACTTTGTCCAGTGAAACAATTCATGGTCTTGCCAAAATAGCGTCAGATAAACTTTGCAAAGTATTTGAAAAAAAAAAAAAAATCCGGGTACAAAACAATCTGTGCCATTACAAATGTACTTAATGGTGAAAACATGGAATGGGAGGAGAATGTAACACAGGAAGACTTTCATGTATTTCACATGTACGAGTGACTTCTGCTGATGTAGAAAGAAACTTTTCGATCTACAAAACGTTTCTTACTGATAAACACAGAGTTGACAGAAAAAAAAAAAAACTTAAGGAAGATATTAGTAGTTCATTGCAACAGAGATCGTTAAGATAAGATATTTTTGAAAGAACCTGATATTTTATTTTCTTAGTGTATATTTCAGTGCGTATGTTAAATTTTTAAGTGCATATTTTAGTGCATATTTTTATACTGTATTTTCGTGCATGTTTGCATGAATATTTTGGGGTTTGTTTATGTATGGAAATCCGGGCTCTATTGATGACAATGATTGAATAAAGAAAGCCGAAGGAAACAGAATACCGAGAAAACTCGCGCACACAACTTGTCAGTCACTAAACTCACTTGCCAAGAGCTGAGATCGAACCTCGGACATATCGCACCACTGGATACAGTAAGGCCTACATGACTGAACAACTCAAAGGTCAAATTTCTTAACCTGGAAACTTTAAATTTTAACAGTGCATGGGATTTGTAATGTGGGATACCATTAAGGAGAGATTTTTAGAAAATCGATATGGAAGGAAGGAAAGGGTGCTGGCAATAATTATACTAAATTTTCCATATCTCCGAATCTCTGAAGGCAGAGAGAGACATGAAATTCGGTATATAGACTTGCCATTTAAAATAATTATACACGTGTTTCGTCGGTTTTTGGTATTTTCCCTAGAATGGAAGAAGGGGAAGGAATGGGGTTACAATTGTTATAACAAAATGAAAATATCTCAAAATCCTTTAAGGTTAGAGACATGAAATTTGGTATTTAGTCTTTTCATTTAAAGTTATTAAAGATGTGATTCAGCGTTTTTAGATATTTCCCTTAGAAGGGAAGAGAAAAGCAGAAAGTGAAAAAGGCGGTAAGAAAATTGGTGGATGCTGCAATTGTTAAAATAAGATAGCCATATCTCCATATTCCTAAAGCTTAGAGACATAATTTATTTTATTTAGACTTTTCATTTAAAATAGTTAAAGAATTGTTTCTGCATTTTCTGGACTTCCTTAGAAGGGGAAGAGAAAGGTGGGAGGGAAAAGGGATTGATTTGCAACTGTTATAATAAGATGACCCTATCTCGAAATACCGAAAAATTTGAGACATATGAGGGATATGAAAAGTGGTATTTAAACTCCTTAATCAACGAACTTCAATATGGATACAGCACAAAATCTCAAAGAGGCGAGCATTCAGAGCACTTGACTTGACAAAATTAACAACTTTAATAGCCAATGATAATGCCTGCTTCAGGTTTTCTGAAAAAAGTTTTTTTTTTTTTTTTTAACTAAGGTTTTTGTGTGAATTAAGTAGTGCAAACCCATAACTGTAGAATTTTTGTTGTTTGCCAGCTTTATAAATCCAGACTGCGAAGCTAACATCACTGGAGCTGCATCAGCACATATTTCTACAACTCTGTTCCAGGACAAACCATTTTCAAGAAAATAATATTGCGAGCAGGAAAAACAACAGAATCTTTTGATGTTTCCAATCTTTTTGAAAACAATATTTTCATGCAGTGCTCTGCTTGTGTCACCGTGTAATCTATGCTGTGACTATCCGAAAATCTTACATGATAAAGTATGTAATTTGATATATCATTGAAAAGATAATGACGAAAATAAAATTTATATAGGAAAAAGTTTTGTCTCGCTGTTCTTAAACAATAAGCGAGATATCAGATATATATGCTCCTTCGACAGAAACTTGTAAAACTGAGAAAGAATGGGTAGGTGTTTCATTTATTTATGTTTGGAAGACTTAAGTACTCGATATATTTTTAATTTAGATTATTTGAGTTGGTCATGTCAGGACAGTTGCGTGATCCTCTAATCCAACTCTCTGGAAAGTGAGACAGTGTGGTGGGAAACAGCTTATTCTGAGAAAGTTGATCTTATATGATTGTCTGTACACCCGCCGGTGGCGGTTCAAGGCCCACGTTCCGTCCTTTATAACCTTGGTGTTGCGTAATGACTAAAGAAATTGAATTTAATTGAAACATATTCTGGAGTAACATTTCTAGTTTCAATTGGAACTCTGGAGTAATGTTATCTACTAATGAACGTTTTCCATTAGTATTTTATTATACATCTCAGGCTTAGGGAGCATAAATAAATAAATGACACTCCTGATTAAACTAATAAATTTCATTTCAAGTAACTTAATTTTAATATATACAAAGATAATATTTGCAGTCTGGAACATGATTTGTCAACACTGATCAATTGATTTATATATATATATATATATATATATATATATATATATATATATATATATATATATATATATATATATATATATATATATATATATTTATGACTGATCCAATGAACAGTGACAGTTTTATTTATCTTGTGAAAGCATTAATATTTTACAAAAAGTAAAATGTATTGATTAGTATAGATTTTTCAAGAGACCGATTCTCCGCATTGAGCGGTTGGTTTATTACCTGTCACTCAATGTGTCGCGTGCCAATTTTTCCTCTCCTAAATTTGTGGTCAAGACGTGTGGTAGTTTTATTGCTCCGTGCGTTTTCCTTATTTTATTGGGGGTACAGAAATATTCTATCGTTGGACAAACTCCTCTCTGCAGTCCGTGCACTGGCAACCATGTATGACTACAAAACTTGTACCTCAAAAGCCTTCGTTTGAAAAAGCCATCTGCTGTTTTAACACAGTATGTTTTGACATTTTACAACTATGATTTATGAGGGGGTAAAGGCTTGGACCCCGGTCTTTCGTGCGCGCCACACCGGCCCACATCCAATTGTAGCTGAATTTGCAAGTCATCGCTAATGGAAGTATCACCATTGATCCCAGCAACCTCGAAAACTATGGAATTGACACTAATATCGGTCATTTTGGATTATTTTTACATGTTTCCGTATCCCCTCCACTGACTCCCGGTCCGTATACAATGTACCTGAATTTGCAAATCATTGCTAGTGGAAGTGTCACCATTGATCTCAGCGACTGCGAAAACTATGGATTTGACACTAATATCGGTCATTTTGGATTACTTTTACATGTCTCGGTATCCCCCCTTTTGACTTCCGGCCCACATCCAATTGTAGCTGAGTTTGCAAATTATCGCTAATGGAAGTGTCACCATTGATCTCAGCGACTGCGAAAACTATTGATTTCACTCTAATACCGGTCATTTTGGATTAGTTTTACATGTCTCGGTATTCCCCTCCCCGCTTACTTCCGGCCCGCATGGAATTGTAATTGAATTTGCATACCATCGCGAAAGGAATTGTCACATTGATTTCAGCGACCGCGAAAACTATGGATTTGACGCTAATATCGGTCATTTTGGATTACTTTTACTTTTCTCGGTATTCGCCCCCCCCCTTGGTGCCCCCTGGCCCGAATAGGGTGAATTTGGAAGTTAATGCGATCAGAGTTTCACATTGATTTCAGCGACCACGAAAACTATGAATTCGACAGTAATATCGGCCATTTTCTACCACTTTTACATGTCCCTGTAAACGCCCCCCTGAGACCCCCTGGTTCGAATTAAAAAAAAAGATCTGTCTTGGCCTGGGGCCTGGACCAAGGTACCCGTGACCAAAATTTGGTAGCTCTCTGCCTAGACTCCAGGCCTGTCCCGGAAACGCCCCCCTGGTTCGAAATTTGAAAAATAAGGTACGTCTTGATCTGGGGCCTGAGCCAAGGTACCCCTGACTAAAATTTGGTAACTCTCGGCCCACTCGTCTGGTCCCCAGGCCGCACACAGACAGACAGACAGACAAACACACAAACTCTTTATTTTATTTATATTGGATTAGAAAGATTCTTACAAATTATGCCAGATTTTCATATTTTCTTTCCGAACTAGTTTTAAAGACCCGCTCTTACTTATCTATATTTATATTATCTATATATATATATGTATATAACAAAGACAGGAATTACCCCTAAATAACACTTCTGGAGGACCCCTTTCTCAAAAAATTTGCTTTGTTAACAGCCTGAGGAAACACTTGTAGAAACTTCAGTTTTCGTGACGGAAGATTACAGAGACCTGGTGAACCAAAATAGAAAAATAAAAACTCCTTTAGCGATTGAATTTAAAAAATAGTTATCCTCAGGTTAGTATTCACTGAGAATATTTTTGTAAAATTTAAATTTGATGGGTAAATCAGTAGACTTTGAATACATCCACATCTTGTGTACCTCCAGACATGGGCGGCCTAAGAAAATTTTGTAGGGGGACATCTTCAATGTTTGCTATATTAGTCTGGCATTTAATGTGCATGGTTTGCTATATTACGTATACATTTTCGTGAGCCAGGGATTTTCATTCTTATCAGACACGGAGATTATGAAGGAGCAGATCTACTGTACAAAATATAATAAACACATCTCTTTCGGATTTCTATCATCCCGCCGTCCAACCCCGAGACGGAAACATAAGAAATAGGCTTTTTGTTTTTAAACAAGATAACGTGACAAGCGACGGCTTTACATGGTGAAGATTATATTAGTGAAAATTAAACGAATATAATTTTACAACTTAATATACATATTACTAAATGTTGAGCTCTTTGTTGCTATGTGGTTAGCGTATGCGCCTTTCTCGCACAATGTTTGATTCATGGTAGGAGCTCAGGTGTTTCAAATCCGACGTTAAGCTGTAGCTTCACGTCTTGTAGACAGTGATGAAAATTTTCCGGAAATTTTTGAAACGGAAAATTTTCCGATTAATAAAAACATACTCCACTTATTCCTACATCGTTGTATAGCCGTGATGTGAGGTGGATAATTTTCTTCTATACTTTTCCGGAAAATTTTCCGTTCTTAACAAATATCAGTGATGAAGTAACAGTTCCTCAGTATTCATAAAATTGATTGAAATCATGTATAGAAATGTTAAAAAGTGAAAGATTGTTTAAAGAATCTGAAAATTTTCATCGCTTAGACAATTTTCAGTACTATGTAGGAACAAGTAAAACAATTTTTCATGAATCAAAGAATTGTCTGTCCTGTACAGTGATGAAAATTTTCCGGAAAATTTTGAAACGGAAAATTTTCCGATTCATAAAACATACTCCACTTATTCCTATATCGTTGTTTAGCCGTGATCTGAGGTGGAAAATTTTCTTCTATATTTTTCCGGAAAATTTTCCGTTCTTAACAAATATCAGTGATCAAGTAACAGTTCCTCAGTATTCATAAAATTGATTGAAATCATGTATAGAAATGTTAAAAAAGTGAAAGATCGTTTAAAGAATCTGAAAATTTTCATGGCTCAGACAATTTTCAGTACTATGTAGGAACAAGTGAAAAATGTTTCATAGATCGAAATATTTTGTGTCTTGTATGGAGAAATTGAAGAACTATTTATCAGTCGGAAAACTTTCATTGTTTTGAAGCAAAAAGTAAAACAACTTTTTGTGAATCGGAAAGTTTTATTGCTCTGTAGAAACAAACGTAAGGAATTTTCATGAATCAGAAAATTTTCATCACGATGTAGAAACAAGTGAAAACACTTTTCCTAATCCGGGCAGTTTTGGATATTATGTATAGTGATGTTAGGTGGAAAATTTTGCACTACATTTAACTGCACATTGAGATATGCAATTCCTGTAGAGGAAAATTAGACAGCAACAAATTATAATTTTCCAGTTAGATTTCGGGAACCAGAAAATTTTCTAATATTTCAAGTTGGGAAGAAAAATTTACATAGTGTTTTCTTTCTCTACCTCTCTCTCTATTATATCTACTTATTTATATATGTTGCAGAATGTAAATCTGTAAAAGTAGGAAAGCTATGAGAAAACCGTCTTATGCGTCTTTCAACTGACGAAATCAAATATTGTAAGATCAAAGGTGGATTCTGAGGGAAGAACGCATTGAAGTTTTTGAAACATTCTTGAAATGACGAATCGTTAGATTTTCACTTCATGAAACTTTTTAAGACAATATTTATTACCAATAAATATTACGGCTAAACAACGATATAGGAATAAGTGGAGTATGTTTTTATGAATCGGAAAACATTCATGACTTTTAATAAATTGAAATTTTAAATAATAGAATGTGATATTTGTACTCTACGAACTTATATTCTCTGCACTTTGCATATACACAATCACAGAGAGAGAGAGAGAGAGAGAGAGAGAGAGAGAGAGAGAGAGAGAGAAAGAGAAGTTGAATGGAGTTGATTTTGAGTTTAACGTCCCTTTCAGCAGCGAGACTATATAAGACGGGACCAACTGATTAACGTGAAATCCGAACTACATGAGCTCCCGCTGGAAATCGAAGCCAGACTTCCATGCCAAAGGCGCGTACGCTAACCGCTTAGCAACGAAGGGGCTCGCAGATGAAGAGAGAGAGAGAGAAAAACACTGTGTAAAAGTTACTTCGCAACTTGAAATATTAGAAAATTTTCCGGTTCTCGAAAGCTAATTGGAAAGTTATAATTTGTTGCTGACTAACTTTCCTCTACAGAAATTCAATTTTGTAGCTGAATGTGCAGTTAAATATAGTGGAAAATTTTCCACCTAACATCACTATACATAATATTCAAAATTGTCTGGCTTATGAAAAGTTTATTTCATTTGTTTCTACATCGTGATGAAAATTTTCCGAGCTATGAAAATTCCTTTCACTTGTTTCTACAGAGCAATAAAACTTTCCGATTCACAAAAAGTTGTTTTACTTTTTGCTTAAAAATTATGAAAATTTTCCAACTCATAAAGGGTTCTTCAATTTTTCCGTATAAGACAGAAAATATTTAGATTCATGAGAAATTGTTTAACTTGTTCCTACATACTACTGAAAATTGTCTGAGCCATGAAAATTTTGAGATTCTTTAAACGATCTTTCCCTTTTTACATTTCTGTACATGAATTCAACCAATTTTATGATTGCTGAGGAATTGTTACTTGATTACTGACATTTTTTAGAACGGAAAATTTTCCGGGAAAATATAGCGGAAAATTTTCCACCTCACATCACTACTTGTAGAGCTTTGCTCCTGAAAGCGACGCTAAATTATAATCTAATTAAAATTACTAAATATTAAAAAATAATGACTTACCAAGATGACGTCAATTTGGCAGTCATCAAATCCATTGTATACTTTCACTTAATCCAGTGGATATTAATATAACAATTACAAGATACACGCACATATAAATACTCAGAAACAAGCACATACACATGTACACATACACAAATATGAACACTTCAAATCTATTTACATGTGGTGGACTTCGCTGCATCAAGCGCTGTTACCTTCGTCATCAACTTATCATGTATCTGCATTATTTGACTCATCCACAGATTTGGGGCCGCGATGGCTCAGTAGTAGAGCGTTCAGCTCTGGTGCTTGAGGTCCCGGGTTTGATCCCAGCCCCCGCCAAGTGAACTTTGTGGTGGACAAGCACCGCGTGCGTGGGCTTTTTCGGGGTTCTCCCGTTTCCTCTCAGTTTCTTCATTCCACCATTTTCATTCATTACTCATAATCACCGTCTCCTTTAGCCTAACCGTCATAATCGTGGGACGTAAAACTCAAATATTTAATTTAATTTCATTTCATCCACAGATTTGTTAGTTGTACGCATCATTCATTTTAGCATTTTCGGGAGGGTTCAGGGTTATTTCTTCATTTAAAGAGTCGGTTCCCTGTATTGGAAAGAGAATCAGGGGAGGAAGGGGGAATTTATTATATTTTATGAATGGATAACATTTTAAGAAATATATACAAAACATGACGCAGCACTGAAGCGTTTCTTTTAGCGGTGTATTACTAGTGGTCCCCTGACGATCATACTACCTCCCCTCTTAAGTTGTAAAGTGACAAAGGACAGAAACATCCCAGATAACCTCACACTCAGGGTTCAGGGAGTAAGTAAACATATTGTGCAGAGTCACGTTTTGCTTATTTTTGAACATTTCTTTGAATTCAACAATACAACAGCGGAAATATTCACTGGTTTTATTACTCCAACCATTGCTTCAACTACCATCAGTGAACCATCTAAATTTTCGTTCTTTTTCTGTTCTCCAGAGGGAAGAATGAAATAATGCTAGATTTTGCCAAGATGCTAAAGTCGAGATGCTAGATGCTAAATGGGAGTGAATTATTTTAGATCTAGCACCAAGATGCTAGATATGGCTTCACTGGCGGGCTTCGATATCTACAGAAGTTTCTGCCAAAGCATACAAAGAAACTGTAGTGTCGATAACATCTGTGTAGTCTTTCGGGAGGCTACACATCCGGTAAGAAGCTCAATCCTAATTGGTAGGAGGAAAGGGTTCGTGGCCAAAACGAAAGACTCGTAGCCGGCTTGTATAGATAATTGAATTCAAATTTTCAAGTATCCATTTACTGAATGCCCATATCGTGTATGCATGTATTTGCATGCATTATTTAATAAGTAAATAAGTTACACACACAATTAATTATGTCAGTGATATACGGTGTTTATTGGCCAAAAAACCTCTCCAAACAATGAAGATTAATCTTAGACTGGAGAAATGGTTATCCTTCGTTTTCATTATCATTTGGATATGAAACAAACGCCTGTCAGATATACAACCCCTATATACAACTATGTGGTGTTGAAATATATAACTTGTAGGGTATGATGCTTTACTTTTTCAAAAATTTCTAGTACTTATAGTGTACCCCTAAAAATGTAATAAAGAACTAATGGCCGTGTCTTTTTAATATTCAATTAGAACTGGACAATTCACACAAAATTTGGAATCGACAAATGAAAACGGCACGTTTCTTGAACTTGAGGGTTCGAGATCTCATTGTTGAAAGGATTGGAGACAAACATATAAACTTTTCTGTAAGGAGAAAAATATACGCAAAAATCCAATATTTTAATATATAGATAATAATTGGAATAGTTTTATTTTCGAGTGCTATTTTTTTAATATTCGCAATATTGAAAATTTTGAACTTACATTTTTCACATGTTTGAAAAAAAAAGAGATATCATTACTAGTAAAATTAACCTAATACAAACATTTTTATTTTTTTCAATTTTTCCAATTTTTCCGGAAAGAAATTGAAGAAAACGGTTTTTTAAAAGCACGTTCAAAATTTCTGGAAATTTGACAACACTAGTTCAGACACACTTGTACTTTGCCCAGCATTAAACTCTGATCTTAGTTCCAACGCAGTTCGCTGCGTGTCCTGTCTTACTAGTCTGCCCAGCCTACGACGTCCGACATCTGTAATGAGGTGGGGGCGCCCAACCCCTCGACATTTGGACGTCTTTTCCCCTTGGTTTCGCCAGTTGTTGAAGACAATCACCACAGCACTCCTCGAACACCTGACAAGTCCTGCAGTTTCCGAAATTCTCGTGCCGAGTGTTTCTGAGTGTACTTTCTTCAAAATAATATTAAAAATTATAGAAAAAATTTCGAGATATTCGAGTCGAGTCGAGATTTTTACCAGCTGTCTCAACTCGACTCGAAAATTCGAGTCAAGAAATACGTTTGTCTCCTTTCGTCTCGAATTTTACAAAGTGTGTCTGTACTCGAATCTCGACTCGAATTCGAGTCGAGTCGAGTCGAGTCGAGATTCGAGTCGAGTCGAGTCGAGTCGAGATTCGAGACATGCCTCGACTCGTGCGCATCCCTAACTGCAATGAAATGCAGGTGATATGAAGTTAACAAAAACATTTGCCCCTATATGCTGAAATACAAGTTTCTTGATTAGATAGGGAAACTTTTCCTTGAAATATACACCATGAATTTGATTTCGAAAGAATCTGAAATAAGTTAAGATCATGGGATTATTTATCGTAGGATCATAGTTTATCCCTCATTTTCTTCAGAATAGAGCACAGTTGCGGATCGAAGGAGGGGCTATAGGGGCTCTAGCCCAGCCTTGACGCTCAGGTATACAGTGGATAAAATGGGGTTCAATTCTGATTTACATTGGGTAAAGCTACAAAGTACGATTTAGTCCCTTTCTTTATCATATCCTGGATCCGCCACTGATAGAGCATCCTTTACAACGGTACCACTCATTTGTCCGCATCATACACCAGAAACTGTAAAAATCGAGGAAAACCGGGAGATTTTTCGATTTTTCGAAATTATTGCGTCCTTCTGGCCCGGGCCTGGGTTCAGGTAGGGGTATGATTTTTTTTTTTTAAAAAAAACGTAGTTATGTAGACAATACGTGTGCAATATTTCAATCCTGTATCTTGAAAATTAAGGTCGGGAAAATTTTTTGCCATATATATATAGAGAGAGTGGCGGATCCAGGATATGATCAAGGGAGGGGCTAAACCGTAGTTTGCCGTTTTATCCAGTGTAAAGCAAGATTGAAGCCCATTTTATCCGGTATAAACCTGAGCGTCAAGGAGGGTTATAGCTCCTATAGCGCTCCCCTTGGATCCGCCACTGTGTATATATATATATATATATATATATATATATATATATATATATATATATATATATATATATATATACAGTGGCGGGTCCAGGATATGATCAAGGGAGGGGCTAATCCACAATTTGCCGTTTTATCCAGTGTAAAGCAGAATTGAAGTCCATTTTATCCAGTGTAAACCTGAGCGTCAAGGAGGGGGCTATAGCCCCGTAGCCCCCCCCTTGGATCCGCCCTTGTATATATATATTTACATCTGCTAATGATTATGATACCAAACACTATTCGAGGCTTTCTTGCACCCACTGGAAAACGTGAAGTATATTAATATTTATTTGGATATATTGTTATTGTAGACTGTTCCCATAATGCCCACCGACTTCGATTTTACGAAATTTGAGAAATAAATTTCACTTTCTATTTTGTGGTCAATTTGAAGGCATTTTGTTATACTACCATTAAGAAACCAATATACATCATATTACGAATTAATCATTATGGAACAATTTCATGTGTTAGGCCAATGGTACCAATCTTTGAAAATTTCATTTACAACTTTTTTCTTTTTCTTTTGTAATTGATTTTGTGAGTAATAGTGCATTCAGTATAAAGGTACAGCAAGATTTTCTCTCTCTCTCTCTCTCTCTGTCTGCGTGTGTGTGTGATTCTAGTTTTCGGCGTAAGCGTGTGGATACTACCAGGTATACTTTCGTGTGTACATAAGCTAGTATGTGTGTGTGTGTGTGGCGGGGGTATATGAAGTATTAATTGGGATCGCGTAGTGGAACTTATCGATATTAGTACGTGCATATGAGCGGCCGTTACTTCACACGATAACTTTGGACGAATGCAATTTTTTAAATTCTGCTTTTTGCAATAAATAAGTAGAGTGATTCCTCTTGAGGGAGTTCCTTAATGGAGGTGATTCGCTAACTGGAAGTGGTAGAAATGGGTCATTTCCGATTTTAACGTTGATAACTATAGAGCTTACAAAATTTGGACAATTACTGTGTTTGGATTTCATCATAATCTTTGAGTCTACGTCTCACATAACCTCGATGCAAAAAGGGAATCGTAAACTTAAATAATTAACTAACTGGAAACCAATGAGAGTACAAAAACTCTAGGTTTCGGCAGAAACTTAGCACAAAAATTTGGAATAGAAAAAGTATGAAATATCCAGTTGGAGGGGGAGGGAAAGGATGGGAACACGGACATAAGACCATAAAACACATTATTGAAATGGCAGTCAGTGATGATTATGAGGTGGATGTTGGGCCTAGAGCTTCGAAATTCTCTCTATGGCATTTCCCGAGAGTGCACAATCTGAGTTACTACAATTTTCACAGTACTATATTCAGCCATCGTTTATTCAATTTCCTCGCCTGCAAAATCTGAAATGAACACTACCTCCTATGGTGCTCAATACAAATTACATGTATTTTTGCAGTACTGCTTTTCAGGTCCATTTAGACAGACCCCCCCCCCACCATTCAAGACTCAATCGGAAACGGTCTCAATCGTTTGTACATCGTTTGTACAGAAATGTGCAGGCGAAATTTTCGTTTGTACACATTTAGGGGCGCCACCAGGATGAAAACAAATTGGGGGGCGGTAAAAATGGTATCCCCCAAACCATGTCCAGTTCAATCACAAATCATTGCAATCGTTTCTACATCGTTTGTACAGAAATGTGCAGGCCAAATTTTCGTTTGTACATAATTAGGGGCGCCTCCAGGAAGAAAACAAAGTGGGCGGGCTGTCTAAATGATAGCCCCCCACCATGTCCAATTCAATCACAAATTGTCGCAATCGTTTGTACATCGTTTGTACAGAAATGTACGAGCGAAATTTTCGTTTGTACACAATTAGGGGCGTCGCCAGAACGAAAAGAAAGTGGGAGGGGCTCTCTAAATGGAAGCTCCCCACCATGTCCAATTCAATCACCAATTGTCGCAATCGTTTGTACAGAAATGTACAGGCAAAATTTTCTTTGTACACAATTAGGGGCGCCGCCAGAACGAAAACAAAGTGGGTTCTAAGTGGTAGCCCCCCACCATACCCAATTCAATCACAAATTGTCGCAATCGTTTGTACATCGTTTGTACAGCAATGTGCAGGCAAAATTTTCGTTTGTAATAATTTGGGGCGCCGCCAGAACGAAACCAATGTGGGGGACTGTCTAAATGGTAGAAAAATTAAAAAAAATATTTCACATACTATGGAATATTTTTCTAACTAGACTTTGTACACACTATTATGTCGATTAGTATGTTCACACTATCGTGTGATTCACTACATTGATCTTATTCTAACGATGATGGAATTAAATGTTTTTTGTTTTTATATTTATATTTATACTTACAATCATTATTGCTGACTTAGTTTAACACACTTCGGCTCTTATTATTAAACTTATTCATTATTTCTTACGTGAGCTGAATCCTTATGAGAAAAATTCATTTTTTTTTCTTTCTAGCTTGCGCAGAAATCGTTATTTTGATGTCGTACAGAAAATTGATAAGTGGAAGATATAACAAATAGACAAAGTAGACTATTAAACGGTAAATTATAACACAGTAACTTGTTTTATTTGAACATCTTCATTAAACTCATTTTGCAGAAACTATAGAATCCATGGTGAAGTATTTTGGTGCATTCAGCATTCTGACTTACTAGTAGGGTAGCTAATTGGCCGGTATTTCACTGGCCTGGCTGGGAATATTGCTGTGATTTTGATTAAGGCCGGTGACCGGTACAAACTTCTTATTAGCCCCCTTCTGACCGGTATTTTGGAATCCGCAATCCGGAATATAACATTGAACATCGAAAGTTTTCAACAGTGCCTTTACAAACACAAATTTCCGCTGTATGATACATTACCGATATTTTTTAATCTATTGCAGTTTTTTTATTTATTGAACATAAGAAATTTGATAACACTTAGATTTTATTGTAAAAGAATTTTATACATTTATTGAGAGGAGAAAATGGCTTTTTAAAGCAATTTCCTTTGTTTGAAGTGTAAGTTTATAGAGTAAATTTCATTTTATGAATCAACAATTGTTACAAAAAGATTAATATCCAGTATTATTAATCTGTTTCGATAATTTTAAAGAAGTGGCAATTGCTGGTAAATACAATAACGATCAATATTGTCTTCAGTTTCTCATTTATACAGAGAATTGTGAGGGTGTGCCGGTAAGTTTGTGTCCCTGAGTTGGCAACCTATTTACAAGGTTTTGTTTCAACTCTGCTACGTAGTGGCTCCGTACTGACACTCCACATACAAATAAGTATGCAAGGCTACCATACGTCCCGGTTTCTTAAAATTTGTTTCAGTGTGCAGAAATTTTCCTTCTTGTCCTGTTTTTTCTATTAATTACATATCAAAAGTTCTGAAAAGATAATAAAATCGACTTATTCCTTTTGCTTTCAATTCCGACAATACTATAGGAACAATTTCATTCTAATCTTTATTATTATTCCAATCGTTGCTTCCCCGGATATAACATGCAATGTTAAAATTCTCCTAACTGGCACTCTTATCACCAAAAGTAAGAATGTATACCCCGAGGTGGCAACAAATTCTTGTGACGTTGCACACCAGCCCCGAAAACACATTTTTTTCTGCTTCAGAAAAAAAAATTAGACAAATTGCTTTCTTTTAGTTCGGATTTTAGGTTAACAAAAATAAATTAGTCCATTGAAATTTGGAAACAACTTCGTACATCTGGATTTTTTCTTTATAGACATGTAGAGCATGTGAGGTGGTATGTGTAATAATATTGAAAATATAATTTTTGCCTAAAAATTGTATGTTCACTGATTGCATTTATATTGTATAACAGCTTCTATAATAATATTTAGCACTGTTGATTAAGTATGGACTATATTAATACATTATTTTAAGTTGTGTAATTAGTGCGATGCTGTAGTAAAATTCGAAAGATAAAATTAATACAAAATGCAATATTTACTACTAATTTGTAAGATGTCCCGTTTTTTAGGTTTTCAAAAAATATGGTAGCCTTAAAGTATGCTAAACCATACAAAATAAATTGTACTGTAAATTGTACCCCTCTGATAGTGCTCTCAAACGGGTCGGGTTACGGGTCAGGTTGTCGGATCGAGTCAGTTGGGTCAGGTCACTCGGGTCGGGTCGTCACATTCTTCACTTATTTTGAAATACTATAAGGATCATTGTTGTAGAATTCAATTCGAAGTTGGTGAATGAATGATAATTGTGACTAATTGTGGCTGAAATAGTAATGAAATTTTAATTTAACCCTATATTAACTAATTAGCATGGTAATTGTAATTAATATTACGACTGACTTTTTTCCTTTCTGCGTTTTTATGTCAAGTTAAATGTCACATTAAGTAAAATTGAAAGGAAATATCTAGTTAACGTTCCACGTTATGCACCAACGCTAAGAGAGACAGTGGCGATGAGAAATAATTGAAGTGGTTGAATGAAGAAAGTGGGAGGAAATGGGAGAACACCGAGAAAACCCATGCACACGGTGTTTGTCCACCAGAAAACTTACTTGGTACCAGCTGGAATCAATACCCATGGACCTTCGGGCCTTTGAGCAGGACACATTATTATTATTATTATTATTATTATTATTATTATTATTATTATTATTATTATTATTATTATTATTATTATTATTATTATTATTACTTTAAGAGTGACCAAGAAAGTTCCACCGCTTTTTCACCAACACCTTCGAACATTGATATGTAACCTAAGACGTACCTGGAATATCAAAAATAGTCTCCATCAGCATCGACGACCTTCTGCCAACGTTCTGGAAGGTTATGGGTTCCATCGCAGTCGAACTTGGTGGAACGTGAAGTGAAGAAGAAGGTATCAAGTGCATAGTGAACCTCTACTAGCGATTTGAACTGGCGTTCTCTAAGGTGATTGTCCAAGGAATGGAACAGGTGATAATCGGACGGTACAATGTCCGTGGATTATGGCGGTTCCAATAGTGTTTCCCATCCGAGGCGTAGAATAGTGTCCTGGGTCATCTTAACCACGTGGGGCTTAGCGTTGCCTTGTAACAGGAGGACCCCTTTGCGATTCAGAAGTGCTGGATTCAGAGAGTGACAGTACACAGTTGCATTGATGCTCTGACCAGCTGGTAGCAGTTTCCGATGGACGATGCCGCGAGCAGTCCACAAAATTCACAGGAGAACCTTATTCTGATGTAGTGCTGGCTTGGACTGTTTTTGAACCGGTTCATGGGATGCTAACCAACGATGACGGCGGCGTGGAGCTTCGTATAGGAGCCACTTCCCATCACATGTCAACACTGTCCAGAAATTGCAAATATCTTCTAGATAAATTAATCAAAAAAATTAAAATGTAATTCCCTACAGAATGATATTTCAGTGCAATTAGTTCCTTATGATTCTATCAGACAGCAACGCTCTTTTTAAATAAAAAAATCGGAATGTTAACATGATGAAATTTTTGTTTATTACACAGCAAAAAAATAATGAAAGAATTCTATATACATTTCTTACTAGAAAATCATGTTGTCTTCAGAACTTCAGATTTTATTTTGACTTTCGATGTTGATTGCCTAAATTTTAACCTTGGAAATTTGGATGTGGAGGAAAATAGAGAATGTTAGCAGGGTAGAGAGGAAAACGAATTAGGAAATGCTGAAAAAATGCAAGAGACGAGAGCAATATTGGACGATATAAGGAAGCGAAAAAAATGGACGGATCATAAGTTTCGATCTTGCTAAGGGATTGCATTCTGAGAGATGTAGTAAAGGGGGTGATATCAGGAGAGCGAGAGTGTGTAAGAAGTTTGCAATTGATAGATTGTAATAAGGAGGGTGGTACACTATGTTGGGTTGCGAGGAAGATATTAGCGGGAAATCCAAAAAATGGAAGCTTCTTACATAGTTCAAGGAAACTGGCCTGTCATTAATGGCAGAACATTGAGGAGGAGGAGGTGGAGGAGGATAATTATACTACAAATAAAAAAGCCGAAACAATGGTTTATGCATACGAATTGACCAGCATTTTTTTCTAGTGGCAGCTTTGTAAGGTTCTAGTTCTCTTAAACTAGTTAGATTGTAAGATGAGGTCACTCGGGCCAGCTCGGGTCGGGTTGAGTCAATCGGATCGGATTGTTGGGTCGGGTTATTCGGGTCGGGTTGTCGGGTTGGGTTAATAGGGTAGGATCACTTGGGTTGGGTCGGGTCATCGGTTCGGGTCAGTGAATTCGAGTCACGTGTCGGGTCAATCGGGCCAGCTCGGGTCGGGTTGTCGGGTCGAGTCAATCGGGTCGGGTTGTCGGGTTGGGTTAATCGGGTCGGGTCACTCGGGTCGGGTCAGGTCATCGAGTCGGGTCAGTCAATTCGAGTCACGGGTCGGGTCGAATCGGTCTTAACACGTATAATTTCCACGAAAATTACAATATATCACGGTTTATACCTCATTGGACTTCCAATAAAACATATTTTCAATGATGTGTACACCATGTCGCCATTTTTGTATGAGGGAATTTCTAGATGGATTTTCTGGGAATTTGATGAAGTGTAAATTCCTGTGTGTATGTGTGTGTGATACCTTGCAGAATACAAGATGCCGAGGAAGTGTGTAAATCAACCGGACAATTTCTGTTATGTATGTGGGGAGCTGACATTTAAATCGCAACGTCGATGTTTTACTCCACTTGTAAGGAAGTGTTATCAGATATTTTGTTTGCTGTGTAGAATATAAGAATTTCGCTCCTCACTACATTTGTTGTACTTGCGTGAAACATCTGACTGGGTGGGCAAATGGTGAACGAAATATGAACTTCGCAGTACCGGTGATCTGGAGGGAAACAAAAGAACATTCTTCAGACTGCTACTTTTGTATGACACAGATAAAGAAATAAGCAGTAAATTCAACCACACAGTACAGTACAGTTTGTGGTTGAATTGAACATGGAGGGAGGGCTACCATTTAGACAGCTCCCATCTTTGTTTTCGTTCTGGCGGCGCCCCTAATTGTGTACAAATGAAAATTTCGCCTGCACATTTCTGTACAAACGATGTACAGACGATTACGACTATTCGTGATTGAATTGGACATGGTGGGGGGCTACCATTTAGACAGCCCCACATTTTTTTCGCTCTGGCGATTCCCTTAATTGTGTACAAACGAAAATTTCGCCTACACATTTCTGTACAAAAGATGTACAAATGATTGCGAGAATTTGTGATTGAATTGGACATGGTGGGGGCTACCACTTAGACAGCCCCCACTTTGTTTCCGTTCTGGCAGCGCCCCTAATTGTGTACAAACGAAAATTTGGCCTGCACATTTCTGTACAAACGATGTGCAAACGATTGCGACGATTAGTGATTGAATTGGATATGGTAGGGGGGCTATCATTTAGACAGCCCTCCCCCACTTTGTTTTTGTTCTGGCGGCGCCCCTTATTGTGTACAAGCGAAAATTTCGCCTGCACATTTCTGTAGAAGCGATTGAGACTATTTCTGATTGAGTCTGAAAATGTGGGAGGGTCTGTCTAAATGGACATCTGCTTTTCACTTCTAGTGTAATGAAATTCTTCCACGAAAAAATCTGTAATCAACACTGTCAGTAGCTACGTCCTCGACTAATATACATTTACAAGTACAACTTTATTTTCGTATTTTTTTTAACAGTTAACAAATTTAAAACCGTATTATAATTCAAGGTACTTATCATATTTCTATCGTAAACAAGAATATGTAGTCAACTTCTTAAATACTTCGCTCTGCAGGAACCCGTTCAGCGCGTGCAACAACTAAAAACAACATGTTTGGCGTCTCACAAATGACAAAGGAGAAAAAAGAAAAGCAAAAGCAGCACAGCAGTGCCTTATCGCAGTCAGAGCTGACAACATAGTTTCGGTCGTCACATACGCCAATAGACCTACAAGCGGTGTACAAGAGTTATACAGTTACAATATACGTTGTGCCACAGTAGCGCTACAGGCGGAATGTGCACGAACTACAAATGAATGTGTTTCTTACAAGTATCAGTCACTGTTGCACCCTCTTTACATTCTACACACCCTTTTCCTCCCACTTTTTGACCTTGACAAGCAGAAGTACCAGGCTTTCCGAGTTCACAACCATAAACTGTTTGTGTACAGACAGCGTTGCCAACATGTACAATAATTATCGAATCATACGATAACTTTGACCCCAGTACGATGTACGATAGCTGATGTACGATAATAGGGAAGTATACGATAATTTAATAGCTTCAGCTAAAATGCAAAGATAGTTCTTGGGGTATTTGAAATTTGAAAGAAATTTCATTCATTGCGTGAAAAACGTATGAATTTTGCAACAAATGTGACAAAATTACTCAAAACATTACAAATGCGAACCAATTCACCTGCTTACTTATGTTTATTCTTACTATGTAATTGGTTAATCGGATCACTGGGGTTTAACATACACCAAACACATACACATGAAACCCGCGTTATCTATTCGATCAATAAGAGAGAATTACTAGCTACTTAACGTACATAAGTTTTCACAAGTAAACATATAAAATGTTGAAGGAAAACCACTGAATTCTTTTCGACAGACTCGTAAAAAATAAAACTTCATTCTTGTTTTCTAAGGAGATTCAAGAATATAGTTTTTGCTGTTCGCTTTCACGTTAGTTTCCTCTTAATAATAATAATAATAATAATAATAATAATAATAATAATAATAATAATAATAATAATAATAATAATAATAATAATAATAATAATACAGCTTGATATTTAGACGAAACAAAATGTACGATAATTTTACGGCAAAAACGATAATTTTAAGTGCTACATACGATAATATCTTCTGATCAGGTTGGCAACGCTGTGTACAGAGTTCGTTTTCAGTTCTTCGAATGACTGCGCGCGAAGAACAAGGGTGATAATCGGACACCCGTATACGGTAGCCAGAAACACTCGGTTGCAATTTTAAATGTAAAATACAAATATACAGCCTTGACAATGCCGTGAGGATGTATATAGGATATATGTATATATATATATATATATATATATATATATATATATATATATATATATATATATATATATATATATATATATATATATATTATATTTTGATTAGCAGATCACTAGAGAATTCGGAAATGAGAAGTAGCCCTCAAACCTAAGAAAGCCTAGCCATCCCTGTTGTAAACCTATTAAATATTGTTTTATTTTCAGTTCTTACTCTGGTTTGTCAATCAAGCGCTTTAATGCTTATCTCATGTTATTATAATCAATTTCGAATTCCAAAATTGAATATAGATATTTCATAATTAAAATTTCGAATTTTGAATTTATGTATAGTTATTTCATACTTACTTTACTTCTATATAAATTGTATTTTATTTTAAATATCGTATTAAAATATTTGAACGAAAAGTCACCGCGTTAACCATTATGTTAGTCGGGTTAATTTTCTCCCTAGAACTTCTAAGATTATATGTAATAACATTATATATATATATATATATATATATATATATATATATATATATATATATATATATATATATATATATATATATATATGATTAAATGAGCGCATACAGTAAATTAGAAATTTTATAATGTAAAATTCAATTAAATAGCAATGTACTTGTAATTATAAACTCAGCATTATATCCACCTGCCATTTCGTCTTCTGTCAAGATGTCCACTGGCCACTTCCTCCATTCGTTTGAGCTGAAATATTTCCTGCTCTTTTGACCACTCTCAATAATATGTTCTTCTGTTATTATAATAATATTTTCTGTGTAAATGATAAGAAGTGACCTAGAAGAGACCCTGATACCGTATGGTATGGTGAAATTAAAAAGCACTGAGGACAGTGTTGCCAGACACGGCAAACGAAATTACACACACCTTCCGTTCAAATTGCACAATTTTACACACAACCTGAAAGAAAGTGCACACAAAATTACACAATACATAACTGCCTATCTATATGTATCTTATATCCGATGGTATACATAGCTACACGTACATCGACCAGCCATTGTTCACATATTCAGTGTTTGATTTATTATTATTATTATTATTATTATTATTATTATTATTATTATTATTATTATTATTATTATTATTATTATTATTATTATTATTATTATTATTATTATATTAAGACGTCACCTTCCCACCCATTGTCACTTTTATTTTACATTCAACGCACTTAATGTTTTTAATTGGACAGTGGCCGGTCATTCTGACAAGTTTTGACCTTAGCCAAGCCAACTTCTCTCTTTTTTTTTAATATATATATATATATATATATATATATATATATATATATATATATATATATATATATGTTTTTCGTTTAATAAAAGACCTTTCATCCCTCTCGTTCACTGTCGTTCATCTGTTTGCAAAATGGCATTTTCTTTACAAGTGGTGAGAAGCCAAAATACTTCTACCCATTCCGCTTCATGTTTTGGCCAACATGAGGGTCAACATTCATTCATATTGCTTGTTTGAACAAAGCGTCTTTGCTTGGGGATGTGGGCTAACGGACATGACACTCATCTCTGGAAAACAAGATGTGAGGTACCAAGGAAGCAAGATAGTTTTATTGCGCTGTCCTGGAGTCAGGCGTTGGAGTTCGTAGTTTTTAGAAGGCAATTTTCAGAAGAAGAAAAAGGTGGAAATAATGAATATTTGAATCAAAGGAACTTCGTAAAAACCATCAATGATCAAAATTTTGAATTGTGCCAAACTACACATAAATTGCACACAGATTGTCATTACACACAAAATTTACACACAGGGCAAAATTGCACACATTTTGTGCAATTACACACACATTGGCAACGCTGCTGAGAAATCATTTGAAAGAGGGTTGCTCAAGATGGAATGTTCTGGAGAAATGTTGAAAGATCTTTATCAAAGATTGGATTGACAATATGATCATGATTTTATATAATATTTTTGATTCCCCACATAATACAGATAATTCAAATTAAACAAAGTTGTTAGATTAATTTTCCATCTAGTATAAAATAACTTATAAATAAAAATCTATTGCCATTGCTTATAGCCTACCTAATTTGTAAATATATTACAGTGCAGTGTCTACAAAACGCCCCCCCCCCCCAAGTTGTAGAATTCCTCCAAAGATTTTTGAAAATACCTGCAACAAAAGTTAAAAAATCATGAATATCCTCTAGTCTTAGATTCTCCTCAAAATTAACAGAATTAGACAAAACATTGCTGGTGGTTATTTTACATCTTAATCTCACAACACTTTCTATGTTCTAATTTGCAGTTATTCATTGAACACCTAATACTGCAAAATTCTAAACTTCGGAAATGAAAAATCAAGTAAAATGTTTTGTTTTAAATAGATTATATCTATCTACATTATAACTCACAGCATTATTAATCTAATTAATGCGCTTATCGTAGCTCCAGTATTCGGTTGCAGGGGCGTAAATAACGGGTTCGCGTACCCCGCGTTGTGGGGGGGGGCTCACACCATCAGGGAGATCAAAATTGTGAAGTGGGACGTAGAGAAGTGGCCCCACTAAACGCAGTCTACGGGAGAGCCCCAAGCTTTTAGGCGCCACCGTTCGGTTGTGCCATTTGTTTGTATGGCTGGAGAAATCAAATTTGTGTCAAGATAAATTTGACTTCCAGTCCTGGTTTCGGAGAGTCGCTTGAGTAATCAATCACATTGAAATTAAGATCAATGTACTATGAGGTCAATTCGGAAAAGGACTGCCGTTTGATATCAATGGTACACATTCGCAGATACAAAATGTTTATTATACACATGGGAAAAATATCACATTACATTACTTTTCAACATGTTCACCATTCAAATTGAGGCACTTGTCATAACGTTTTATGTTTGAATTCCTTCTTAAAAAAAAAAAAAAAAAAAAAAAAAAAAAAAAAAAAAAAAAAGTGACACAACGTTCTTTCACAGCGTGAAGCTTAGGGTTATTGCCATATATATAGTAGATGGCTTGTGTGTTTTATTCCGTAGCTCATTGGATTCGTGCAAATTCCCATTCTCGCGAAGCGTGTTCAAGTCTTTGTTTTACTACTTTTTTTTTTTTTTTATTTTTTCATCCATCAGATAGGACTCCAGTAAAGAGGAAAATATTGTTACAATTGAAGGTGTGATTCGATATTCTGCTAGTATTTATTTATATATTTATTGTCAAGCGAGCAAAATGAAGTAGAATTTTACAAGCGAATTTTACTATTAATAAAAACTATGAATAAGTTTACAGCTCAAAAATAAATTGAATGCTTTTCAATTGTAGTCCATAATTAGCTATGGTCAAGAAAATGGATTTAAGTTGTTTTGTGTGTGGTCTGCACAATGCATCCATCATCTTTAATTCTGGAACTAAATATAACTTTTTTTTTTTCGTTTAGAAATAAAATAGTCACCTTCAGCTCTGAATGAAACAGAGAGCATAATGCAAAGGGTGACAATGGCATTACATTTCGTTATATAAAGTAATGAAAAAAAAAGTACATTTATACTTGAAAATGTCGAAGATAATTAGACAAATATTATGAACAATTCTATAATGGAATTAAGCAATAATTTATAATAAAATAAAACTACAATGAAATACAGGTTATATGAAGTTAAAAATATTTGCCCCTATATGCTGAAATACAAGTTTGTTGATTAGATAGGGAAACTTCGCCTTGAAATATACACCATGGATTTGATTCTCGACAGAATCTGAAATATGTTAAGATCATGGGATTATTTATCGTAGGATCATAGTTTATACCTAATTTTCTTCAGAATAGAGCACAGTGGCGGATCGAAGGAGGGGCTATAGGGGCTCTAGCCCAGCCTTGACGCTCAGGTATACAGTGGATAAAATGGGGTTCAATTCTGATTTACACTGGATAAATCTACAAAGTACGATTTAGTCCCTTTCTTTATTGTATCCTGGATCCGCCACTGATAGAGCATCCTTTTCAACGGTACCACTCAATTGTCCGTATTATACACCAGAAACTGTAAAAATCGAGGAAAACTGGAGATTTTTCGATTGTTTTCGAAATTAATGCGTCCTTCTGGCCCGGGCCTGGATTCAGGTAGGGATATGATTTATTTTTTAAAAACGTAGTTATGTAGAGAATACGTGTGCAATATTTCAATCCTGTATCTTGAAAATTAAGGTCGGGGAAAAGTTTTGCTATATATATATATATATATATATATATATATATATATATATATATATATATATATATATATATATATATATATATATACAGTCCCGGATCCAGGATGTGATCAAGGGAGGGGCTAAACCATAGTTTGTCGTTTTATCCAGTGTAAACCTGAGCGTCAAGGGGGAGCTATAGCCTTTATAGCCCTTCCCTTGGAACCGCCACTGTTCCATAATTCATGTAGTTTTCTACAGCACTGGGAGAATATGAAGTTTTCACACTATTAATGTAACATTTGGCACTCTTATTAAGAAATATCTGAATATTTTGAATTTCTAAAGGAAATAAGAGAAAATTTCTGTTTAGCCTCCCTTTTGGGAGTGTAAACACATAAGTTCATTTTCCTTATGGGAGATTCAATGTTAAATTTTGGAAGTAGTTTTCTCCAATAATTTTTCGTAAAGATTTTGGTGCAAATGAATTGTATTTGTTACAAAATGCAAAAACGCTCATTTACAAAGCTAGTAAAGCCGTATCAAACATTATTTTGGGTTGCAATGGGTGTAAAAAGATGGTGGGTGAAGTGTTACCAAAATCCCAAAATTTATTTTTGCAATGCTAGGAAGCGTGAGATTAATCACAAATGTCAAAGAATTAATGCTCCAATGCTCCTTGCATGTGCCAGGGACTTATATGGAGCTATAGCCCCCTTTCAAAAATAGAAAAAATCACCGTAAATATCCTTAGTAGGGACATACGACAAGAAGGTATTTCTTTGTTAATTAATGTGAAATTTGTCGACATTGTAGCAAAAAAGTATGCGTTTATGAAATCTGAAATGTTATTTTGATAACGCACCACCTTAAGGGGGCAGAGGGGGCGAAGCATAATTTGGTGGATCTTTATAAAAATTTCAAATTTTATTTTGGAAATTCCAGGAAGCGTTAGATTGATCACCAATGATCATCATCATCATAGGTATTCTGCCTTTATTGGCAGATCACTTGCCGCAGCTGAGAAGCTTCCATGCTCCACGGTCCTCCGCTAACCTTTTCGTCTTCGCGTATGATCTTTCTGTTTTAATATCATCCATTAATTGTAGTCTCCTTCGCCCCCTCCCTCTCTTTCCCGCCACCATACCCTCTAGGACGTCCCTCATGATACAATCTCTTCTTAGGCAATGTCCCAACCAGTTTTTCTTCCTCTTCCTAATAATATATAAAAGTGTTCTTTTCTCACCCACCATTTCTAACACTCTCTCATTCGTTTTCCGCTCGACCCAACTAATTCTTTCCATTCTTCTCCACACCCACATTTCGAAGGCTTCCAGTCGATTTTCGTCGCCTTTACGTAATGTGCACGTTTCCGCCCTATACAGTACAACACTCCACACGAAGCATTTTATGAGTCTTTTTCTCAACTCTTTGTTCAAGATCCCAGAAAACAGACTTTTCTTTCTTTTAAAGGCTTCTTTCGCCATTCCTATCCTTGCTTCTATTTCACGTTCGCATTTCATGTCATTACTAAGAATACTACCCAGGTATCGAAAACTATTCACTTGTTCTATTTTCTCACCTCCTACTTTTATATTTGACACAGACCCCTTCGTTCCAATCAGCATGGCTTTAGTCTTTCTAACATTTATTTTCATCCCATATTCTTCAAAGCCCTTTCTCATTTTTTCTAACATTTTATTGACTTTCTTTTCAGATTCTGCAACAAGCGCCATATCGTCTGCAAATCTTATGCATCTAATCATTCTACCTCCTACCGAAATGCCATCATCAGATATAGGTTCTTTTTCACTATCTCTTCTAGATACACATTAAATAGCGTTGGCGAGAGCCCCCTATTCCCCCTTCCTATTCCTTGTCGAACTCCCCTTCCAATTGCACTCTCTTCCGTCAGTTCTTCCCCTATCCTAACACTTATTTGTTGGTTCATGTATAAGTTTCTTATGAGTATTGTATCTTTCCATTCCAACCCCATCTTTGCTAGAACTCCCAACAACAATTCCCAATTCACGAGGTCAAAATCCTTTTGTAGATCAATAAATACAACATACAACTCTTTCCCTTTTTCTATAAATCTTTCACCGATCACCCTTAATAATCGAATAGCATCTCTTGTGCCCTTGCCTCTTCTGAACCCGAACTGCTCCTCCTCAACATCTTTATTTGTTCTTCCATATAACCTTCTGTTCAGTATTCGGAGCAGAATTTTAGCTGTATGAGATATGAGACTAATAGTTCTATAATCCTCACATCTCTTTGGGTTCGATTTCTTAGCCATCGGTATCATGATCGTTTTCAGAAAGTCTTTTGGCCATTCTCCTGTTTCATATATTTCATTGCATAGTCGCCACAATTCTTTCTTTCCCTTGTCTCCTATATTTTTAATGAATTCGATTGGTATGTTATCTATTCCGGTTGCCTTTCCATTCCTAATCTCGGATATAGCATTTTCATACTCATCCCTAAGAATACTAAATCCTTTATCATTCTCGCCTACTTCATTTTCCACTTCAACATTTAGGCTACACGGTCTATCCCTACTCTCATATAGGTCTTCAACGTATTCTTTTCTGGTACCAATGATACAAAATTAATATTCCGATGCTCCTTGCATGTACCAGTGACTGATATTGGGCTACAGCCACCCTTCCAAAATTCATATAATTGACGACAAATATTCTTAGCAGGGACGTATGGGAAGAAGGTGAGTATGCTTTACAATTAATGTGGAATTTATCATTATTCTAGAAGAATGTTTTGATTTTCTTTTTAAATCTTGAATCTAGTGTAAATGAATATCGTCTGTCAGTGTACCAGATTGAGGATATAACTTCGTTGTTTTAACAAATTGGACTCTTCTTATAGCATAAAATCACAAATACAAGTCACACATACATACCACGAACAAAAACATCTTAATGAGAAGTAATATTTTAAAAATTAAAAGTGTAATAGGTGACCTTTAAGTTTCAATAATGTTTTCTTTATTCATAAAAAAAGCATATATTTTCCCTACTTCTTCCACAATAACTGTATGATCCCGCTTTCCACGCAGTAGCTTACTCGTATGCTGCACATCAGAGTTTGCGTGGGTCAATGAAAACTTGACCAATGACCCACTGACCCACCACCTACCGTGACCCATTGTGACCCACCATGACCCACCACCCACCGTGACCCACTCTGACCTACCACCCACCATGAACCACTCTCATCCACTGTGACCTACTCTAACTCACCAAAATCCACCGTCATCCACTCTGAATACGATTCACGGCCTCTTCTGAACTGACTAAAGAGTTTACACTTGTAATAAAACAAGACTGTGAAATTGTCACTAATCGGAGTTTGAATTTCTACGGACAATCGCTCAAGCACCGCTCTATTACAATAACGCCGATACAAAATGGTAAAGTATTTGTCAGTGAAGAAATTGAAACAGTTCGAGGTGGGGGAAATTAGTGTGTGCCTAAAATATACTTGTACTATGAGAGTATTCTTGCAAGTGTTAATTTCTGAACGCATTCCAAAAGAAACTTCTATTCACAGGAAAATACCCCTGTACAATATGAAAAAGGTTATGATTTCTCAGTTCACAGTATTTTTCTCACAAAAGACTTGAAAAATCAGTTTTTCATAGTGTATAAACAGTGCTCGGCTACCCTATGAGAGCATCTCCATGAAGTATGCTCATAATTGTAATTTGTGTAATCACTAAACACCACGTTAATTTAAGTTACAAATATGCATAATTGCAATTATTATGAATATTTATTCAAAATAGTTTACCTAAAGCAAAGAAGAGACTTACTAAAAAATAAGTACATAGTTGAATAGCACAAATAAACCATTAGTAATACAAGTAGGCCTATACATTTACTATAGCTCGTAATTTTCCATTTTAAAACAAATCTGAAATCGGATTTATTTCCTGTTGGTAACATTTTCGTGTTAAATCATCCGCAGCGGAATGGTGCCCATCCTTCAGCCAAGAAATAAATAGCTCGTCTACTTTGAGCTTGTCTAGCGGTGGGCCATAAACATTGATGAACAACAAGTTAGACAATGTTTGAGGACTTAGTCTATTTCTAATATCAGTCATCTGTAAATTCATAAGGGGAAGTCCCCGTTCGCACTCTGTCGTGGAAATTGATAATACTTCTACCCGATTTCTGCAACTCCTCATCGACAATCTGCTTATTAGACTTAAGTCTGATAACGATTTTTCTTGATCAGTTTTGAAATACTCAGCAAGAAGTATCATCTCTCTATCACCATACAACATCTTTTCAATATCGACCATGTCAGTTAGCAATGTCGACTCATGGAGAACAGAAACTTCATCTACCACGCTGGGAATCAGGGACGGCGCCAGGAACGCTTGATGGGGTGGGCGGAAAGAGGCGGACCTAGTTGCTGGGTGGGCGGACAACGAAAATGAGAACTGGGCAATGTAGACATTTTTTGACAATAATTAAATTTCAATTTTTATACTCTTTAGTTAGCTAAGGCTCAGACCGAAATAGGGGAGAAACAAGGATGTGGAACATCTGTGTTGGCCTTATAGAAGGTGCCATTCCAGCATTCACCTGGTAAGACTGAAGAAATGCAGGACTTAGGATGGGCTGCGGGAGTTCGTGGCAATATGCTCGACCTACCGAATACCGCGTGGCACACACACTACCTCTACTTTCAGCTTTTTAAATAATAATAACGGTGTGTTCTGTGTAGTCGAAGAAGTTCAAGACTGCTTTAAACTCCTCTCCCTCCAAGAATGCACATGAATGCATAGAAATAAAAGAAGGTTCAAACAACGCAGACTAACAGATAATACTCTACTTTTCGTTAATAACATAAAATACACAATAAGTAGGTAAAGTAAAACAAGGATAAAATAGGCTGCTGCAAACATTTTTATCTTTGAAGTATTTATTACAAGAAAGCAAGAGGCAAAAAATATAAATGAGTAACTTCAGAAGCAATGCTGTCGTCTTCGCTCTCTCCAACATCTAGTTCATTTTCACTTTCCTCCAAATCGAACACTTCAAATTGCGAATCCTGGTTGTCACATGTATTTGTATTTTTTGTCTTTTTCCCCATTGAAGAAGAAGGATTATCACTAACATCAACGGATTGAAAATCGCGCTTCTTTGAACACGAGAAAGACACCGAGCCTGAGAAGAAATCGCTAAATTTTTTCGACATATTAGCTGAACAAGCACCGACCGCCAAGACTTCTGAACGCAACAGAGATCAACTCAACAATGCTATAATAAGGGTTTTTACAAATCTGTTTAATGCCACACGGGTAAGACATGTGGTACATTGCTGTAAACAATTGCAAGTTGGAACCCTCTTATAAGAAGCTATCGCGCCAACACAAAGCAAGGGCGCCGATTTCTCTGTAAATTTGGGGGGGGGGGGCATTCAGATGCAGAAGGCATGCATGAGGATTTTAAGACAAATTGAATTCAAATTATGCCAAATATTGTGTATTCATAAATAAAATGCGGGGGCGCACAAGGGCTTTGGGGGAGCCCAGGCCCCCTTGGGCCCCCAGGATCGGCGCCCTTGACACAAAGCACTACTGTCCTCCCTCTCTTTCTCAAAATGAGACAATAGATAATACTGGCCAGCTCTGTCCATTATTTAGTTGGCTTTTTAGAAAGCACTTTTTTTTTTTTTTTTTTTCAGTGCAGCACATACAAACACTGGCGTTTCAATAGCACGATTGTGCGTGTGTGTTAAACTTCAATTCATTAATCACGACTTTTGGCATCCATTATATTACTACAAGTATCTGTCTTAAAATCATTGTCCATTGCAGAGTTAAACAGAGTCATAGAACCTATTACATTACAATCGAAAGTAATACCTATTGCTTGTGAAGTACAGGATGTCACCTTCAGTGCCGGATTTGCGTATAAGCTTTACAAGCTATAGCTCTATTGGGGGCCCCAAAAATTTTAAAGAAAAAGTGGCTGTAATGTCATTTCCAAATAATAAGAAAAAGCAAATAAGATAAAACGCACATACAACAACGGTGTTCTGTACTGTTATGTATTAAGCTCTCATGAAGCAAGTAATAGGGCCCTGTTTTCCAACGCGCCTGCAATGGGATTTCTGTTGCCCAGTCCCGCTTATAATGGAACCCTCGTTTCCCAGCTCCGCTTGTAATGGGGATTTTGTTTCAGAGCCCCATTTGCAATCGGGACCCTGTTTTCCAGCCATTACACTTAGCTACTTTAATAAGACTTCACAGCATAAGTGATACAGTATCTTGTATGCGGATAGAACTCTAGTGCTACCCTTTCTTGTACTATTTGGAATTCGACAAGAAATTGAGTCTGGTAACAGTGGATGCTTAAGAAGAAGGCATAAAACGACAAGCTCGCGAAATAATAGTAAAATATAAAGGAATTACAGCCCTAAGCGGCAATAATCTTTACATCGCGAAATTATAGCTATTTTATTTCGCTGTACGTAAGTATGAAAAGTAGTTTCCAGAAGTATTTTCATAACTTTCAGAACTTGGCACTGATTTTCATAGTGATCTATAGAGTTGAGTTGATTTTGAGTTTAACGTCCCTTTCAGCAGCGAGGCTACATGAGACGGGACCTACTGATTAACGTGGAATCCAAACCACATGAGCTCCCACCGGGAATCGAACCCGGGTCTCCCACGCCAAAGGTGCGTACGCTAACCGCTTAGCCACGGAGGAGCTCATATAGTGATCTATAGAGTGCGATAATGGATCACTAAAGGCAGGGGCGGATCCAGGTGCGGAGAGGTCTACGATCCCAGTTTTTTGCGTGACAAAAATAATTGAAGCCATTACTTACATATTTTTGAAAGTTTAGAGTAAACTCACGATATATCTATCATAATCTGGGTTTTAGTTGCCCCTTCTCCAGTTTAAACCTTCTAAGTTCGCCTCTGGTTCCAGCGAATTTGTGTCGTATTACACCTTGTGTAATCTTCGAGGGTTGCATTCCATTTTGAGTTACTCCAGTAACTTGACCTGGAAAAAGCTCACAGGATTAGTTGAGCTTCAGGCAGTAATTACCAACCCTGGATGATATTTAGACTGTATTTACTTACACGGATCCCTGGAAACGTTTCAAACTTTACCAAACTGAATAGAAACAACTTGAAATGAGAAATGATGCGGTCTCCACATATTGTAGAAGCATGGCGTGGAGCGTGGATCATAGTTGGTGCAAAAAGATCGGCAAGGGACTTTATTGGTACCAAATTAAACTACCGCTAATTTTACAAATTTTACAGTTTTTCTGTAATGTATTCAAAACAGTAAGTTAAGTTAACGAAATATACACGAAAACGTATTTATTTAATAGATATGTATTAGGTCCATAAATTACCATATAGCATATATTCAAACAGAAAAGGCGAAATTTTGTCGCTGAAAAAGAATGCTAGAAATAAATTGGCCCCATTATCTTCAATAGCTTAGGGCCCCATCAAACCGAAATCCGGCACTGGTCACCTTTATTCTTCTTCTTCTGTTGCAGGGGTGTCATTTCAGACTTCGCTTGAGGGGGCAAGAACACCAACAACATAAGACTTTCACAGTTTGCACTAGTATATTAGTAGACAATCGATAAAGTATATGTATTCCTCAAAATCTTGCGGGGGGCAATTGCCCCCTCCTGTCCCCCTTTAATGACACCCCTGTTCTGTTGGGGTGGGCGGATGGGTGGGCGAGGCCATCCATCGGGTGGGCGGTTGCCCACCCCCGCCCACCCTTAGCGCCGTCCCTGCTGGGAATCTTGTGAATAAATTATGAATTAAAGCCTGATAAACTGATGATTTCTTATTTGTTTATGAACTTAATTTTTGTAATAACACATTAAGGTTTGATGCAATTACAAATTTCCCTCTCCCGTCTAGAAAGCAAAAGGGAACGAGGTTTCTGGAAAGTGTTCAGAGGTGAATGGGAATTTTCCTGTTTCTTCCCCTTCAATTACCACACTGCTGTTTGCCATGTGCCAAATTACGATGAATTTCAATTAAATTATCACAGTATAATTATTTCCTTGTTGAATTATCGATACTTTTCAGTAAAAAAAAGGATGAAACTTGAAAGTTCTAAATCAAGGTAAGTAGACCAACGTAAAGGGAAAAACAGTGTAAAATTTTCCATATAATTATGCGTACAATCCAAACTTAAAACTTCCGTGTAATTAAGCTTACAGTACAAATTTTATGCCTATTTCTCTCACAACTTCATGGGTTGATTGCCCTGTGCTGTAAGCGCTCCATATAATAAACATAAGCTTCACCAATTATTATAGTAGAAAGCAATGGATATATGAAGCCAAGCACTGTATTTTTTGTTTCTGATTGTTTTTCTTAAATAACCTCGATCGTTTTCGATCATTTTTACAAACCAACTCACTATCAATTTTCCATATATAGAAAGTGCCCCCTCCCCCATAAAGGAGAATTTAAAAAAATGCTAGGACACATTCTGTTTCTTTTCAATAAAGAGTTAATACACTGAATTTCAGCTCTATACGTTTAACGGCTTGGGAGATACTCATTTCTTTTTTGGCAAAAATTCGGATCCTCACTACCCCCTTAGGATATTATACATTATAATGAAAGCAATATAACATCCCAGTTTGAATTAAGGCCTAACTATATCCCTTTCGCTATCCCATGGTACAATTTGTACCATACGGGTGTTTCATGGTATATTGCGTTATAACTCCTATTCGAGCTTTTTCGTCCTGTTTTTTTTTTTGTTTTTGTTTTTCAAGTCCAGAGGCATTGTAGAAGACCTTACGTATGGTTTCACACCTTCCTGCGTCGAGACATAGCAGGTGATGACGTCATAATTCTAAAATATATATTTTCTTTTATTATTCTTTGGCGGGTCTATGTTCATTATTTTTTGGCGGGCTTACTTTTGCACCTGGAAAATTGGAATTGTGCATAAACATTCAGCCCACCTAGTAGTATTTGTCAGATTTTTCAGATCTCTGCGTTAAAACAGGGCGGTCCAGAGGTGCAAAAAGTTGAAAAAAAAGGATATTTAGACCAAAAAAATCCCTTTTTTCGGGATTTTCCCCACTTAGATACATGATGGAGACACGTGAATGGTACCGCCTGAAAGGCAGTTCTATTCTGAAGAGAATGATTGGCGGATAATAGTCCTAGGGTAAATAGAGATGTCTCAGGAAATTTTTTACCTGAGATTATGGTGTTTTACGGTAATTTGGGGCATTGTGAGGATTCTTGATAAAATTTCTCCCGCCCTTAGTATTCAAGATAGATACTTGAAATTTGGCACACACATTCAGTATATTAAGTACTATTTATCAGATTTTTTCGAGATTTCTACACTCACACTGGGCCGTTCCAGAGGGGCCCAAAGTGTGAAAAAATTTTCCCTCGAAATTTTCCCTTTGACATCACTTTTCCCTCTTCTGGTATATGGTATGAGCATGCAAGTGGTACCATTTGAAAGCCAGCTCCATTCTGAAGAGAATGAGGTATGAACCATGATCCTAGGATAAATAGTGACGATGCAGTAGCTGCTTGACTGAAAGTCTAAAAAATACCCCAAAAACCCCGGATCCGGAAAGTAATATACCAAAAGTAATTTCATTTGACTTTGCAATTTGACCGAGATGATCAGGTACACATAGTTACATTCAATTTTTTGTATATCAATTTATATATTACAGTGATTCAAAAATGTATTTTTTTTTTCAGTAGTTAGCTCCTCTAAAAACTCACAGGTCTCGAAAGCCAAGTAGTAGTATAAGTCCTATTGCTATTATTACAATTTAAAATATCAGTATCCAAAAGTGCCTGAAGTTCTTTTTTCACTTGGTTAGATTTACTCACCTCAGGTAAGTAGACAGAAACAAATGGAAAAGGAAGGGAAATGAAGGTCTTGAAAGTAAAACGAAGACAAATTTACCAGTCTTCAGAAGATACTGTCTACAATGCAGTGAGCAGAGTGGATCGGTAGATCATACTGAGTCAGTGGGTCGCAGTGGGTCATCGTGGGTGGTGGGTCACAGTGGGTCACGGTGGGTCATGATGTTGACCCACGACCCACTGACCCACAGAAAACATGACCCATTTGACCCACTGACCCAACGACCCACTGATCCACTCTATCTCTGCTGCACATGTAAGCACGTTAGGAAATCGTATACTAGGGACACATGTTTGTAGTAAAAACAAATGTCTCGCAAGGAATAAGGATCAGGTTGAGTAAGGCTATACCATAAACCCAAGAAAACATATTATTCCTTTTAAAAAATTACACTTCTTTTTTGGCTCAGTTGTCATTAACTAAATTCTTTAAAGATTTCATTAATCTAAATGTAAGACAAATAAAATGAACTTACTTTTTTCAGCATACTCTCGTGAACGAGCAAGACATGAATTAATGCTGTTTACTAAAGCCACTGTGAACACCTTCAACATATCTGGAGTGATCATCTCTACGCTCTGGACAATTCTTTGTTTTAAGTCATCTACATTGTTGAGTGTTTTGTTTCTTTTACAAAATATTAAGTCTGAACAGCTATAACGTAACAGAATAGGCGCCAGGCTATGGTCAGTGTCCTTGGCTCCCTTCGCTCTCGGAGGGTGGATTTTTCTCCCCCCGCTCCTTTTTTTTTTTTTTTTTTTTTTTTTTTTTTTTTTAGAAAGTGAACATGAGCCGCCACGAAGAGCAGAGAGTGTGTGTTTTTTAGACAGTCGAAACATGTGTGGTGGATGTGTCTTGTGTCGAACTATTGTAGTGCAGTACAAACATTCAGTGAGAACTTCACATACAGTACATACCTGTGTCCACTAGTGTATATTAAATATTTTGTTAATTAAATTAGCTATATTTTAACCAGGTTACGATTCATTCCTCTAAACAAACAAGTAGCGAGGCGCAAGGAAGGTTTAGTAAATAATGGGAAATACTTTCGTGCATGCATCCCGAACATTTGGTCCTCCTAGTGAAGCCGGATTTTGCTGCTACAAAAAATTGTAAAGACTAAAACAGAGCAATATTTTGAAGTGTGTGTATATATTTGTACTGTCTTTTTAGTAGTGTTCGAAGAAGAAAGATAAGTGAAATTGTAAAGAACACCAGCGTAATTTGTGCAACCGCTGAACTGCCTGTCTCTCGTTCGTCCCCCCACCCCCTCCTTGTTTGTTTAGCCGTGCAGTGAAAAGTGACCAACGATGGAACAATTACTTGCTTCCAAAACTGTCACCAAACGCGCTTGGAGAATAAAATAAACAGTGAGTCTTTCAATAAAGCTTTATTGAATACTTACATAGAGAAGGCAAATCAACTAGCTGATGACTGTAAAAAGCTTGTGTTAGATCTTACAAGAACTTGTGATCAACAGACATTTGATACGTATGACAAGGAAATAGAAACAATGCAAAACAGAGTGGACGAATTAATTGATAAATTGGTGGTAATGAAGCAATCAGAAAGTGTTTCATCAACATCAAATGAAAACGTAACCTGTTCAAAAGTGAGTGAAGTGCAATTACCGAAGTTGGAATTACCAACATTTGATGGTTCCTTAAAAGATTGGTTGTCGTTTCGGGATCTTTTCGTGGCATCCGTGGACAGTAATGCATTATTGAGTGGAGCGCAAAAGCTTCAATATTTGAAGGCATCTTTGCGTGGCAAAGCGGCAATACTTGTACAATCATTGTCGGTGACCGATCAAAATTACACAGAGGCGTGGGAAATAATCAATGCTCAGTACCAGAATAAACGCGAACTCGTAAATGATACGATAAAAAGACTGATTCGCCAACCATGTGCAGTAGCCGATTCACCAGCTTCTCTAAGACGGCTTGTGGATACAACTAATGAATGTGTGCGAGTTCTGAAAGTGTTCGACATTCCTGTGTAGCATTGGGATGCTATACTAGTGTATCACATAACTGAAAAACTGGATAGTGATTCACGAGAACAATGGGAGCTATCAATTAACTCGAACAAACTTCAAACTTTCGCAGTCTTATCGCAGTTTCTCAACCAGAGATCGCGCGCACTAGCGGCTTCCGCAACAAGCAAATCAAATAAACCTCAGGCTGATAAATCGGTAAGTTCGTCCGGAAAGAGCAGGACAGTGGCGTATCATGCTTCGGCAGATGTGACATGTGTGAAGTGTGGACTGCAGCACGCGCTGCATAAATGTAAGGATTTCATTCAAATGTCAGTAGACGACAGACATTCCTTTGTAAAAGGTAAACTTTTGTGCTTCAATTGCCTAAAAGGAACACATAAACTTGCTCAGTGTAAATCAGGTGGGTGTCATCGCTGTAGAAAGCTGCATCATACGTTCCTACATTTTGACAGGAAACCCGAAGGTGATTCTTCCTCTCAGTGCGCTCAAGATGTGTCTTCCCACGTAGCAGCTGATGGGGGAACAATGACAACTGTTCTTCCTCAAGTGTTGCTGTCCACAGCAGTGGTAAAGATTAGAAACAATAGAAGGCAATTTCAATCTTTTCGAGCGTTACTTGACTGTGCATCAGAGGTAAGTTTTGTATCTGAACGGTGTGCTCAAGCGCTGGGACTCGCAAGACGTAGTGCAAATATAACTATTTCGGGAATAGCTTCCAGTAGTGCATGCAATTTACGTGCAGTTGTAGATCTTGCTTTTAAGTCAAGATACAATAACGATGAATATTCAACAACAGCAGTGGTAGTGAGAAAAGTGATCGGAGATATTCCTAGACAGGCTCTCACTAGGGTTAATGAGTGGGTCCATATCAAGGATTTAGATCTGGCTGATCCGGAGTTCCACAAAACAAGTGATGTGGACATACTACTCGGTGCGGACGTGTTTCCATTACTCGTCCAAGGAGGCAAACGCATGGGCCCTCAAGGTGCACCCATCGCATTGGAAACGGCACTGGATTGGGTGTTATCGGCGAAAGTGAATTGCAGTGGTTCATCGGCAGTGTACTCATTTCATGTGTGCTGTGATCTAGATGTCTCATTGAGGCGATTGTGGGAGATCGAAGAAGTACCGTTTGTGCGTCCCTTAACAGTAGAAGGAAAGGAATTTGAAGAACATTTTGCAGTGACGCATCGAAGAGTTAATGGTCGATATGAAGTTAGCCTACCGTTTAAGACAAATCACTCTGACCTTGGCTATTCTTGTGATATAGCAGTAAAACGACTCCATCAACAAGAGAGAAAGTTTGTACGATGGCCTGGCTATCAGGAACAATATTGCAGGTTTATCGCATAATATTTAGAACTCGGTCACATGGAACCTATTTCACCAAGTGAAGACAGTGTGTCCCCAACAACAAGTTGCTACCTTTCTCATCATGCCGTTTTAAAGGAGAGTAGCACAACTACTAAACTGCGTGTAGTGTTCGATGCTAGTGCAAAAACCACGACATGTGTGTCACTGAATGAAACACTCATGGTCGGTCCAAGATTGCAAGAGGATCTGACGTTTATTGTGCTGCGTTTCCGAACTCACCCGGTGGCCCTATGTGCAGACGCAAAAATGATGTTCAGGCAAATTCGCGTGAAACCAGAAGACGCAAACTTTCAACGCATTGTGTGGAGATCGGATCCGAAACAGTCTATTCAAGACTACAGGCTGCTCACAGCCACATATGGAACCGCATGTGCACCATTCTTAGCAAAAAAATGTCTCCAGCAGCTGGCCGTCGACGGACACAACTTCCCGTTAGCATCAACAGTTGTACTTAACGATTTCTACATGGATGATTGTCTGACTGGGAATAACTCGGTGACAGAAGCAATTCATCTGCATTCACAACCAGTACAACTGTTAGAAAAGGGAGGGTTTGAATTGCGCAAGTGGGCGAGTAATGAACCAAGTGTTTTAGAGTCCTTCCAAGTCATTTAAGAGAAACAAACGCGATAGATTCTTGGGACGATAATGATGCTATCAAGACATTAGGAGTGCCGTGGTGTCCGTCTGAAGATACATTCTGCTTCAAAATTACCGTACCAAAGACTCGTCAGAATGTTACGAAGAGACAGTTATTGTCTGACTTGGCCAAACTATTTGATCCATTGGGTTGGCTAGCTCCTACTACCATAAAGGCCAAACTCCTCATAGAGGAAATCTGGAAGCTAGGAATTGGCTGGGATGACCCTCTTCCAAGCAACATCATCAAACAATGGCATGACTATTGCGATGAACTTCCACTGCTGCAGGAAGTGAAAATCCAAAGATGTGCCATTCCACACGATACAAGGGAAGTCCATCTTATTGGGTTCTGTGACGCGTCAGAGGCTGCGTATGCTGCTGTAGTGTATGTGAGATGTGTGCGTAATGACGGAAGCATTGCAGTGAACATGCTAAGTGCAAAAACAAAGGTGGCCCCTATCAAAAGGCAAACACTACCACGTCTTGAACTATGTGCCGCAGTGCTCCTGGTGAAAGTATTAGACTTTGTGTCTCAATCCCTTAAAGTCGAAATAGTCAGCACCAGTGCCTATTCTGATTCGACGGTAGCCCTTGCTTGGATTGCTTCATGCCCAAGTAGATGGAAGACGTTCGTGGCAAATCGAGTAAGTGAAGTGCAACAACGAAGTTACATCAAGTGGTATCACGTGAGCAGTGAGACCAATCCTGCTGACTGCCAACCGTCCGAGCTGATCAATCATCGATTGTGGTGGACAGGTCCAGCGTGGTTAGCAGCAGAAACAGTGCCAGCAGCAGAGGTTAACGATGAAACCTCAGATGCAGTGATTGTTGAACAAAAGACGTCGGTTGCTACAATGCACGCCAAGGTAGATATTAGCCTTCTCTCAAACTACTCTTCGGTAGCAAGATTAAATCGTGTGACAGCTTGGTGCAGACGATTCATAAATAATTCTAGGAATAAACCTGACGCAAGGCTACACGGACCCTTGACGGCGAGTGAGTTAGAGGAAGCATTGTTTTGCTGGATTCGGTTGGTACAAGAGGAGGAATTTTCTCTAGAGCTGAAATGTCTTAAGGAAAACGGTGACGTACCAGCACAAAGTAAATTATTTTGTCTGCATCCATTCATAGACAATAAAGGTCTGCTTAGGGTAGGAGGAAGGCTGCAAAGGGCATAATTAGACTTTGACGAGAAGCATCCTATTCTACTGCCACGAAAACATAGTTTAACCGAACTTATTGTGCGTGACGAACATGTAAAAAATTTACATGCTGGTCCACAGCTACTTCTGTCAGTTCTTCGACAGAAGTACTGGATACTAAGAGGAAGAGATGTAGTGCGCCAGATCGTGAGACAGTGTATAACCTGCCACAGATTCTCTCGAGCTAATGCAACTCAGCTCATGGGACAATTGCCCGCTGGGCGTGTAACTCCAAGTAGGTCGTTTAACCAGTGTGGGGTAGATTACACTGGTCCAGTGTTGTTGAAGAACACAAAAGGGAGGTCTGCCAAGACATATAAGGGATATATTGCATTGTTTGTGTGCTTCAGTACAAAGGCCGTGCATATTGAACTAGTGACCGAAGCATCTACTTCAGCCTTTCTCGCTGCGCTTAAACATTTCGTGGCGCGTAGAGGGAAGCCAAGTGACATATACAGTGACTGCGGAACAAACTTTGTAGGTGCAAACCGTGAGTTGAAGGATCTTTTGACAATAGTGACGCCGACAGGTGTTTCAAATTCAACAAGTGATTATTTGAGCTCACTTGAAATCCAGTGACATTTCAACCCTCCAGCCTCACCCCATTTTGGGGGATTGTGGGAATCCAACATCAAGTCGATGAAGTATCATTTGAAACGCATTTTGAAGAATTCAGTGCTGACATACGAAGAGATGATAACTGTGCTAGTTCAGGTGGAAGGATGTCTTAATTCGCGACCATTAGCTCCCATGTCAGCTGATCCTAGTGATCTTAGGGCCCTCACACCCTTTTTAACTCGCGACGCATTGTTAGCTCCACCACAAGCGGATTTCATAGGTACAAAGATGAATCGTCTCACAAGATGGCAACTCACTCAACAGCTAACGCGGCACTTTTGGAGACGGTGTCTTCCGAGTATTTGTCGCAACTTCAACGAAGACCAAAATGGTGCAAAGAAACTGGCAACTTCAAACCAAATGACATGGTGATCCTTCGCGAGACCAACCAACCCCCACAACTGTGGAAACTTGACAGGATCGTTGAGACTCACCCAGGAAAAAATGGTCTCGTGCGTACGGTGACAGTGAAAACATCTGACGGACTCTACAAGAGGCCGATAGTGAAGTTGTCCCTATTGCCTTTCGACGAAAGGGAGTCATCAACAGTTCAATCTGAAGACAAGTAATTGATCATTTAGTATGTTTATTCTAACATTTATTTGCATAATATTGTAATTTTAGTATTATTATATCATCTATTGTCAATATTAAGATCTTCGATACTGGGATTTGTGTTGAAATATGGATATTTCAAGGTCGGCGGCGTATGTTGAATGTTTTTTTTTTTATTTACAAAATATTAAGTCTGAACAGCTATAACGTAACAGAATAGATGCTAGGCTATGGTCAGTGTCCTTGGCTCCCTTCGCTCTCGGAGGGTGGCTTTTTTCTCCCCGCCTTTTTTTTTTTTTTTTGTAGAAAGTGAACATGAGCCGCCACGAAGGGCAGAAAGTGTGTGTTTTTAGACAGTCGAAACGTGTGTGGTGGATGTGTCTTGTGTCGAACTATTGTAGTGCAATACAAACATTCAGTGAGAACTTCACATACAGTACATACCTGTGTCCACTAGTGTATATTAAATATTTTGTTAATTAAATTAGCTATATTTTAACCAGGTTACGATTCATTCCTCTAAACAAACAACAAGTAGCGAGGCGCAAGAAAGGTTTAGTAAATAATGGGAAATGCTTTCGTGCATGCATCCCGAACATACATTGTTACATGATTTTTGATAGAATTTGTTTTAGGAATCTCCCCAAGAAAAAAATCGCGGAATTTTTTCTGAAAAAATCACTTCCCCAAAATAGTTGCGCCCCACAGGCTTGGGCCCGAGTATACGTAGGGATCTAAAAAAGAAATTGAGAAATACTCAAAGGTGCACACAATCCGTATGTCGAAAACTAAAGGCTTGAAAATGTTTTGAAGTTTGCCTTAAGGAAAAAAAGCCACTTCCCTCCGTCCCCACTTGGCGCCACCAAGTTGACCGTCTGGTTCCAAAATGCATCTGGGGTGATCTTTGGTCCATTTTGACTTGACCAATATAAAAACCGGCCTAAATACCTGTTATGGAACCTAAATAAGCGGTCAAAGACAACACTTACGCCATGGTATCTAAAGATACCATAAACACCAAAAGGGTTATCAAGAAGTTGCGTAGTTACGGATTAGTATATATATATATATATATATATATATATATATATATATATATATATATATATATATATAGGCGGATCCAAGGGAGATTATAGGGGCTACAGCCCCCCTTGACGCCCAGGTACACACTGGATAAAATGTTCTTCAATCCTGCTTTACACTGGATAAAACTGCAAACTATGGTTTAGCCCCTCCGCGTGGCCTTGATCCTTGATCATATCCTGGATCCGCCACTGTGTATATATACACTACACTTGGGGCAGTGTATATATACTTGGGGCAAGAACGTACATTTTATCTCTTAATTTATATATATTCTGTGGACACAAATACAAAAATAAATAAATAAATAAATAAAAGCCTCAGCAATAAAACGACACTCGTCTTTCAGCTTACGATTAACGAGTTCTTAAGTGTCTAAATAGGTAACACCGTTCTATATTTCTTTTCTTCTTTTTAAAACAAATACAATTTTATCATTGCCACAGATGTGATAATTGCAAAAGCCGCATAATCGTTCTTTTCCGTTTCAAGCTCTTTATTCCATTTCAAAAAATAATGAATATGGTTTCCCCTAGAGCTTTATAAGCTTCCCAAAATCTAGGAGACTGGACAAAACACTGCTGGCAGTTATTTTACAACTTTATCTCTAGTTTCTGAAAGTTGAGTTGATTTTAAGTTTAATGTCCCTTTCAGTAGCGAGACTATATGAGACGAGACCTACTGATTGACGTGGAAACCGAATTGTAACAGATAATCTTTCACTTGCCGATATTGATGTTTCATAACCGTGTTTCTCTTTTCAATTTTTGGTTTTATCATTTCAAGTAATTCTTGAAATAAGTTATCCGGCATTCTAAAATAGTTCGTGTACATTATATTGTCTTCAGTCCTGATTTCCTGTACGAGGTTAGCATGAATCCGATGTTCGTATCGTCTTCTAATCCAATCTTTTACCCAGACTTTTCGATTTCTTTTCTTTTTTATACATAAATACAATGATACCATTGCCATGGACGTGATAAAACTGAAAGCTGCAGCATCGCATTCTTCCATTTCAAGGTCTTTATCTCACTACGGCGGGAACAAATTAGCGAGAAACACGAATTGTCCTTTTGCGAGTGACAGGCACACACACACTCACAAACATAGTGGTCATCTTTTGTTCGTCCAGGAGAAACCCAAAGTTTCTGAAGTAGTTAGCATAATCTCCGAAAGATGTCAGACCCTATTGACCATATGCTAGAGATATCTACGGAAAATATCGCTATGTGTAAATAGAAAATATCTCACTTGCATATGATAAAAAATCTTTACCCTTGATGATTTATCATAATGTATAAAAGGGGCTTTAAGGCGTCGGTAAAGGGATGACCTCACGCTGTTTCAAACTTGCTTCGGACAATACGCCGGAATTTAGACGTTGTGATAAATCATTAAGGGTAGAGATAAATTTCAGAAATCATCAAGTCTAAATTAGTTTATCGCATCATATCTCTCTTGCATATGTCCTGTCCAACTGAACTGTCCAACCGAACATATCTTGAAACTGTCCAACTTATCGCATACAAGCCAGGTATAGCCCCCCGCATAGAAACAAAGGAATGAATATATCACCTCTTCCAATCCTTTCTGGCTGCCAGCTTCTCTGAAGGAAAGCGAAAATATCTGGTTTAAAACTGATTTTGTTAATAATTTGCATATACCTGTCGTCCAGTGATGTGTTCTGTCGACAAAAACGAAATACCTTCTTCTCATTTTCTGTTCATGAAATGTAAGTAGTCTTCCAAACTACGAAAGCTACAACAAATTAACCGTTCAATTTGGTTTGGTCTGATTTATGAAATTTAACCTCGGCTAAAGCAAAGGTAGGCTCATAGTTTAAAATGAGATAAAACCGACTAGCATCGAAATTTGAAACCTAGACCACATACATCAGAAGCGATAAGTCCTTGATTGAAACCTTTGTCCATATCTCCGAAATAAATCATTATAAACCTAAAATGTGATGGCGAAACAGTGGCGGCGCCAGGGGGCACAAACGAAGTAAATGAAACGCGGAGAAAAGTGAACAACTTACACTGACAAATTGTAGGAGGGGATGTTTCATGGAACATCAGCAAGAAATGTTAATGAACAAAGACAAGAATGTCTATGCTGTAGGTATACTATGGGAGACGGAATGTAGGATGCAAGGTACGCCTTGCGATCTTGCTGGTATAAGATTTAAATATTAGTGATAAAAATTAAATATTGCTCAAATTTAATAAATCATGTTTATTTATAAGGTAGATACCAGGCCTGGAGTATATTAATTTATAGGTATATATCTATTCATATATTTTATTATCAATAGTGTAAGGTAATATTTATTCAATTTATGTTGTATATTTATGTATATATATTAGAGCAGTATTTCCCCATTACTTAAGAATTAATCATAGTCTTATTTACAGTTTAGCTAGAGCTAACGTCGATTTCCATGCTAACTTTTTTAGAAGCCTGTTGCGGTGGCTAGCAGTGAAATCCATTGTATTCAGTCTCCCTTACTGGGAATTTTCCATTCGAGTAGTTGGCGCTAAAAAAACCTTCAAAAGAACTTTTGTTGCTATTTTTTTAGCAGGCCAAAAAGGGCTGCCTCCCCTATCTTGGCTGCTGTGCATTTTAAGGAGTCCTGAGTGTAGGATCTTGGCCAACCACTCCGCTGCACTGGAAGCGAATAGTGCAGTTTGGAGAGAGACCCCTCTAGATAGTTACTGTATGTAGTCAGATTAGAGATTCTACTACAATACAGCTGTCCGCTAAAGCAAATGGGCTTTGGCCGTGAGATAGGTTAAACAAATGATAGGGAGAGGAATAAGTTGTTATTTTAGATGTTTGATCCTACGCCTATAACAGAGGCTACTTGGGTCACTATTGATTGATTAGAATGGAAGTATTTAAGCTTCCTAAGGGTCTATGGCGGAGGTGAGTGACGCTCATACAGACTCAAGGAATTGGTTCCGTCCTAGTGGTGGAGGAACATTTAATCTAAATCCAAATGCGGTTGGGTTCGATCATTTGTATATGTAATTATAGCATATTTAGGTGCTGTAAATGGTTAGATACTTTCTCACTGCAACTTTCATTCAAGAAAGTGTAAGAGTGAGTAATTTACCGAATTCCTTCTTTTTCCTTGAGTGTAAGGAAATTTAGTCAGAGCCATGGAGTAAAGCCTGACAACCTATCCTATCCTATCTATCTCTCTCTCTCTCTCTCTCTCTCTGTATATATATATATATATATATATATATATATATATATATATATATATATATATATATATATAGATAGATAGATAGATAGATAGATAGATATACTTAAACTACATAGATTCCCTTTGTGGACTTAACTTGGAGTCCCAGAGGCAGGGTCAGGCCAGACAGTGACCTGTGAGTCAAGGTCCAGTCTTGATAAAAGCAAGGAGTAACTGAATACTGTAACCCGTATTTTCCACAGGTCCCTACTAAATAGAGAGAAAATTGATGATTAATGAATTAGGATATCTAGAGGTTAGATCGAAATACTTCCTTTCTCCACTGGTTATTGTGGAAGGGTAAGAAAGAAGCTTGAGTGCATATAGGGCGGAGTGGCGTCCTGAGTCAAAGTTATTATCCTACCTATTAATTAGAGAATTTCTTTTGTAAATAAACTATCAATCTCCTATTTGATTTCTCGATCTCTCATTTAATATTCTTTGCTATGAGCCAAAATATCCTAGACATAACAAGCAGGTACTTATGAAAGGACGTATATAGGAATATATATAAATATTTATAGAGCTGATAGTTGTTATCACGAATTATACGTAAATATATTCATACTTGGAAGAAAAATAAGATAAAGGGTGAAGATAAGTTAATGTATATTTTTTTCTTCCAAAAGTGGGGAATTCTAGTCCTATATAGAAATTGAATGAAACAGAGAAATAGACGTAGGAGGAAAATGGAGAACGTAATTGAATTAGACTTGTTAAAATCCGCTTTAGGGATAAGTTTGGATGTTGATCTTAGAATAGACCAAATCGTAGAGGAAATACGTAAGCTTAGAGAGGGGAATAAAGAAAATAATGAGCACGGAAATTGTAAATGTAGTAGTTTAGAGGAAATTAAACTACCGTTACCGAAGTTCTCGGGACAAGTATCTGAGAATCCATTCGATTTCCTCAATGAATTGATTAATTTTGCCAAGAGCAAAAATATGACAATGAATGAAATGCTAGAGAAAGTTATTCCAAATGCCTTGGTTTCTGACGCCCGTAAATGGTTTAGTTTCAAGTCGAAATTTACAGATTTTACTGCATTCAGGCATAGTCTGCTGCACGAATATTTTAGCTTTAATTATGAGAGCGAAATAGCTCAATTGGCGACACGAATTCAGAGACCGGACGAATCGTTCTCAAGATTTATTAGAGAAATTGTATTGCTTTTCTCTCGTATAAAAAAAAAACAATCGAGGAAGTAGATCAGATAGCTAAGAGTGTAAGCAAAGCGCACCCTAAGTATAAACAATTTCTTCATGAAAGGGAATTTGCAAACTTAACGGAGTTGGAAGAATACGCCTTGAAAATTAAAGCGTATTTATTAGATGATTATAATTATGCAAAGCAACATAGCGCAGGGAAGGAAGAAACTATCCAAATGGCTGCAGTGAGTAGTAGAGAGATAGACACTGAGTCATTCCCCCAGATTAGGCCGCAAGCATTAAATCCAGCATATTTTAATAGGCAAACAAATGAAAAAAAAGAAAGTAAGCAAGAGGGAACAAGTAAAGCTGAAATAAAATGTCATGCATGTCGAGGATTTGGGCACAAAAGCTATGTTTGCCCAAGCAAGAAAAACGTTGAGAACCACGGTAAAAGAGAAAATATTGCAGCTACGGTCATTAGATTTCCTAGAAAATTTACTAGAGGGAAAGATGCAACTCCTTATCTTTTTGGGAGATTTTACGGACAGATTAAAGACAGTGGATCGTTTATTTCATTAATTGATATTAAGACCGCAAAAAATGGATAGAGAAAGGAGCGACGTCGGAAAAAAGTAAATGAAAAGATTTTGTTAGTTACAGGTGAAGCTAACTGTAGTCTTGTGGTTATGTCAACTTTCTTCATTAAAAGGAGGGGACTTACGCATAAATTCTATGCTCTTTCTCACGCTTCTATCGGATTAGTGCTTGGTACTGATTTTCTCGCAGAAGCAAACATAGATCTTTACCTTGCAAAAAATCATGGTGCTTTAGCGATGAGTCGTATCTTAAGAGATTTGCTGGAGTGAGAACTTCAAAAAGTTGGTCAAGGTTAAGAACATCATTGAGGGATAACAGTACTCTGTGTAAAATGGATAGCAGTAAATCTGCAATTACGAGAAATGAGGAAAACGATAGTGCGTCAGGAAAAAGAAAGAATTTTTTTATTGCATCGAAAGCAAAAAGGAATCTCAAGGGTGAAGAACAGAGCCACTAATAAAAGCGACAATATTAAATAGAGAGGTATTCTTGTTCTGCGACTCTGGCAGCCTGCTCAGTTTTGTTGACGAAAACGAAGCAAATTTGTGGAGGGAGAGGGGGCGAACTTTAAGAAAGATTCATTGTATATAAGTCTAGCGAGTGTGTCAACGACTTTCTTAGAGAGTGTGCTGGTAGAAGTTGAATTTTACGGTCATAAAATTAGGCAACGGTTCCACGTAGTTTCTTCTCTTCTGAAACCCATAATAGCGGGGAGAGACTGCCTGGCGAGAGCCAAGATTGTTTTGTGCACATCTCTCCGAGGGTGGTGTATTGAGAGCGGAGGGATGGCAGTATGTGAGTGTGACACTCATAAAAGTAGAGTGGAGGGAAACGTCCCTTGTGCGGCCATTGAGAATTCCCCCAGCCAGCTTATAGAAAAGATGTTAAACAATGTTAGTTTAAACCCATAGAGGAAAAATAAAATGAGAAGTATTTTGAAAAAATATAACGTTTTTTCGGACAAGCCAGGAGTTACACATTTAATGAAACATCATATAAATATTAAAATTCCCAAACCCTTTCCCTGTCGGCTTAGATCTATGTCTATAGAGAAATAATGTCTATTGCATAAAATGCATTTTGATCTAACACTTATGGAGAAAGTGTTAGATCAAATGGAAAAAGATAGAATTATAAAAAAGGCCAGAACTCCGTACGTAAGCTGCCCGATTTTGCATAAGAAAAAGGACGGTAGTTTTAAGTTCATATTGGATAGTAGAAAAGTAAACGAATTGATGGAGAAGGAAAAAGTAGTTTGCCAAGTATAATGGAAGCACTAACTCATTTAGGGAAGATGAATTTCTATCCTTATTCGACTTATCTTATGCTTTCGCTCAGATAGAATTAGATGAAGAAAGTCAACCGTATACGTTCACAACACTAACACAATTAATGGGAGAACAGTCGAGGGCAAATGACGTAAACACAGCAACGTCGATGTTGTAAACACAGCATCACTAAGCACAAGATGTAGGTCTGGAAATCACAAGCACAATGTCCTTACACATCACATAACTGAAAAGTTCATTCAGTACAAGTAAATCATAGGAGTAGGGTAGACAGGTTTATTATAGTAGTATCACAAAATTTAGGGGTGCAGTCAATGACTGCCTAAAACACGTAAGATATGAGAGTAGGGAAAATAATTGGATAAAATAATGGAATGAATAAAAATCGACGAAAAATCAGGGGGAAGTGCAAAAGTAATAACCAAACCGTAATCCATACGTATATATCTATACTGTATATAGTAAATAAAAACTCCAATAGCAATAAAATTTTAAGTCTATAATCAAAATAATTATTACGCGGTAGAAGAAAAAATAATCTAGCTACCCATAGAAAGAACAGATTAAACAACACAAAAGAATGTTGATTTCAGGTTTCAGAAAAACGAATTGTGGAGAATTTAGTTCCACAATGACCGACGTTTTGGCAGAGTTATAGCCCTCTGCACTGGCTATTAAAATCTTAAAGAAATCAACATGACAGACTATCGCTAAACACACTCCTAAATCCCTAACTAAGATATGCGATAAAAGAGAGAGAGAGAGAGACTTCTTTTCTTCTTGCATGAAAGTAAAAGTACGTGGACTTACAGGAAAATGTGGAATCATGTCCATTCTTCAAATATACAGAAATACATATCATATAAAGCACAAATCTTCGTCATACATGGATTCCAAGTCATCTTCATGATGAAATACGCAAGTTCACTGTATACACTGCAGGCAATGAAAAATTGACCATTCAAGAAGTCACTAAAATCACACAAGAGGTTATAACAGTATATATTCCTTTTAAAAGAATACATTGACTGTGTGTTTCAAATAGGTAATAACAAATCGTAGGATCATATCAAAATAATCCAGGAAAAGAGAACTTCATTCTTCTTTACATCCACATTTGGGTCATAAAATGCATTTTGAAAAATCCAAAAAAACGCAAGGAATTCCTTCTTCATTACTATCAAAACATAGATAGCATACAAATATCAATTCACAGTTGCCTCTGTCTCCCTTGTTTTCTTCTGCTAAGCATAGTGTATCAACAAGATGTTGAATTGGGCGCCAAAATACTAACTATTCGTGATAAGCTGTTGACAAGATAGCCAGGATAAAGAACGTGTTCTACAAAGTTAACCAACAATTCTAAGTGACTGAAAAAACAATGATGTCTATATGAGTACTCCTTTTTCTCCTTCGCTTCGTTGTAATTGTTATTGACGGCAAGACTTAGAAACACAAACAAACCAAAACAAATACCATAATGACATGACCAGTGTCAAAATTCATCACCAACTTCACAGATATTCCTAATTCATCAAATCTTCCTTTGATAACCGTCTTTTTACTTTTTTATTAAAACACTTCATTGCAGGAAAACAGCTTCCGCTTCTTTTCCTTCTTCCAAGGGAAAATACACAGAAAAAAGACGCTGACAGAGATCCCAATTCTCCTTGTCGAAAATAAACAATACAAACGTCTACGTTGTCCAAGTGATCTAAAAATTTTCGTGTATTTAACATTGCAATCCTCACACCAGGTTCTTTAGGGACATGAAATGCACCAGCAGCGATAGAGGGAAAAGCCACAGTTGAAAACTGACTTTTCAACACAAAATCGAAACAAATGTTATATCAATTCTTCAAAGTCTTCTTGTTCGCATCTCTTGGACCACACGTCAACACTACATGCTCATCGGGGAGATTATAGGCTGGAGCAATTTTCATTTGTCCTGGTTTCAAAGAATTTATTTTCTCAAAATCTTTACGAAATTCTTCTCCTGCAGCTTCTTGGATACTGCTATCTGCTCCTCCTCATGGAATAAGTAATTCATTCGTGGGGCTGACAACAGCGTATGCTTTAATCATAGCGATACATCCTCGAAAAATAGTAATTTTCTTGTTGATTGCAGAATTGGTACCAAACTTCGATTTCAAACCGGAATAATTCTTCCCTGTTTCAGCCCAAGTGGGTAATTGGTTGACAATTACAACCTCACGAAGTTTCATAGATGGAATATCTTGTTCTTCTACTATGTTCACCGCAGGATTGAAAACAATTTCACAATGTTCTTCTTTATCCTCTCTCTTCTGTTTCTCTTCCTGTACTTCGGCACGGCAGGCATTCGTAGTAGCATTCTCCACAACGCCTTGTATATCCAAGTCAACATCATCTTCTCCCTCTTCCTCGTTTTCCTTCTCCTGTTTCTCGTAGTACTTTTTTAACCTTTGTACTGCAATCGAATCAACCTTAAATCTTCCTCGCATAGTCTTGAACTTAACAAAAGAGGAATTTGGGTGGTCAATATCATGAATGACTCCTGGACCAAAATAACGTGCACTAAAAGCTCTGGTGGATCCTTTCTTCATGGTACTGTCCAAAATCCATACCTTGTGTCCGACTTTGAAATTGGGTTTTGAATGACGTTTGTCATAAAATTTCGTTGCAATCTTATGTCTCTGGAACCATTTATCAACGGCTTTGTCTCGTATTTCTCCAAGTTGCCGTATAAGTTCAGCATTGTCCTTAATTTGACAGTGGGTGTTCAAAATTGCTTCGTGCAGCATTCTACATCTGAATCCATGGAAAAGTTCAAAAGGGCTGTATCCAGAGGAGAAATTGACAGTTAAATTGTGGGCTAACACAACAGATGGCAGCAGTTCGACCCATTTTCCTTGGTCTTCATTACACAACGCAGATTTCAGTCTCTGTTCAATGTTTCGAATGGCTATCTCAGCAGTTCCGTTAGCGTAATGAGCTTGGGCATTTGGAAATCGAATCTTAGCTCCAATCATTGCACACAACACCTTGAATAGGTTGCTTATAAAGCATGTACCTTTGTCTGTGACTATTTCTTTAAAAGTACCGTATTTAAAAATCACATTTTCATACAGAAAACTACTTACAGAAGACGATGTTATATCTGCTAATGAACCACAAATAGTATAGCGAGTAGCATCATTGACAACGACAATCAAATATTTGTGTCTCAAAATGTTACTCGGGGAGTGCACCCCTCCAATAACTACGAAAATGCGATAGAAGGGCGGCACTTGAGGATATGTTTGCAATGTACCATAAGCAGAACCAGGTTTGTATTTGGTTGTCTGGCAAATTAAACATTTCTTACATTTCTGATAGATATATGGTTTCATATTAGGGAAATACACAGATTTCACTAAAAGGCCATATGTCATAGAAAAGCTTCCGTGACTTGAATTATGAGCCGCATCAAAAACTTTATAACGCAATGAAACAGGTACTGCAACTAAAAATTTCATACCACTAGATGTTTTTTTCTATACAAAATTCCTTCTTTAACCGTGATGTAAAATGCTTGTCTTTTAATTTTCGGATTTTTCTTTTCCATGTTTTCTAACCAATCAAATATATCCTTATAAAACGGATCCTTCATTTGTTCATCTCTGAGAGAAGGCTCGTCACTTAGCATATTGTTACACTCAGTAACAGTGGAAGAAAATACTCGAGAATCTTCCTCATTCTGTTGCTCGTCAGAAATATCCTGGGGGCACGAGAAAAACGTGAAAGATCTTAGACAACCCAGAGCCTCTACGTTAGACAACCCAGATACATGTGTCACAATGAAGTTATATTGTTCAATAAAACTAAACAACCTTGAAATTTTACCTACATTTTTTGCCTGTTTCAGAAACAATAAACTCTTACAATTTGTTTTCAAGAAAAAGTGACGTCCTAGTAAAAATAGCAAAGGGATCGAAAGGCATATATAATGCTCAAAAGTTCAAGTTGATTAGGATGCCTAGATTTTACACTTTTACTTAAGCTCGACTACAATTAGCAATGGGTGCTAACTCTGGGTCATCTGGAGAACTTATACTTTGTTTGAGCACGGCAGCCAGACCGCGACTTGATGCGTCACAGAACAAGTATACAGAATGTTTCGGATTATAATGCATTAAATATGGCGATTTTATGATAAGATGTTTAATTTTCTCAAAAGCATCTTGTTGTTTTTGTATCCACTTAAACGATACATTCTTTCTGAGAAGCGAGTTCAAAGGCTCCGCGATATCAGAAAAATTAGGTAAGAATCGTCTTACAAAGCTAGCTAATCCTAAAAAACCTTTCACATGTTTTTCATCTTCGGACGTTCATAATTACTAATGGAGTCAGTTATTCTTTTGGAAATTTGCAAGCTATCGTACGAAATATCGTGTCCCAAATGCGTTAATGAAAAATAAGTCAATTTTGTTTTTTCTGGTGCAAGTTTAAGACCACGTTCTCTAATTCGTTGAAATAACTTTTGGTGAGATTGATAATATCCTCAAAAGTGTTTCCGGCCCTGAAAAAAATCATCAAGGTGCCCAAAAATTCGTTCAGATTCTAATCCTTCCAGTGTCATTTTCACTAATCTGTTTAACCCAGTAAGACCCTGTGGGAGAGCTGTAAAAAAAATAACCAATTCCTGGGATTGAAAAGGCAGTGACATGTTGATATTCCTCAGCGATCTTAACCTGGAAGAAACCGTTAAATAAATCGGAGCAGCACAGGTAGCGACACTTACTAAGACTCGAAATCATGTCTTCTATTGTCGGTACTGGAAAACTGTCTGGTGCAATATGGAGGTTAAGGCCCTGGCATTTAAAATATATCTGAAAGATCCAGACTTCTTTTTCACGAGAAGAATAGGTGAATTATAACTAGATATAAACCTCCTAATGACCTTTTGTTTGAGCAAAGTATCAACCTGTTTCTTACCTTCTTCTCTTAAGTGGAAGGGAATTGGAAGCTGATAGGTGTGAACTGGGACGTCATCTAGCATTTTAATCTCATGTATGTAACCCTTGGCCACTCCAAAATCATCCTCTCCAACAAAAACAATCCTTATTATCCTCTATAATAGAATACCGCATTTGCTTTTGATCGTCAGAAATTTGAGGGTTAATGTCCACACGCTTGACGTCAAAACCAGCAGCAAAGTTACTGTTGTCTTGTTTACTAGCTAAACCATGAGGTTGACCACTATCATTTGGGTTATGTGCACCCGGCCTACTGTCAATAGCTTCACCTAAGCGAAGATTTTTCTCTAAACACAACTTTTTGTTGGTTGGGTTGACTAATGACAGGATTAACAGAATCTACTCTAGACTCATTGACAAAAATTTCAGCTTTAGAACAGATTTTCTAATTCGGTTGCAAAATATTCTTAACTTCTACTAAATCATTAATTTTACGAACAAGTACTGAGACACTAGGATTTGGTGGTAAAGTAACAGATTTAGCCGTTATGAAATACGCTTGCATTAAGTTCGCTGTTTGTTCGGAAACTGCCTATAGCATGACTCTCAGGTAGCGCGTAATCAGTGGGTTTCCCAAACCTAACTATGTGAACTACACGAATGCCCTGGTTAATAGTAACATGTTGAGTAAGTAACAAATCATTCCTCAACAAAACAAAAGATGCAAATTTGCCTACAACTGTCAAGGTATGTGTAAATATATAGCCGTCAATTTTGAACTTCAGCACAGCTAACGTGTTAGTTTCAAGTCCTTTACCCGAGATGCCACGGATAATAGTACGTCTTTTAGCAAGTCTAGTGTTAGGAGGAAGAAGCTTCCTAGTGCAAATAGAAATTTGACTACCAGAGTCCAACAACGCTTTATACTCTTTATTTGCAATAGTAATTTTGATACAAGGTAGAATCTTATCTCTAACAATAGGCGTAGTTATCGTGTGGGTCTTGAAAGCAGGTCTCTCACTACTCCCTGAATTATTTTCGCTATTTAAAACATTACAATTACCACTTCCCTTAAATTGTGCCATATTGCAAACTAATGTTTTAGTTGGACAGTGTATATTATTATTCGCGTGAGACGTACTATGATTCTCTTTGCGCCTGCTCTGTTGGTTCTTAGCAATAACAGAAGTATTCGTTGTAGAGCTCATTCTGTTGTGCATATTATTATTATTATTCATGTCACTCTTACATTCAGAGGAATAAAAAGAAGAAAAATAGTTACATTTCTGTTGATGAAAAGGGGTAGAACCTACAGACTGTTGATTACCACATTCTTTCCCAGCATATAAGATATCATGATGCAAACCTGCAAGCATTTCTTTTCTCTCCTGTTGTTCTTCGAGAGGAAATGAAACATGAGAATTATCGCTCAAAGAAACATCAACCATCTTAGCGATAAATTCCGGTGTATTGTACTGCAAGATAAGTTCTTTCGACTTAGCTTTAATAAGCGTCATATAATTCACAACTAACTCAGCTGACTGTTCCTGTAATAAAAATTCACACAACGCATCAACCTATGAAAACGATTTATTACATGTAAGTTTAAATTACTGAGTCAATAATCCCTCAACTAGGAAATTGATTTGTTGCTGTATAGGCATAGCTTTATCGAAACTAAGCATGAAATCTAGCTTGTCATAAATATATGTCATGATACGTTCCCCTTCTTTCTGATCTCTAGAGCGAATGGTGTGTTCCGTAACCTTCTTAACTACAAAACCTCCAAACAATGTAATCATACATCTCTTTCTGTGTACATACGACAAATTCACAAATTCGTCTGTCCTAGTTAATACTAAAAACCACGCCAAGGCCCTGTCCCGTAATAGATATGGAAGCAAATAACGCTTCTTCACTGCGTTAAACTCATAAATGACGCAGTAAGATTAAAAATACTAAAAAAACGAATAACGTCTTCCCCATACTTGCCGTAAAAAAATGTGGGACGTACAATGGAATCTAAAAACGTAAGTCGAGCTTGTGCCATAATGCTAGAATTCACCATTTTCTCTAAATATCTGTAAATAGTACGTCTAAAAATGCACATAAAACAAAATAACAAAACAAATTGAGAGGGTGGTAAAACAAATAGAATTTCATCAAATTCTAACGGTGGGCGGCTAACAAACCAACGCAAAATAAATCTTAATTATGTTCAGCTAGCTGAGAAAAATCGAGGGTCACAGCCATGTGTGCATCCACACAAGTTAAAACCACTTCTCCGTCATGTGCAGCCGCCCCTTGTCAGTCTGAAAGCTCAGATAATGCGCTAACAGATAGTGTAATTTGGGGATGACAAGTTGCGCCCAGGATTTTTGTTAACATTGATTATGGTAGAGCGTAAAGTATAGGATCTGACCTGGGTTGCAAATAAATAAGAGACAGATCGTGATGTCAAAGGGGTTAAAAGGGGTAAGAAGGGAGTAGTTTTTAGGACTGGTTAATCTACTTGCACTTATTTGTAGATCTTGGTGTTGCCTTTTTGATGATCCTTTCAGCGGTTTGATGTCCGTCCATCCTTCTCTCTGGTCAGCTGGGCGTCCAGGTAGTCGTGTGTTAAGAGTCTGCGAAAACCCGGGCAGGAAAACCAACGTTGCGAATACAGTGAATCTAACCAAAGTCGAAATTACTGTTTAACGGATTATTTATTGCAACTGATAACTACTACGTTTGCTAAGGCAAAATGCTCTCTAAGTTAGAGCAAGGTGAAACTTCTTGTAAAGACGAAATCGTGGTTCGTGCTCCTACATGTTGACTCGTCTCTCTTGCGATCCGGACTACCTCTTCCCAAAAGTGTCTCAATGGTTTTGTCCGATGTCCCTCCGGGTTAATATCCTGGGTCATTGACTATTTCTTCAGTCTCTATGAAAAGTGCATTCTCATAGATTACACAAAGGTGAGGTGATGATAGAAATGCTGACAGTAAAACAATCTGTCGTGTTTATTGATTGAGAAATTACAAGTGTAAGAAAGAAATGAGAGACAGCAAGAAAGCTTCCTAGTAGGAAAAGTAAATGAACTTAGAGAGAGAAAAAAAACGAAAAGTGATTGAACATTAAATGAATGATTATGCTTTTGACTGTAATGAATTTTGTAATAAAATGTCCCGAACTCCAAAATAAAATGTATCATTATGAGTCCAAATACACATATCTTCACAGTATGGCCTCAGCGATATTAAGCTCCTAACTTTTAATCTTCTACGATATAATAATTATTATTATTAGTTTATTATCATTACTATTATTATTAAAAAGATTTGATAGTTCAAGTGTTGAAACATCCGAGTATTCAAATGTCTGATGATAATAAAACGTAATTCTTCGCCGATCAATCCCCACCAAAAATTCTAAATTATAAAAGATACTTGCCCTTCCCGAATCCGATTCGAGGACCTTCGGATTACTGGCAGAGCGCCTTGACCTCTGAATCACGATCAATACACGGTAAAAAAATTCGTCCTTAGTGTGTTTATGTTAGGTTTCTTTGCCTCCGCTTACAAAGTTCTACTTGATTTTTATTGATTTATTGTCGATACGTCTTTTGTATTTATTGTTTGATGATATAAGTAAAAAATATGTGGCATAGTTTATATTAATAACTTGAGTTGTTCTTATAACTTTGGTCCTCAAATTTGTTTCTTCTCCACACCAAGTTACAGATATGACAAATTAAAGATACAAGCAGTCGCATTTGGTTTCAAAGAAGTCGTCATTATTTGGTCAAGGACTTCTGCCTGCCATTAGACAAACCTTTGTTCTACGTAATATTAAAGCACAAGGATCACGTGGTCAGCTCCAAATTATAAATGATTGAAGTGTTGCCTTCTATTTATAGTTCTCTTTTTAACAAGCATTAGAAATAATCATAAACCAGCTGTGGCGGAGAATCGAACCTAAGACATCTAATCACTATTCCAGTGGTCCAGTACGATATCCACTCACCCAACAATAGACAACAGAAGTTTCTGTAACAAACGTAATATCTGGGACTAGTTGTAATACTTGTCTTGTATTAACTTATTGGTAAGCTATGAAGATTTGTTCTGGTTTCTTTTTTATCTTTTTACAGCTTGTTGTGTGAAGTGCAAGAGTAAAATAAATGTAAATATCTATTTTATTCATATTTGCTACTTGAAAAGCTTTTTCAACATAATTAAATTACGAAGTGGATGCGAAGTGTATGGACTGATTGTTCATAGCATTGATTCCAAGAAGGGTTAAACAACGTAGAACAAAAATCTTTTTGACAGACAACAACGTATTATTTTACCACTCAAGACGCTCCTTCTAGATTTCAGCGTAATTAATTTAATACCTACCAAGACACACAGGTTTCTATGATAGAAAAGAAATACAGTGTCGCACTTAAAGTTTCTTTAAAATGGTTGTCCTAACGGAGACTTGGCTACTTAAGCGTCCATTCGGCAAACCGAAAGTTTCTGTGTTTGTTTCTGTTTTTTTAAACCAAACTTTTGTTTCCATTCTTTCTCCCTCCGACCATCATTTCGTGACATAACACTCAAGTTAGGAGATATCGGAAGAAGTGAAAGCATAGCCAGGTGTTATAGGCAATAGGTTAGAAATCGTGGGACCGCGGGTTAAAATCCACTGTAAGGCAATTTAACGCTTTTAAATTTAATTTGTTCTTGCAAGGTGTATGATGACTTCTCTTTACTCAAAGTTCTCCGACTAGAGATGAGATGCAAGATTCATGCACATGTTAATCGAGAGAAAGAGAGTGGAGATATCTCCAATTGAAGTATTATCCGAAACACTCATCGATACTCATATTTGATTATGTTTTAGTTCGTTTTTGTTTATTCTTCTTTACGAAATTACAGTTCTCGATCATTTAGAATATAAAAAGTGATAGTGAATGATATATTACGGCGTATTACAAGAGACAACTCATATTCTTTTGATATCGTATATGCTTCTAATAAAAACATGCTTGTATCATTATTTGGGTACTAAATTACACAAACGTATGTTATATGTACACAATATATGACTATTTTTCATATTTGAAACATATGACATGTTTTCTACTGATGTAACGATTTTCACAAATTGAACTGATTCATTTTCCGAAACACTGGAAACTAGTAATATAACTTCAGAAAATATTCTTGTTAGCTTTAATGTATTAATGAATAATAATAATAATAATAATAATAATAATAATAATAATAATAATAATAATAATAATAATAATACATTTAAAGAAATAAAAACTACGATGGTTTTGCTGATAAAAATATTCTCGCAAAAGAAACACCTCGCCCTGATATTTTTTCCATGAAGTTTTACTAGAGATATTAAAAGTGATAAGTAACAAAAGTGAAGGCAAGGTTTAAATGAATAATGTAAAAGATTCAAAGATTTTACAAAACACTGCAAATTGTAAGATAAATGTTTGACCAACATTGATTTGTCGTTGTTATGTCTAAGGTTAAAAACGATCTCTTTGTGACGTTCTCATGATATCAATTTCTTTGTAGATACTAAGAGGCGTATTCTACCTGATGTTTTATTCGTCGTAAAGGCATGGGCGTTTTTCTACTTTTTGCTGTTTGCTACACTGACATGTTTCGAACAAACTATTACACTTGTAGAACGCCCTGTGTTGTTCTCAACCAACAAGCCTTAACAATATTGTTGGTTGCCTAGGGTTGCAGGATATGAAAAATGGAAGTGTGAATGCACTTTTACTCGTGTGTATAAAATTGTGTTTCGTTCTGCTTGAAATCCAGATAACAATTCATCCATTCCCTTCTCTATTTCGTCTAAATCAACTTCTATTTCTTCTGGTTCAGTATTAGCTTCTGCTAATATTTCTACAAAGATGGATATATTTCTTCTTGTTCCTCTTTTCGAGGATTTGGAAATAAATCGTTAATATAAATTTTGTAGTTCATTGTCACAAAACTCTTCCTCTGTATTCTTTTCTTCCTGATTGTAATCCTCTTGTATTATCTGCGAAAACGTTAGATTTATCACCTCTTCATCATTTGACCTCTCTTCATCATCATCATCATCTTCTTCTTCTTCTTCTTCTTCTTCTTCTTGCGATTCTTCTTTTTCTTGTAACCATTTTTAAGATTCTCAATACAAGCGGATGTTACTTTTTCTTGTTCTTGTGTTATCATTATATTACCTTCATTTTCTATTTCTAATAGTTCTTTATATTTCTCTTCTTCTTCACCTTCTACAGCTTCCTTCAGCATCTCTTTAGGGATATGCCCGAGTCGAGACATGTCTCCAATGTCGACTCGTATTCGAGTTGAGATTCGAGTCGAGGCACACTTTGTAAAATTCGAGACGAGTCGAGACAAACGTATTTCTCGACTCGATTTTTCGAGTCGAGTCGAGACTGCTCGTTAAAATCTCGACTCGAATGTCTAGAAAATCTTTCTACAATTTTTAATATTATTTTGAAGAAAGTATTTACTCAGAAACAGTCTTGAAACCAATTGCAGCATTTATTACTTTACAAATTTATAGAACGCATAAACTTAATAGTTAATCTTTCGAGATCAAGATTTACATTTCAGCTCAATTCAGTTAATTAAAACTAATGTCGTAATATTGATTGTATGCACGACTCCAAAAGTGCATTACCACCTGCAATAGCAGGCAACCCAAAAAACTCGGCGCTTCGGTTGGTTGCGAATTCGAAACGCGTTGGACCAAACCTCAATTTTGTAACAAATATATCAGGGTGGCAAACTGCAAATAACAGAATAAAACGAATTATTGAAAATGACAATTTTATTATCGTGGCGGAGTTGGATGACATCAAAAGTTACAACATGATCTTACTTAAGTAGTTCAAACAACATGAATGGTAAGAAACACATATCACAGGAAAGCATTCCTCTCCTCCTCCGCAACAAAAAATAATCTCATAAAAAGAAAAAAGTTACATAATGTGAAGGTTTAATATAAAAGCCTCACCAAATACTCTGACAGTTGACAACGGAAAAGTCAAGAACAACTGAACCGAAGTGCATGCGAATGAATTGTGCAAAGATATTGCAGACGTAAAATGAGGATACGGGTTACGTATTGTCCTAAAAAAAGGTTGGGTGCGGCACGGACCCCTGCAAACCTTTGATCACGGAATATGAAATGTGCTAGTAATACTATGTGAAATGTGTGTAAAGGACATGAAGAATTGCCAGGAAACTTTATGTATAGACAACACGCAAAAAACAAAGGAATACGGTTTTTGATTTTCTGAGGAAAAACGGTTTCAGGGGGCAAAAGAACCCACCCCAAAATTTTGAAAATTAACGCCCGAAAGATTAGAGAAGTCAACCGAACGGAATGAAATTTTGCACACATATTGTAGACAAAATGTGGGTATACGGGTTTTGTATTTACTTGCAAAGAACGGTTAGGTGGGACACGGGCCCCTCCAAACCTCTGATCACGAAATATCGAAAGTGATAGTAACAGTATGTCAAATGTATGTAAAGGGCATGAAGAATTGCAACGAAACTTTGTGTATGGACAATACGCCAAAAATAAACGAATACGGGTTTTTATGTTCTGTGGAAAAACGATTTTAGGGGGCGAAAGTCCCCACGCAAAATTTTTAAAGCTGACGCCCGAAAGGCAAGAAGAAGTGAACCGAAGTGAATGAAATTGTGAACAGAGATTGCAGACGTAAAATGGGGATACGGGTTTCGTATTTTCTTTAAAAAAATGTTGGGTGAGGCACGGACCCCTCCAAACCTTTGATCACGGAATATGAAATGTGCTAGTAATACTATGTCAAATGTATGTAAAGGACATGAAGAATTGCAACGAAACTTTATGTATAGACAATACGCAAAAAACAAAGGAATACGGTTTTTCATTTTCTGCGGAAAAACGGTTACAGGGGGCAAAAGAACCCACACCAAACTTTTGAAAGTTCACGCCCGAAAGATAAAAAGGAGTGAACCGAAGTGAATGAAATTTTGCACACATATTGTAGACATAAAATGTTGGTATATGAGTTTTGTATTTACCTGAAAAAGACGGTTAGGTGGGGCACGGATCCCTCCAATCATTTGATCACAAAATATCAAAAGTTCTGGTAAAAGTATGTGAGATGTGTGTAACGACATGAAGAATTGCAACATAGCTTTCTGTATGGACAATACGAAAAAATAAACGAATAAAGGTTTTTATGTTCTGTGGAAGAACGATTTTAGGGGGCAAAAGTACCTACGCAAAATTTTTAAAGCTGACGCACGGAAAGCAAGGAGAAGGAACCGAAGTGAATTAAATTGCTAACAGAGATTCAGACGTAAAATGAGGATACGGGTTTCGTATTTTCCTGATAAAAATGTTGGGTAAAGCACGGACCCTTCCAAACCTTTGATCACGAAATTTGAGAAATGCTAATCACAGATGTTTATTTACTGCGGAAATACGGTTTTAGGGGGCAAAAGCCCGCACCAAAAATTTTAAATGTCCGAGGCAAATAGAAGTTAACCGAACTGAATGGAATTGTGAACAGATATTGTAGACGTAAAATAAGGGTACGGGTTTCGTATTTTCATAAAAAAAAACGGTTGGGTGATGCACGGACCCCACGAAATGTGAAAAGTGTTAGTAACACTAGGTCAAATGTGTAAAGGACATAAAGAATTGCAATGAAACTTTACGTGTTGACAATACGCAAGAAATAAATGTATACGTGTTTTTTATTTTCTGTGGAAAAACGGTTTTAGAGGGCAAAACTATCACCCAAAATTTTGAAAGTTTACGCCCGAAAGGCAAGAAGAAGTGAACCGAAGTAAATGAAATTATACACTGATATTTTACACGCAAAATAAAGGAATAGGAATTTCGTATTTTCCTGGAAAAGAAGATGGTTGGGTGGGTCACGGAGCCCTCCAGACATTTGATCACGAAAACATTGTAAGCGTTAAAGGTGCCTCTCGAAATATTATAAAATACTATATATACTGTTTGTTCTTAATGTTGATCTTCCAAATTTGAAAAATCGCATGGATACACTTGTGGAACACGAAAGGTCTTATTTTACATATCCAATATTTACACACAATTTCTTTCGCTTCTGTCCACTCCTTCCGCTACCAGACGCCTCGGTCCACCCAAAAGTTTTTTCTTTGCAGGAAAATACGAAACACGTATTCCTTCATCTTACCTCTACAATATTTGAGCACAGTTTCATTCACTTCGGTCCACTTGTTTTTGCCTTTTTGGCATCAATTTTCCAAATTTTGTGTGTGGGCCTTTTCCCCTTTACCGTTTTTCCACGGAAAATAAAAAAACGCATTAGTTATTTTTCGCATATCATCACTACACAAAATTTCGTTGCAATTCTTCATGTTCTGTAGGCACTTTGGCATACTGTTATTAGCACTTTTGATATTTCGTGATCAAAGATTTGGAGGGGTCTGTGGCCCACCTAACCGTTTTTTTCAGGAAAATACGAAACCCGTATTCCCTCATTTTATGTCTACAATATCTGTGCACAATTTTGGGTCTGGTTTATCGCCCCCTGAAACAACTTTACCGCAAAAAATAAAAATACACTTATTAGTTTATTTTAAGTGTAGTATCGACCTACCAAATTTTATCAAAATCGGAGTATTACACTTGGGAAGTGTTACTTGTCAGTCATTGTAGAACTATTTTCCTTGTTTTTCCATCAATAAGAAATTGCCTGACAAGTAAAGGGTCCAAATGGATGAATCGAGTTGCGGGATGAGACTTAGTGCGACTGATAGAGGATATGGAAATATGTACAGGTGCAAAGCAATAAGGGCCGAACGCCATAAGAAACGGAGGGGGTCAAAATTGATGGGAGGAGGGCTATGCTATGTTATTGAAATACATTAAATAAACTATTGAATCATGAAAATAGTGAAAGATAGACAATGCAAACGGTGATAGTTTCTCATATTGACAGAAGAAGAATGGGCAGAGTAGATCGCGAACCTCTGGCGGCGCCTTCAAATCCGCCATTTTGAAATCTGTGATAATTTTGGAAATGGAAAGGTAGTGATGTGATATATCAGTTAGGGCCAGCATGTTCTCAAAAGTCAATTATGAACTTTAGTGATCGGTATCTGTACTTAGTTGTTAGATAGGTTGTTTAGGATAACCTTCATAGTTATTTACGAAAATCTAGGAGACTGATACTCGTATGTTGAAAGTTAGGACTATCACGAAAACACATGTAAGTTGAACATGTCCAAAGCCAAGAAAACTAACCTCGAAATTTGATATCCAAGTTGTATTTTATTATATTTCACTGTCGAATATCAAATTTCACTGTTAGTTTTCTTGGTTTGTAGATATGAGTTATTTTTTGTCCATAATACGACTAATAATGCTAAAAGACTCCCAAATCAAATTTAGTTCGTATCTTTAGCATTTCTTACAATCAACGTTCAATTGTAGTTCTTAGTATAGAGCGTGTTTCAAAACAACACTGACAACGTTTGGGAGCTGATTCCTGACACCATGATAAGACAACCTGGGTGCACAAATGCTTCCTTTTGGCGCTATGCCCACCAAAAACCATTCTGAAAAATGCCCAAAACAGCAATAACTTGAGAACAAAATGTCGGATCGAAGTCGGGGGAAAGGAAATGTATATTATTTTTAGCCATGGCTTCCATTAATGCACAACTCGATATGGTACAGGAGCAGCACAAAGGTCATCTCAAAGAAATTGAAGAATTATGGGGATATTTTATGAAACGTTGACCGAGGCAAGTTAACTACAATTAAATACGATATTTCAACTAACAGGAATCTTAGAACACGGTCAAAGTTACAAGAACATCATTAAAATTATAAAAAAGGGAAGATGGACACATTTGATTCATCTACTTTGTCTCAGTATAGAATTGGCTATCGAGGAAGAACTGAAATTATATGAAGTCCATAAAGTTTACATGTTATGCCTTCTAGGCTAATGAAGAAAGAGAGGTCACGCATGGATATTGGGTAGCGTCTGCGACTTTCGCATAGGAGACCCGGCTCCGATTTGCGGCGGGAGCGCAAGCAGTTCGGATCTCACGTTAATCCGTAGCTCCATATCTCATGTAATTTTGCTACCCAAGGGATGCTAAACTGAAATGCGATTCAATAATAAAGAGAGGTAATAGATGGAAGCTAATTTTTGGGAAATAATTCGTGAAATGAGAATGTAGGAGAAAACAGGATAATTCCGAGAAATCTCACGGGTACACTACAAACTTTAAGTCTGGGATCGAACGAGGTCCATCCCGCACCAGAAGTAAGTGCTCTATCACTAAGTCACCTGCCCCTACTTTGGAGGAAACACTATTATTCTGACAGATGTATCGATATACTAAATAATGTTTGTGATAAACCAACATACAAGAAGTACAAACGGTCAGAATGTGGGATTCGTGGAGTTTCCTTTGTGAGAAAATGGTAAATACGTTTTTTTATGTCAGTTATTCTTAACTGGATGCCCGCGTCTCTTAGGGATTGGGGGAGGACATGGTGACTCAGTGGTAAACACTTGTTTCTGGTACATGGGGCCTCTGGTTCGATCCTCAGCCAGGAAACTTTGTGGTGGACACCATCGTATCGTGTGTGGGTTTTCTCGGGATACTTCAATTTCCTTCCACATTCTCATTCCATCATATCTTCCATCAACATTCACTTGCCTTAATCATTGTCTCCCTTAGCCTAAAGAGCATAATCGTGGTTCGTTAAAATGAAATACTTCATTTCATTTTACAGGGGTTGCTTACAGTTTGTCGGTGGGTTACCATTAAGATAATTTTTCAATAGGTTATATTATTGATACTAATATTTGTAAGTAAGAAGGAGTCTATGAGGCTCATAATTTTGAAAGGCTAAGAACTACAATTGAACGTTGATTGTAAGAAATGCTAAAGGTACGAACTAAATTTGATTTGTGAGTCTTTTAGCATTATTAGTCGTATTATGGATAAAAAATAACTCATATCTACAAACCAAGAAAACTAACAGTGAAATTTGGTATTCGACAGTGAAATATAATAAAATACAACTTGGATATCAAATTTCGAGGTTAGTTTTCTTGGCTTTGGACATGTTCAACTTACATGTGTTTTCGTGATAGTACAAACTTTCAACATACGAATATCAGTCTCCTAGATTTTCGTAAATAACTATGAAGGTTATCCTAAATCTAACAACTAAGTACAGATACCGATCACTAAAGTTCATAATTGACTTTTGAGAACATGCTGGCCCTAACTGATATATCACATCACTACCTTTCCATTTCCAAAATTATCACAGATTTCAAAATGGCGGATTTGAAGGCGCCGCCAGAGGTTCGCGATCTACTCTGCCCATTCTTCTTCTGTCAATATGAGAAACTATCACCGTTTGCATTGTCTATCTTTCACTATTTTCATGATTCAATAGTTTATTTAATGTATTTCAATAACATAGCATAGCCCTCCTCCCATCAATTTTGACCCCCCTCCGTTTCTTATGGCGTTCAGCCCTTATAGCTTTGCACCTATACATATTTCCATATCCTCTATCAGTCGCACTAAGTCTCATCCCGCAACTCGATTCATCCATTTGGACCCTTTACTTGTCAGGCAATTTCTTATTGATGGAAAAACAAGGAAAATAGTTCTACAATGACTGACAAGTAACACTTCCCAAGTGTAATACTCCGATTTTGATAAAATTTGGTAGGTCAATACTACACTTAAAATAAACTAATACGTGTATTTTTATTTTCTGCGGTAAAGCTGTTTTAGGGAGCGAAAACCCAAACCCAAAATTTTGAAAGTTGACGCCCGAAAGGTAATAGCAAGTGGACCGAAGTGAATGAAATTGTGCACAGATATTGTAGACATAAAATGATGGAATCTGGGTTTCGTATTTTCCTGGAAAAAACGGTTAGGTGGGCCACAGACCCCTCCAAATCTTTGATCACGAAATATCAAAAGTGCTAATAACAGTATGCCAAAGTGCCTACAGAACATGAAGAATTGC